>NC_051302.1:0-600000 GCF_900681995.1 Plasmodium vinckei vinckei
TAGAAAATTAAGTATAATTAGGTTGTCATATTACACTTTGAGAGGAAAAATATATGATATATTTGCTCTTATAATATATAAGTTTAGATAAATATTCTTTAAATGTATTATATAGTTCATTTTATCTTATATATTTTATTTCTATAGTTATCAATGTATATGATCCAAGTATTATATTAAAAACTCTAAGATAAAATAATGCTATTTTAAATTTAAAAAGTTGCAATTTACTAAGAATTGATAATATAACACATCCTAATATGGAATAATAAAAAGATATTTAACATATTTTGAATTTTTAACCCTTCTCGATCGATCCAGTTTTTTAAAATATAAACCCGTATATCCCAAAATTTATCATATAAATAATGTTTTCCGTTTTATAATTAAAAAAATAAATTAATAAATGGACGGGGTCGGCTGAATAGCATTTTCTATATTAATTAATTCCATTTTCTTATCAACTAAATTTACAAATGTTTTTATGTTTTTTCTTTACTTCCATTTTCACACAATTTCTCATAATAAATATTAAATTATTTAAATCGACATTATCTTATAAAATCAAATCGATATTCTAGAATCATCTGTCTATATCGATTCCAATATTTTATCGATTGTCCTATAAACCATTAACCCCCAAATTAACAATAAATACAAAAAATACATAGTTCACCTCATTTACCATTAAGTTATATTAACACGAAATTCAATTGTTATAATTTGTCTTATATATATTTAAAACTATTTGTTAAACAATAAATATTATTAAAAACTATAAAAAATTAAATGTAATGTGATACTTAACCCCAACCCATATGTGGGTTCCATAAACACAACCTTAACCCTGACCAGCAACATAAAAATCATATAAAAATTATACAAAAACAATACAAACATGCAATAATATGCATATTAATTTTATATTTTATTGATTATATTATTTAATTATTCTTATAGACACAAAAATTGTCGTTAAAAAATATCGTCAAAAATGACTTGTCTCCAAATAGACATATTCTTAACATATATCAATCATTATTATTATTCCTGAACTAATTATTGTTCTTCGATTCATATATTAAGTTTCATTTTCTTCTTTATTTTTTTTAATTTGTTTCTTATATATTGTCTTTGAAATAGTTTATCAATTCCAAATAATGAATACTAATATAAAAATGGAAAAATTATTATATATTTTTTGATAAACGCATATAAGGGATCACAAAAATATAATTTAAATATTATAGTTTTAATTCCTTATTATTTACCTTATAAGCAACTCCCAAGAAAACTGGTATTACAGAAAATGTCGATAAAACTGAAATTAATTTGGTTAGTGACGGTTTTATATTTGTAATAGATGGAAAACCGGTACAATTATTACTATCGTATATATTTTTTAAATTGTTATAATCATCTGATAATGTATATATCATTTGAATATATGAACTGTTTTCTATATTCTTAGAATCTTTAATTAGTTCTTCAAATTGATTAGCAAACTTTTTAGCTTTTTCCAAACAATTATTGCAATCTAAGGTGGTTTTATTACACTCATCATACATGTTACATAAGGTTTTTAATGCTTCATAAAATTTTAATATTTCTTTAATATTCATATTCATCAAATTTTTTTTTTTATCTATAATATCCTTATAGGTCGACCATTCTCTTTTATTTTATTATTATAATACTTTTTTTTTTCTATATGATTAGTATAAAAATTATTTAAATTGGCGAATTTATATATATGTTCTGAATGTTCATTTAGTTTATAACATAACAATAAAATAGCGTATTCGGCAAGTTTATCATATTTTGAATCAAACTTTTCCTTTAACGTTTCTAGGAAATAAATAACGCCAGAATTAGCCTTTTGAAAATAATCATCACAAAACGTACTTCCTGTGTTATTCGCGAACTTACAATAATCAATTATTGGTTTTCTAACATATTCAACTCTTCCTCCATTTCCACCGTCCTTCTCCCCAAAATAGCCATCGATCTTATTAAATTCTGCATACTACAAATATATTTTATGAATTAAACAAAAAACATATTAATATAAATGCTCATCAAATGAAAATTAATATAATTTATGGAGGATACAACATATAAAACACATGCGAAGAGAATATTTTATTTAAAAAATTGTATACCACATCCTTAAAATTATAACATGATTCAGCCATAATTTGGAGATTATAAGGGATAATAATATTTATATATAATATGTAAATATTTGTTGTATCTATTTAAGCTCTTTACATACCAATTATATTTCGTTAAACATCCTATACTTATTTATGGCAATTATCTAAATTACCTTAAATGGAGAGTTCCTTAATATACTTTTGGCATATGTATATATGATACATTTATACAAAAAATGCTATTATTACTATAATCCTTAAAAATACATAAATAATTATTTAATACGATATATTACATGTTTATATAGTTTCTTATAATATAGATTTTTCTAAAATTATTGCATTTTTAAATTAAGTTACATGCTCCATTTTCTATTCAAATTACATAAATTTATATTATTTTTATTTAATATAGATAAATTCATGGCCGATTTTAATATGTTCAATAACTTTATTTTTAATCTTATATACTTCAATTTAGAAATGTAACATATTGGGTTATCTTATAATATATCTTGAGCATCTTTCTACGGGTTAAAATAACAATTAGGACTGAAACCATATTTATTGAGCCATTTTGAGGTTAAATAAATCTTTGAATACAAACCATTTTAAAAATAATACTTAGTAAATATTAATATATAACAATTAAATAACTATTGTTGAGAGTTTTTAAGTATAATAGAAAATTAAGTATAATTAGGTTGCCATATTACACTTTTGCATGGAGGAGATAAGATTCATTTTATCTTTTAATATATAAATATTTTGTAGTGTTCATTTTTATCTTATGTATTTTACTGTTATAGTTATCAATGCATATACATTCAAATAATTTATTAAATTTTTAATATTTTGTTAATTCTATGATAAAACAATGCTGCTTGTGATTAAAGGTAATTCATTAAACACTGATAATTTAATATGCGTTAATATGGAATAATAAAAGACATTTAACACAAATTGAGTCTTTAACGCTTTTCCATTGATTCAATTTTTTAGAATATAACCTCACATATCTCAATTAGTATCTTTAGTAAAATATATAACAATGATCCCTTTATGGTGCATTATTATATTCCATTGATTTATTGTTCATTCAATAAAACATATATATATATCTGTTATAAAATGCCATTACGTTTTTATATAATTTTTTACTGAATATTTATAAAAACCAATTGTATGTGGCATATAAAAGGGAAATATGGGGCGACCTTTTATATTTTAACAAAATTGTAACATTTTTCAATAATAAATAATTTTATAAAAAATATATTTTTTAATCATTCATTATGTTAGTGATGTTTTTATTCTTAGAATTATATAAATCAATTTAGAATTGAAAATTAACCATTCTAATAACATCATCTTTATATATATTATAATAATAGTAATAAACGAATTTAATTGTTTATTATTGTTATGTATTAACATTTACTTTAAATATAGTACCATAAGCATCTGAATATTACAAAAAATATAAGGCATTAATTAAATTTATCATTCTATGGTATCTCGTTTTCTTTTATAGACAAAAAAAATTAACAAAAAAAATAAATTAATAAATGGCATAGGATCGGTCTGCATAAGTTTGTACATATTTAATAATGGATATTTTTTTCCACCAACTGAATTTATAATCAGTTTTAGGCCTCTTTTCTTATCATATGAACTTATAATTATTTTTGTCTTTTTGTTTCCATCAACTAATTTTATAACTCTCTTCATGTTTTTTTTTTTCGATTTTGTTGCTGATCCAAATGATAAATACTAAAATAAAAACAGAGAAAAATATAATATATTTCTTATATTTGTAATTATGTAGTGGCAAAAATATATTTAAATGATATGTTTAATAGTTTCACATTATTTACCTTATACATAATTGCTAAAAAACTGAATATTGAAAATCCTATAATACCAATACCTACTATGTTACATTTTTTATTTTGTGCTATACACCATATTGATAGTTTTTCGATCACTTTAATGGCCGTTCCAAGAGTCTTATTTCCATTCCCTATATTTGAAGGACTTATATCAGAACTTGGTAATGTAACTTGAGTAGTTGCTAGTGTTTGAATTCCTCCTTTCCCAACATTTGTATTTACTTGACTATTTGATCCACCTACTGTTCCAGCGCCTGGCCCACTGCCAGAACCTCCTGTTACACTACTTGAACTTCCTTGTGTATGATCTGTACCTTTAAGTTGATCGATTTTGTTATTTTCGGTAGTCCCTTTATTTACTGTGACACTATTTGAATCTTTTTTTTCACTATCTCCAGTATTTGTGTTATCTGTAGTGTCTCCTTTTCCATTATCTATAATGCTTGGTGGATCTTTCCCGGTAATTTGCACGCTTGGTGGAATTCCTCCCACATTCCCTTGATTTCCCGGCCTTGTTACTTGGGAAGTCAATGAGGGGTCATCCACTTTGCTTATTTTCGTTTGTGAGTTATCTTTTGATGTCCCTCCTGAACTCCCTGGAACACTACTTGGATTTACTTGAGCAGTATTGGAGGTTCCTAATCCATCAGTTGTTCCACTACCTGTATCTCCTTTCTCAACGCTTGGCCCATCTCCTGAACCTTCTGCTCCACCATTCGATACTCCTTGATCACTACCTGGAGATAATACTTGACTATATGTACCTCCTGATCCCCTATTTGTATTTCTTGTTCCAGCACCTGGTCCACTACCCGAAGCTCCTGTATCAACACTTGGAACTCCTTTACCAGTATCTACACTATCCGAATTTCCTTTCTGAATACCTGCTCCATTTTTCTCACTTTTAGAAGGGTCTAGTCCTTTGTTTGAATCCTTTGTTCCTCTTTGAGGACCTGTCCCTAATTTTTGACCCCCTTGTGGTGTAGGTGGTGGTGGCATTGTATCTGGTGATTGTGATATACCTGCACCATTTGAACCAGGTGATGAATTCTCGGAATCTTTTGTTTGACTACCTGAACTTCCTTGACTTCCTGCTTTAGGGCCTGGTGAGGGGGTGCCCACCTGGTTTTGTTTCTTTTGTTCACCATTTTTTGGTTTTCCATCTGGACTTCCTGGATGACTGATTCCACCTCCTGGTACATTGGATCCGTCAACTTTATTTCCTTTCTTGATGTCTGAACCCTTTGCTCCACTTTGATCGTTTGTTTCCGATGTTTGAAGTGGTGGTGGTGTAGGTGCTGGTTTTCCACCTGGTGAGTCTCCAGATACTTGTTTTACATTTGCAGATAGTACAGACCCTTTTGATTTTTGTGGTGATACTGGTTGTACAGGTGCTGGATGTTTTGTATGTGGTGGGTTTGGTTTTATATCTGGTGTTTGTGCAGGTGGTAGTTTTATATTGCCTTGTGATCCACCAATATTACCATCTGCTACACCTTTTTTGGAATTTGTATCTACTTTATTTCCATCTCCACCCCCTTTTCCAGCTCCTATTACACCACTTCCTCCATTATCTGTAACTGATTTTCCACCTACTGAGGGTACTTTATTGCCGCTTGCACCTTCGGTTACACTACCTCCTCCACTACCTGAAACTCCTGTATCACTAGCTTTACTTCCTTTTCCCTTGCCTGCCCCATTTTGATGGAGTTGCCCCGATGTTTGAGATCCATTTAATGAAGTACCCTTTTGTGAAGATGTTGAAGATGATTGTGATGGTGTTTGTGGTTTGGGAGCTCCTGTCTGTGCAGGTGATGGTTTTACAGGAGGATTTCCAGGTGGTTTTCTAGGTGGTTTTCCAGATGGTTTTCCAGATGGTTTTCCTTGTTGTCCTTGTGAAGGTGGTGGTTTTCCAGGTGTTTTTCCTTGTTGTCCTTGAGCAGGTACTGGTTGTTTTTTAGCTGCTGCGGGGTTTTGTACAGGTGGTAGTTTTATATTGCCTTGTGATCCACCAATATTACCACCTGTTACACCTTTTTTGGAATTTTGGTCATTTGGTATTTCACGTTTTACACATCCATCATGTTGAAAATCAAGGTCTTTAGATTGAGTTACAAAATATTCGTCATTATTTTTACCCGTTCTAAGAGATTTAAAATGATTAGATAATAATGGTCTTGTACTATCATTAATAATTTTATCAAATCTAAAATCTTCATATATTTTTTTTAAAATATCCAATAAATGTAGATATGGTTTACAATCTTTAACGATATTATAAAGTGCTTTATATGTTTTATCGCATTGCATGAAATAATTTATAAGGTTACTGGTATCCGTGTTTTTGTGGGTTTTATTATATTCTATAACTAAATTACATATATGATTAAATAACTTATAAAATTCATTCATATACCAAAGTTTAGCTTCTGTATAAACACGCTTATTATTTAAAACGTTCCAATAATTAAATCCCGACATAAAAGGCTTTAAATGCTTTTCATAAGATTCTTTAATGGTTGCATCCTTTCCTTTTTCTAACTTATATAATTTATCTCCTAGCCACATAATAAACATCTCAAGATATTGGCTATGATGATCTCCTACATTATTTAATTGATTAGAAATTTGATACAAATTTTGGTATAAGTATCCTGCTACAGCGTTAATTCTTTCATAATTATTTTTACATCCACGAGGTATTTGTTTTTTTCCCTTTTTTTCATAAGGGCATCTATATCCAAATGAACTGTTTGCATTAAATTTTTTTTCATCGACATTTTCATTGTTAAAATATCCATCAACCTCGAGAAGGAATTTACACTAAGAAAAAAAAATTATAAATTTAGATAAAAATAAATACTAATATAAATTTTATAGAAATTCAATTTAATAGTAATTTATAGGTAATGCAGCATTCAAACAATGTAAAGACAGGTGTTTTGTTTAAAAAATATATACTTACTAATTTCTCAGCCATTGTAATGATATTTTATCTTTAATCTGTTGATATGTGATATCATATTACTTATATTTAAAATATATATACTGAACCAAACAAAAGATGCAGTTAAGCACATTCTGATTGTTTTGAATATTAAAATTGACATATAATAATGATATAATATAATTACTAAAGGAAAATTATGTTGACTTTTCATGGTAATTTATTTAAATCGGCTTATGTTTTAATTTATTTAAACATGTTTCATCATATATATAAATTAAATATATATATATATATATATAAACCATTATGTTTAATAGAGTTTGAAATTATCCCATTATATAATTTGTGTAACATTGTAATGGGTTTAAGTAAGCATATATCCTTACAGTTATAAGTTTAAACCTAAAGAAAAACAACGTACTTTTTTGCTTTTTTTAATAAAACAATTTCGGCGAATATATTACTATAAATATATAAAGAATTAGAAATATGTTATTCCTATAATTGATATAAATATATTTGTATCTCATTCTTGATGTCATATATTGATATAAGCTATTATTCCATATAAATATTGCATTTTTTAGCATTAATTCTAGTAAATGTAAATCAAATTGTTTATTTAAATTATAATATATAAAAAATGACTTATTATTAATTTTCCTAAATATATGATGTTTCGTTTGTATTTATATTTTAATTAATAGTATAAATGAATGCATCATTTTAAATGTGCAATAACTTTGTATGCAACTATTCCTAATATAAAATATATTTTAATAAATAAATTACACTTTATATATGTATCTTTCTAAGATAAAGTACAAATGTGCAATTAAAATCAGCATGGCACATAAATAGGTTTTAAAATTAAATTAGTATATATAAATATATTATTCTTATTAATTATTTAATATATAAATATGAACTCCAACTTAAGCTATAAAAAATAATTCAGTAAAATTATTTTCCTATTATTTAAATTTAAATTTGCTACTTTTATTAGTTTAACATTTTTATTTATTTAGTAGTAATAATAAACTTTTAGAAACACTATAATATGGTTTACGATTCTAGTACATATTACTACTTAGAACCTAAGCATATTATATACTCCCTATTTTATATGAAGCATTTAGCTCAATATAGAAAACTATATTTTTATTCAAATTATTAATAGAATTAATAATGTATGGCTTTTTAGTATTAATATTACTACAATAGAATTATACTCAAGTATAAATTATAATAATTATTTTTTATTTTCTGCATCTTTTCAGTTTTAAATAATATATATCAACATATTCAAATCAAATGAATTTAATGATTTGTTCGTATTTAATACTTTATCTATTGTTATCATTGTTCCTTCCTTCTATATCGCTGTATAGTACAACGGAATATTTAATACTCTTAATAAAAATACTTTAAATCAATTAGTAATTTTCATTGCTTCATTGTTTTAAAGTATAGCATTTTATAACATATATATTATTTCGTAATAACAATATATTTAAATTATTTTAAATTTGTATGTATATAATAACCTAATAAAATGTTATTAGTTCAAATAAAATTAATTACTATGTACCCTTTAGATAAAATTAATATTTAATTATATGAAGTTTCCAAAACAAAATAATATTTCAGTATTATTTATTAGTAAAATATTTAATATATTATATGCTTATATATATAATAATAGCGAGATTTTATATATTATATTATTTATAATTATTAGAACAAAATATGATATATATTTTATTAATATACTTATATTTTCTCTTTTAACTATTTTAAAATATAATTTATTTATACCTCAAAGTTATAAAACTTAAAATATGTATATATAGTTCAGCTTTTATTGTATTATTAAAAATGGTAGATGCATAAAATGCCTTTTGTAGGTAATGTTATATTATCGAACCTCGATCGATATTTTGTGAATCTATATTTATGATTACCTATTATATGTTGTAATATGCTTAATTAATCTTAAAGTCACATATTAACCTGAAGTTATATTATAATGTAGATAAAATTTACAAATGAATCGAATTATATATTATATCTTCATATATGATATTATTATATTGTTGGATCAAAATACAATTTAAATCAAAATAATAATGACACAAATAATATGTTTTACTAAATAAAATGCTTCATCAAATAAAGAAAGCACAGTGTTATTCATGATTCAATATAGCTATGGGGTTAACATGCCTTACATAATAAATAATAAGGACTCTTATATATAGTTAGGCAAAAATTGCCAATAAAATATAAAATGTGAAATTATAACACTGCCCCATTTAATATATATGAACGAATTAGATGAAAATATTATAACTTATAAGAAATATTTTATTTGACCCTTTTCATATTAATGGATATGCCCTCTTTTTTGGTGCGTATTTAGACATAATATTGAGATAAAACATACGGGAATGGTAAATATATTTTATCAATATTTACAGACACAAAATATTATCAAACTATAAAAAATTACATTATAATATACTCCGAATCCTAACTCAAAACGCAGATACAGTGAACAAAACAATAACCCATAATGCATAACCTTGACCCATAAAACATAAACATCTCGCTATCAAGAATATTATAATCGGAAAAAAATTAATTATATATATTTATTGATTCTACAACTTTATGTTTCATTATTTTATTTCTACTTTTTTAATCATTTTTATATAAACAATAAATATTTGTGAATAACTTAAAATATTTTGGCTAATTGTACATATAACATATAATAATATTTCCTATAAATTCACACTTTTTTAGTATTCTTCAATTCGCGGGGTATATTTTCGTATTTTACTTAATGAATTTTTAAATGTTGCAAAGTTATATTTATAAAACTTAATTATTATTGTGTAGTATTACAAAAAAGAAAACAAAATTCTATGTTGGGGTCTACAAAACAATGGTACCAAAAAATATATTAATAAAATAAATATACTGTGATATTATCAAATTTTGTATGTTTAAAGCTACATTTTATATAAAATAATAAAACAAATATAAAAATAAGTTGTAAGACAAAATACAAATAATAAATACTATGGTTATAGCAAATGGATTAATATTATTTAATCATTAATTGTTTTCGGAATATTCTTTCACAAATTATATACAATAATGTAAATAAATATATAAATGGGAACCCTAATCATATTCTTAATCACCATATTTAACAACCAAAACAACTACAACAGGAATCATTGAATGGTGCTTCATCCTCATAGGGGCCACGATACCTTTCATAATTGTAATTATTGTTATTATTTGATTGAGTTTCACGTTTATATTCTATATCATTTTTTTTGTTACTTCTCCTTATTTGTTTGATAACACGACTGATTCTACTTCTTAAGCCAGATGCCTTAGATCGATCATCCTATAAATAAATATAATAATATATATACGTCACAACATGTAAATAAACATTATTATATAATTTTCTATATACTAATTTATATTTTGTTTTGACAATTTACTTTCTGCTCCGAGCAATGTATTGACATAGCCAAAAGGACATACAAAATGATACAAACTAAACTAAATATCCTTTTATTCATTTTTTTATTAATAGAAAATGTTTCTTCGAAGAAAATGCTTTAAACAATATATATAATTTATTTTTTTAGTTTCCTTTTTATATATTATTGTTGTAAAACAATAATGCTATTATTTAATATTACAAATTGTTTAATTTATGTAAACAGGTTATATGATATTTATGGAAATATATTATAATAAAATTATATGTTGGTTCTATTTTAAATATCCACAAATTTATGATCTTATAATTATAATAAAATTTAATATTTTATTTTTACTTTATTATAAATAATAAAAATAAATAAATAAAAAATAATATATTTTAAATGCATAAAAATGCATATATTTGTTCTTGAATGTTTTTTGTTTATTTGAGCCATTATATTAAATATAACAAAATTTATTTTAATATTTAAAATATAAATAAAATAATGCACTAATTTATATGTATATATCATCATATAAATATATAATAACTCCTATAATCAGAGATATAGATATACAATTGCGAACATTTTTATATTTATGTTTTTTTCAAATAAAAACCCATGTTCGTACAAAATACATTATTTTAATTATAAAAAAATGAGTTTATGTAAAAAATTAAGCTTAAAAAATATATTTTTTGCATGTTCTTATATAGCTAGCTCTTTAGTATATTTTAAAGACTCATATAATAACATGTTCGGTGGTTTATAAAATTATATTTTTATATTAACGTTTATCTACATGCAATTCATATATATTAATAATTGTAATAAAATATTAGATACAAACATATGAATAGCAATTATCAAAAATTATTATTTGCATCTAAATGCGTTCTTATTTTTATACTTTTCAAATGTTTAATGATTTAATAATATTTATATTTTTTTATAAAAATAGGTGAATGAGCCTTAATATGGCTCCCATATATCAAAACACTAATTATTTATACTAATAAATAAAATGCCGTGTGTTTATTATTGCTTGAATTTTATATTGTCTTTTAAATACGAAAATAAAACTTATTAAATATATCATATAAATAATGTCTTTTCTTTTATAAATAAAAAAATAAATTAATAAATGGGGGTTGGCCTGCATAGCATTCTCTATATTAATTAATTCAATTTTTCCCCATTTTCTCATAATAAATATTAAAGTATTTAAATCGACGTTATTTTATAAAATCAAATCGATGCTTTGAAATCATATGTCTATATCGATTCTGGCATTTGATTGATTGCCCCATAAACCATTAACCACAAATTAACAATAAATACATAATTCACCTCATTTACCATTAAGTTATATTAATATGAAATTCAATTGTTATAATTTGTCTTATATATATTTAAAACAATTTGTTAAACTAATAAATATTGTCAAATTATTAAAAATTATACAAATAAAATGTAATATGGTACTTAACCTTAACCCATTTATGGGTTCCACAAACACTATCTTAACCCTGACCCACTACATAAAATCATATAAAAATTATACAAAAACAAGACAAAAACAATACAAAAATGCAATAATATGCATATTAATTTTATATTTTATTGATTATAATATTCAATTATTCATATAAACCCAAAAATTATCGTTAAAAAATATCGTCAAAAATGACTTGTTTCCAAATAGACATATTCTTAACATATATCAATCATTATTATTGTTCCTGAAATAATCGTTAATCTTCGAATCATATATTAAGTTCCATTTTCTTCGTTATTTTTTTTAATTTGTTTCTTATATATTGTCTTTGAAATAGTTTATCAATTCCAAATAATGAATACTAATATAAAAATGAGAAAATTATTATATATTTTTTCATATAAGGGATCACAAAAATATAATTTAAATATTATAGTTTTTAATTACTTATTATTTACCTTATAAGCAACTCCCAAGAAAAGTGATATTACAGAAAATGTCGATAAAACTGGAATTACTGTGTTTAATATCGATGAACTTGATGGTGTACCTTCAGGACTTAGTACAGTAGGTTGTACAGAATTTCCTACAGGAATTTTTTGGGGGTTTAATTCTGTAAGTGATTTAAAATTGGTACATTTATTACCATATTTATTTATTAAAATGTTATAATCATCTGATAATGTAGACAATATTTGATTATATAGACTGCCTTTTATATTATTAGAATCATTATTGCGTTCTTTAAATATATCAGCAAAATTGTTAGCTAATTTCAAATTTGTTTCGCAATTCAAACGTTCAACATTAAATAAATAATACAAATAAAATAATATACTAAATAGACCATTAAATTTAGATATTTCATTAATATTCATATCCATCAATTCTTTTTTTTTATCTATAATATCCTTATAAGTCATATTACCATCATCATTTATTATATTATTATAATGGGTATTTGTTTCTATATATTTAGTATAAAAATCATTTAATTTGTCGAATTTATGTTGTGGATTTCTATTTAGTTTATAACTTAACCATAAAATAACGTATTCGGCAAATTTATCATATTCTAAACCATACTTCTTAAAATTTTTTAGCAAATAAATAACACTACAATTAGTCATTTCAAGATGATTATGACAATTGTCTTTTCCTTGGTCCCACCAGGAATTACAATAATCGTTGATTGATTTGTGTGCAGTATCAACTCTAAATTGACCTTCATCCGTCACATAAAAATACTCGTCGATCGTAGCAAATTCTCTATACTACAAATATATTTTATGAATTAAACAAAAAAACGTATTAATATAAATGCTAATCAAATGAAAATTAATATAATTTATGGACGATATAATATATAAAACATATATGAAGAAAATATTTTATTTAAAAAATTGTATACCACATCCTTAAGATTATCACTTGACTCTGCCATAATTTGGGGATTATGAGGGATAATAATATTTATATATATTATGTAATTATTTGTTGTATCTATTTAAGTTCTTTGCATAGCGATTATATTTCGTTAAACATGATATACTTATTTTATGGCAATTATCTAAATTACCTTAAATGAAGAGTTGCTTAATATATTTTTCCCATATGTATATATGATCCATTTATACAAAAAATGATATTATTATTATAATCCTTAAAAGTATATAAATAGTTATTTAATACGATATATTACAAATTTATATAGCTGTTTCTTATAATATAGATTTTTCTAAAATTATAGTATTTTTAAATTAAGTTACATGCTCCATTTTCTATTCAAGTTGTATAAATTTATATTATTTTTATTTAATATAGATAAATTCATGGCCGATTTTAATATGTTCAATAACTTTACTTTTAATCCTATATACTTCAATTTAGAAATATATTTTATTGGGTTATCTTATAATATATTTTGAGCATCTTTTCTAGGGTTTAAACAGCAATTAGCACTGAACCCATACAATTGAGCTATTTATAAGCTCAAATAATTCTTTAAATACATATTATCTTTAAAATAATACATAGTAAATATTAAACACATAACAGAAATAAGTATTGATGTAAATTTTAAAGCATAATAAAAAAAATGTGTAATTAGATTGTTATATTGCGCTTTAGAGGACAAAATAAAATATATTTGATCTTTTAATGCATAAATTTAAATAAATATTCGTTAAATGCTCATAATTATTCATGCTTATCATATATATTTTATTTCTATAGTTATCAATGTATATGATCCAAGTAATTTATTAAAAACCCTAAGATAAAACATGCTATTTTAAATTTAAAAAGTTGCAATTCACTAAGAACAGATCATATAACACATGCTAATATGGAATAATAAACAGATATTTAAAATTAATTTGGTCTTTAACTTTTTTTTTATGTGTTCAGTTTTTTAAAATATAAAGCTGTGTGTCCCAAAAATTACCATTAACAATATAAGTAACATTGGTACATTTGTAATGCACTATTATATGCTGTTGATTTATTATTCAATCAATAAAACAAACATTCATTTATGTTAGAAAGTGCCATTATATTTTTATATTGATTTTTACTTAATATATATAAAAAACAATTATATGCACTATGACAAGAATTTATAGTGTCATTGTTTATATTTTTTCCAGATTTTATTATTAATTTTTTAAATAATAAGTAATTTTATAAAAAATATATTTTTTATTCATTCATTATTTTAATAATGTTTTCATTCCTATAATTATATAAATAAATTTATAACTGAAATTGAATGAACCATTATAACAACATCACATTTATACATATTATAATATATTTTTCGAATTATAATTATATAAATATTTTTTAAATTATAATTATGATTTTATCTACATATAATAATAGTAATAAACAAATTTACATATTTATCATTTTTAATACTTACATAAAGTTTTTAAATCGGTTTCATAGAATCTGAACTCCAAAATAAAAGTTATTAATTAAATTTATAATTCCAAAAAATCGGATTTTCTTTTATAGACAAAAAAATTAACAAAAAAAATAAATTAATAAATGGCATAGGATCTGCCTGTATAAGTTTGTATATATTTAATAATGGACTTTTTCCCCATAGACGGAATTTATAAATTTTTTAGTCTGTTTTTTTCGACTATATGATTTTATAATTATTTGCATCTTCTTTCTTCTATCACTTAAGTTTATAACTGTTCATGTCGTTTTATTTACACCAAACAAATTTGTAACTTTTTTCATTTTTTTTCTTTTTAATTTCTTTCTCCGTTCAAATACCAAAAACTAACATAAAATTATAAAAAATGAATAATATTTTACAGTGAGGAAATATTTTAAAAATCGTACATTTCATAATTTTCTTTTATTTACCTTGTACATAATAGCTAAAGTAATGGATATTATAATAACTATAATTGGAATTCCAATTTTTTTGAATTCTTTGAATATAAATATATCACCTATTCCTATTGTTCCATTTCCTTTTGTTTCGGTTCCTGGATTTTCTGATTTAACCACTGGGACTTCCACCGGTTTTTCAGATTCTTGATCGTTTTTATCAGAATTGTGGTTTTCAGATGAGTCATGGGACTCTCGTGGTTCTTGAGTTTGTTCTGAATCTTTTTTGGGGGGTGATGTATCATCCCCTGCTCCGCCTGATTCAGATTGATTATCATCTGAATCAGCATGTGGCTTTACTTGCTTAGAATCGGTACTTATATTATTAATATTGTGATTAGAAAAATTAATTGATTTATTGAAAGCATTTTGTATACTAGGTAAAGTTGTATTATATAAATTATGTATATGTTTGGTTGCGCATATAAATTTATTCTTAATCATTTCAAACCAAGTAATTCCATCATTTAATTTCTCCATGCCTTTTAATGAGATACTAAAAATTAATGGTCCAGTATTAAAAGGCTCCCCTGGCGTACTTTGATTTTCTTTTCCTACTGGAGCACTATCCGTCCCATCTCCATCATTACCTAAGCCATCTGAATCTTTTTGCTCATTCGGTTGATCTTTTGATTGTTCAGGGGATGGTGGTTTAGATGGTGAATCTTGTTTTTGCGCCTGAGGTGGGGCTGGCAATGGTGTTGGTGTTGGTGTTTGTTGTAACTCTGATGATTGTGGTGCTGATTCTTTTTTTTCTGGCTCTTGTGGTAGCGGTGATTCTTCTTTTGAAGAAGATTGTAATTGTACTGAGGCCGATTTTTTATCGAGGGAATTACATTTTTTTTTAGGGAATTTATATGATATAAAGCCTTTCGCCCCGTTTATCTCTACTCCATCTTGTGTTGTAAGTTTTTCAAGATAAGTTGCTAATTTATTTTCTGAATCAATTTTCTTAATAGCAGAATCTCTAAACTCATCATATATACCTTTTAATTTTTTCAATAAATGAAGATATGAATTGCATTCAGAAATGTTCATATAAAGGGTTCTATATTGAATAAGGCATTTTTTAAAATAATTAGAAAGTTCCATACTTTCGGTATCGTTTGTTTCATAATATACAATTGTTTTACATATTCTATTAAGTAATAAATAAAATTCGGCCATATACCTAAGATTAGCTTCTTTCAAACCCTTTATATGATCAAAAAGAACCCAATAATCGAACGTTCCTTTATGATTCTTTAAATACTTCTCATAAGCACTATTTAAAGTAATAGGATCGACATAGCCTTTTTGAGTCTTTTTGTCTTTGCTTTTGTCACGTATCTTAAATAATTTATCACTTAGCCACATCAAAAAATATTCATCATACTTATTATACTCTTCATCGTATATTGACATTTTGAATTGGTTAAATATATATGCGGCCACAGCATTAATACCAGCTTCATTTGTTTTACAACTATTATCACGACAATATCCTTTGATGGTTGGGTCTTTGTTAATTATCTTCGTTTTGACATCTTTACCATTAAAATAACTATCAGCTATATTAAGATATTTACACTAAGAAATATTTATAAAAATATACATTAATTCAAAATTTATTCAAATAAAATTTAATATGATTTGAATATAATTTAAACATAATAAAATTAAGGATAAATATGTTTTATTTTAAAATAAAGTTATTTACCATTAGTGTGTGGTTCGTCATTGTAATGGAATTTTGTTTTTAAACTGTAGATTGATATCATATTGTTTTTACATAAAACATATATACTACACCAAAAAATTTATGCAATTATTTGTCTTTATATGTGAAATTGCCAGTAGTTAAACACACTATTAGCATTTTTCTTAATAATAATAGTTTAAAATAATATACAATAATATATTTAAATAAAACTTATATTAACTTTTGTTGCAATTCAGGTAAGTATGCTTATTTTGCGATTTTTTTGAAACATTTTTATCATATGTGAAATATCGCTATTCTTAATAATATTCGACCATCTTCCTTGTATAATTTTGTTTGATATTTCAATATCTTTAAATAAAACACATTCTCTAAGTATTACACGCTTGTATATAGATAACTATGCATTTTCTTTATTTACAGTAAAAATATTACCAATTTTATATTATTATAAATATGTAATGAGTTAAAAATGTGTTATTACTATAATTGTTAAAATGTATTTGTATCTCATTATTTGAATGTCGTGTATTGATATATACTATTGTTCAACGTGAAATATTACACTTTTCATGTTATTTCCAATAAATATTAACAAAATTTGTGTTTAAATTTAATATTATTCTTTTTTCTAAATAAATTAATACAATACGTTTAATTATCTTAATTAATAATTCACTTTAGAATATGTAATAACTTTGCTTATGTGCTAACATTTCTCTATATATAAATATAATAATGAATAATTTCAAGTGCACATCTTATCTAATTTGTAAAATTAAAAATGTGTAATATACACATTAAATTAATTGAGCTACTACAATTAAAATGAATAATGAATATAAATTAGTTTTAGAATCATAGTTAGTATATATAAAGTCCATATTATTCTTTTTATCCTTATTATTTATTTAACATATAAATAATGTTTTCCCTTTGATAATTAAAAAAATAAATTAATAAATGGACGGATCGGTCTGCATAACATTTTCTATATTAATTAATTCCATTTTTTTATCAACTAAATTTCCAAAGTTTTTCATGTTTTTTCCTTACTTCCATTTTCCCCACAATTTCTCATAATAAATATTAAATTATTTAAATCGACGTTATCTTATAAAATCAAATCGATACTTTGGATTTATTTTTCTGTATCGATTCCGACATTTGATCGATTCCCCCATAATCCATTAACCATAAATTAACAATAAATATAAAAAATACATAGTTCAACACATTTACCATTAAGTTATATTAATATGAAGTGCAATTATTATAATTTGTCCTATATATATTTAAAACAATTTGTTAAACTAATAAATATGATCGAATTATTAAAAATTATACAAATAAAATGTAATGTGGTACTTAACCTTAACCCATTTATGGGTTCCACAAACACTATCTTAACCCTGACCCACTACATAAAATCATATACAAATTATACAAAAAATAATGCAAAGTACAATAAATATACATATAGATTTATATTTTATTGATTATATTATTTAAATATTCTTATAGGCACAAAAATTATGATCCAAAATTATGGTCAAAAATAACTTATTTCCAAATAGACATATTCTTAACATATATCAATCATTATTACGATTTCTCAAATTATCACTACTCTTCGAATCATATATTAATTTTCATTTTCTTCTTTAGTTTTTTTAATTTTATTCTTATATATTGCCTTTGAAATAGTTTATAAATTCCAAATAATGAATACTAATATAAAAATGGGAAAATTATTATATATTTTTTGATAAACGCATATAAGGGATCACAAGAATATAATTTAAATATTATAGTTTTTAATTCCTTATTATTTACCTTATAAGCAACTCCCAAGAAAACCGGTATTGCAAATGTCGATAAACCTGGAATTACTGTGTTTAATATCGACGAACTTGATGATGTAACTTCAAAAGTGTCCCCCAATGATTGTCCAGAACTTTTTTCATAATTTCTTACAGGAATTTCTTTAGGTTCTATTTTTGAAAGAGATGGAAAATCGCAAGATTTATCTTTATCATAATATTTTTTTTTTTAATTTTTATAATCATTTGATAATGTAGACAATATTTGAGTGTATAGACTGCCTTTTATATTCTTAGAATTATTATTGAGTTCTTCAAAATTTTGAACAAAATCATTAGCATTTTTCGAATCGCTTGTGCAATCCAAATCATCAACACGAATTACATAATACAAATAATATAATATACCAAATAGATCATTAAATTTAGATACTTCTTTAATATCCATATACATCAAATTTTTTTTTTTATATATAATATCCTTATAAGTCGTAGTATCATTATCTTTTATTTTATTATTATAACACGTATTTTTTTCTATATGATGAGTATAAAAATCATTTAATGTGGTGAATTTATTTTTTTCATTTTTATTTAGGTTATAAATTAACCATAAAATAGCGTATTCGGCAAGTTTATCATAATCTAAAACATTCTTATCCTTTAAATTATTTAGCAAATTAATAACACCAGAACTAACCATTTCAAAATAATCATTACATTTACCATCTCCTGAGTTCCTTCCGTAATGACAATATTTGTGGAATAAATTTACGTACTTTTCATTAACTGTTAATTGACCATTATTATCCTCCTCAAAATAGTTACTGATCGTAAAAATTTCTTTATACTACAAGTATATTTTATGAATTAAACAAAAAAACATATTAATATAAATGCTAATAAAATGAAAATTAATATAATTTATGGGCGATGCAACATATAAAACACATGCGAAGAGAATATTTTATTTAAAAATTGTATACCACATCCTCAATACTATAAGATGACGATGCCATAATTTGGAGATTATGGGGGATAATAATATTTATATATATTACGTAAATATTTGTTGTATCTATTTAAGCTCTTTGTACAGCAATTATATTTCGTTAAACATGCTATACTTATTTTATGGCAATTATCTAAATTACCTTAAATAGAGAGTTGCTTAATATACTTTTGCCATATGTATATATGATACATTTATACAAAAAATGCTATTATTACTATAATCCTTAAAGCATATAAATAGTCATTTTCAAAATATATTAAATATTTATATACTTGTTTCTTATAATATAGAGTTTTCTAAAATTATAGTTTTTTAAAATTAAGTTACATGCTCCATTTTCTATTCAAATTACATAAATTTATATTATTTGTACTTAATGTAGATAAATTCATGGCCGAATTTAATGTGTTCAATAACTTTATTTTTAATATTATATACTTCAATTTAGAAATATAACATATTGGGCGATTTTATAATATATTTTGAGCATCTTTCCTATGGTTTAAAACAATAATTAGCACTGAAACCATATTTATTGAGCTATTTATAAACTTAAATAAGTCTTTGAATACAAACCGTTTTTAAAATAATATATAGTAAATATTAAATATATAATACATAAATAAGTATTGATGTAAATTTTAAAGCATAATAAAAAAATATGTGTAATTAGGTTGTTATATTGCATATTTAGAGGACAAAATAAAATACATTTGCTCTTTTTATATATATAATATTCGCTAAATGTTATGCATTGCTCATTTTATCATATATATTTTACTTTTATAGTTATCAATGTATATGATCCAAGTAATTTATTAAAAACCCTAAGATAAAATAATGATATTTTATATTTAAAAAATTATGATTCCCTAAGTATTGATAATATAATAGGTGACAATATGAAGCAATAATAGACATTTAATATAATTGAGTCTTTAACTCTTTCTCCATCGATCACATTTTTTATAATATAAAACCGTATATCCCCAATTGTATATTTGACAAAATATATAACATTGATACCTTTATAATGCACTATTATATGTTATTGATTTATCATTCATTCAATAAAACAAATACTTATGTATCTATGTTAGAAAGTATCATATATAATTTTTTACTGAATATTTATAGAAAACAATTGTATGTAGCATATAACAAGGATTTGAGTAAGGCTATTATTATATTTTTTAAAAATATTACTATTAATTTTTACAATAATAAATAATTTTATAAAATATATATTTTTTAATCATTCATTATGTTAGTGATGTTTTTATTCTTAGATTATATAAATCAATTTATAATTGAAAATTAACCATTCTAATAACATCATCTTTATATATATTATAATAATAGTAATAAACGAATTTAATTATTTATTATTGTTATATATTAACATTTACTTTAAATATAGTACCATAAACATCTGAAAATTACAAAAAAATAAGGCATTAATTAATTTTATCATTCTATGGTGTCTCGTTTTCTTTTATAGACAAAAAAAATCAACAAAAAAAATAAATTAATAAATGGCATAGGATCGGCCTGTATAATATTGTATATATTTATTAATGAATCCTTTTTTCCACCAATTGAATTTATAACAGGTTTTAGGTCTTTGCTCCTATCATTTGAACTTATAATTATTTTTGTCTTTCTTTTTCCATCATGAAAATTTATAACTTTCTTCATGTTTTTTTTTTCTGATTTTTTTGATGATCCAAATGATAAATACTAAAATAAAAATATAGGGGAATATATATTTTTTACAATAATAAAAATTCTTTAAAAGTGTTGTATTTAGTAATTATATTATTATTTACCTTATATGCAATTAATAAAATAATGGGTATTAAAACAAGTGTAACTGTAATTCCAGTTAAACTACACTGTTCAGATGTACAACACACTAATGTGGCATTCATAAATTTTATTTCAGGTTTACAGTCCCCTGATCCATTCCATGTCGTTGGAAATATATTCCACGGTTTTTTCAAAATTAGGTCAGAACTTAGTGATTTTACAAATTGAACAACTGTTTTGTGATTAGGTTGATTGACTTTAACTGGGACTTGTGGAGGGTGCTGTGTGATAGTTTGCGATTGGGAAGATGGTTGTTTTTGTTGTGGCGAACCTTTTAGTGGGTCTGGTAATGTAATTGGCGTTGGAATTGGCGGCGAAGGAAGTTGTGGTGGTGTTGGTGGTGGAGGCTGTTGTGGAGGAGGTGATGGTGGATTTTGTTGTGAATTTGATGGTGACTGATTCAATTTATTCCCACCATCTATTGGACTTCCTGGCCCAGACTGTTTACCACTTGATTTAGGAGGAGTTCCAACTTGATTAAGATGGCTAGTTATATTATTAATAATATTATTAAAATGACTACTAGATACATTATAAACATTTTTTAAATTTTCCACAGTGTCATTATATGCACTACTGATTTTATCCTTAGCATCTTTAAACATTTTCTGGTTTTGTTGAATAAATTGGGAAGTTTTATTCAATTTGTCCGTTCCATTTAATATAAATTTAAGAATTGATGATCCCAAATCAAAAGATCCTCCTGGTGTACTTGATGCTGGATCACTTGATCCATCACCAGGGTTTCCGTTTCCGTCACTCTGACCTCCTTCATTATCATTTCCACCCCCTGTATTTTCTTTACTATTTTCTGAAGTCTTTGGTACATTTTGACTATTTGACCCTCCTGTTTGAGATGTTTTCGATGACCCACCATCTTGTGCTGATTGTGGTGGTGGTTGTGGCTCTGGTGGTGAGGCTTTTTTTTTTTTTTTTTGGGGGAGTTTACATTTTGAATTACTGAAGTCATATGATATAAATCTTCTCACCGCTTCCATCTCTTCTCCATCTTCTGGTGTAATTATTATAAGTTTAGTTTTTAAATCATTTTTTGAATCAGTTCTCTTAATAGCACGACTTCTAAAATCATCATATATACCTTTTAATTTATTCAATAAATCAAGATATGATTGGCATTTAGAAATGTTCTTATAAAGGGTTCTATATTGAGTAAGGCAATTTTTAGAATATTTAGAAAGTTGCTTACTTTTAGCACCGTTATCTTTATAATCTACAATTGTTTTACATATATTATTAAATAATTTATAAAATTCGCTCATATACCAAAGATTAGCTTCTTTCAAACCCTGCTTCATATTTAAAAGATTCCAATAATCCAATCCTTTTTTATGTTTCTTTAAATACTCTTCATAAGCCCGCTTTAAAGTAAAATCGTCCATACGGCCTTTTCCAATCTTTTTGCCTTTTCCTTTTTTGTGTATCTTAAGCAATTTATCACTTATCCACATCAATAAATATTCATCATAATGATTATGTTGAGTTACTCTTGGTATTGATTCTTTGAATTCCATATATATGTATTTGAACACAGCATTAATACCATCTTCATTTGTTTTACAACCATTGCTACTACAATATCCTTTGAGTTTTGCGTTTTTTTTAATTTCCTCCGTATCGACATTTTCATCATTAAAATAACTATCACCTTTGAGAAGTAACTTACACTAAGAAATAGTTATAAAAATATACATTAATTCAAAATTTATCAAATAAAATTTAATATTATTTAAATGTAAATTAAACATAATAAAATTAAGGATAGATATGTTTTATTTTAAAATAAAGTTATTTACCATTTTTAGTGTTTGTCCATAGGATTGTATGTTCGTTTTTAAATTGTAGACTGGCGTCATATTGTTTTTACATAAAACTTATATACTATGCCAAAAAAATTATCCAATTATTTGCCTTGATATGTGAAATTTCCAGTAGTTAAACACATTATTACCATTTTTCTCAATAATAATATTAATTTAAAATTAATATACAACAATATAATAAAATAAAACATATATCCACTTTTGTTACGATTCAGATAAGTATCCTTATATTTTGATTTGTTCGAAACATTTTTATCATATGCGAAATATCGCTATTCTTAATAATATTTGTAATAGCTTCATTGTATTATTTTGTGTAACATTTTAATAAGTTTAAATAAAACACATTTTCTAATTATTATACGTTCTTACATTAGAGAACTATGCATTTTCTTGATTTATAGTAAAAGCATAACCAATTATATATTATTATAAATATATAAAGAATTAAAAATGTGCTATTACTATAATTGTTAAAAATGTATTTGTATCTCATTATTTGAATGGCATGTATTGATATATGCTATTGTTCAACGTGAAATATTACACTTTTTTATATAATTTTTAACAAATATAAAACACTATTTGTGTTTAAATTTAATATTATTCTTTTTTCTAATTAAATAAATATAATACGTTTAATTATCTTAATTAATAATTCACTTTAGAATATGTAATAACTTTGCTTATGTGCTAACATTTCTTATATATACATATAGTTAATGAATAGTTTTTAGTGTATATAGTATCTAATTTTTAAAATTAAAAAAGCATAATATACAAATATATTGATTGATCTATTACAATTAAAATGAATATGAATATAAATTAGTTTTGGGGGTAATAGTTATTATATATAAAATGTATATTATTCTTTTCATTCTTATTATCTATTTAATATATAAATGATTAATAAATGTATTTTAAGCAATAAAGAAAATAAATATAAATGTTCTCGTATAACTTAATTTTAAAATTCTATTAATACTTTGGTTAGAATAATTAATTAATTTGAGAATCAATATAATATGATCTACCATTTTAAGTACACATTTATACTTATAATCTAAACATATATTATGTGTTATATATTTTATAATAAAACGATATTTATTTATATAATGAAATAGCTGTATTTTTAACGAGCATTATGGAATTATTATATTGATTGATAACTTTAATGTCATAGCACCATATTAAAATATACTTAGCAACAAAATGTAGTGTTTTATTTGATTTATTATGCATACAATTTTAATCTTATAATACCTTTATGAACATATTTAACTAATTTATACCCATATAGTGCATCAAATAAACATAATATATTGTTAATATTTAGTAGCATACTAATCCATTATTGTTACTATTATTGCTACTAATATACCACTGTACACTACAATGAAGTAATTAATGCACTCAAGAGAAATACTTTAAACCAATTACTAATTTTCCTTGCTTCATTGTTTTAAAGTGAAACATTTTAGAGCATATATTATTTCGTCATACCACTATATTTAAAATATAAATTTATAAGTTTGTGCATATATAATAGCCTAGTATAAATATTATTGTTCAAATAAAATTAATTATTAGTGCGTTTTTGATAAATTAATATTTAATTATATGAATTTTTTACAATAAAATAATATTTCAATATTAGTTATTGTTAGAATATTTTACTATTTTATATGCATAGGTATAGGCATATAATAATAACCCTAATCCTATATACTTAATTTTTTTTAATTATTATAAAAATTATTAGAACAAATTATTATATGAAATTTTATTAATATTTTATATTTTATTTTTTAACTATTCTAAATATAATATATATATACCTCAAAACTATAAAATTTAAAAATTAATAATGATTAACCTATTATTATGACTTTATGATAAATAAATTAAAGCTTATAAAGCAACTAATATTCATACTAATTAATTTGAATACAAATATAAAGAAATACAAAAAGAGAACAGTAACTACAATTAAAACTTAAAATATTCTATATATAGTTTAATTTTTATTGTGTTATTAAAAATGTTATATACATAAAACATCTTTTATAGATATGTTGTATTGTCGAATCTCGATCGACATTTAATGAATCCATATTTTATGATTACCTATTATATACTAGTATTATGTTTAACTAATATTAAACATATGTATATTAACCTGAAGGCATATTATAATGTAGATAAATGTTCCAAATGAACCTGATTATATAATGAGCTTCATATATAAGATTACTATATAATTTGGTTGAAATACTGCAACTTAAATCAAAATGATAGTGGCACAAATAATATGTTTATTTATTTGACGAAACATATTGTGTTATTCATAATTAGATATAGTTATTGTTTAACAAGTCTTATATAGTATATAATAAGGGCTCTTATATATAGTTAGCCAGAAATCAGCAATGCAATATAAAATGTAAAGTTATAATATTGCCACATTTAATATATACAAACGAATTAGATGAAAGTATTATAACTTATAAGAAATATTTTATGTGACCCCTTTCATATTAATGGATATGCCCCCTTTTTTGGTGTATATTTAGACATAATCTTGTAATTAAACATACGAGGGTGTCACATATATTTAATCAGGATTTACAGGCCATAAATATTGTAAAATGATAAAAAACTAAACTACGTGTATCCCGAACCCTAACTCAAAACGCAGATTCAGTTAGCAAACAATAACCCATAATAGATAACCTTGACCCATAATGCAAATGATCCCTAACCCTCGAACCCTAATACCCAATATAAATAAAATTCAACAAATCGACATTATATATACGCAATAAAAAATTATAAAAGCGTTTTTCATAATGTCTAAAAAATCATATATTAATAAAAAATTATATATATAAAATTATTTCATTTCGATAAAAATTTTACATTTTTTTTTTATTTCATTATTTTATATAGTTGTTAAAATTTTAATTTATATTAATAGAAATTGTTTTTTATACTTTTATTTATTTTCGATAAATATATAATATTAAATATCATTCATCAATTAATAAGATTTATGGTTGATACATATTATATTTTAAAACCGTTAAAATATCATATTATGATATATATAATTTAAATAACACTAAGTTTTCCATGTAAAAAAATGGCATAAAAATATATAATATAGCAGTATTTTTTTCTTAAATATAATAAAAACGGTTTTTCGTATTTTCATTTAATTTTTAATTAAATTAATTTATATAAAAACAAAAATATAATAATTTTTTAATTATAAAAAATATTTTATAAAACTATAATTAAAATTTAATAGAATTAATCTTGTTCAAATATTAAAACATAATAATTAAACATTATTTTTATGTAATAATTATATATGCTTTTTATTTTTTTTTAATGTTTTGTAATTCTCTCAAAATGTTTGCATAAGTCTATATATATGTTATGTTGTAATATTAACTTCAGGTTATTAAAATATATATATTGTTTTTTATTTTGTTACTAGTATATATATATAAGTCATTGCATTTGAAGTGAATATCCATATAATAGAATCACGTAATCTTATATTTAAATTGTTAATAACACAAAATAAGTTTTATATATGTATAATTTCAAATAAGTAATATTGAAGATGAAGGTAATGTCAGTAGCCCTATTTTCCTTAATAATATTTAATATTGTTTTAGCAAAAAATACTTCTGATTCAGGGCCCACCACGAATTCCGTAATATAAGAAAACACGACAAAAATACATCATATTGTATTATATGTCTGTACTAATTGATTTAATTAATTTTGTACAAAAATATAATAATAAATTAACATAAAAATATCTGATATTTTTTTTATTTTTTTATTTTTTTAGTTTTCATTATTGGAAGAAAATACAAAAAAAACCCATAAGACGACAGAAGAATCAGTTAATGTTAAAGGTAAGAGACCATATAAAAAAGCCTATGAAGAAAACCATGAAGAAAACTATGGAGAAAACTATGAAGAAAACTATGAAGAAAACTATGAAGATATGGTAAAGGATATTTTTATGCCTCTTGAGGACAGTTATCAATACAGCCGAAATAATTCACATAAACAAGATGACGTCCCCCCTCAAGTATCTAATGGGCCTAAAAAACAAAAATTTACAGAAAAAACAAAATTAAATACAAAAATAAAAACAAAATCCAAACCAATAGTTCGTTATTCTACGTAAGAAAATACAACAATATATATATTACATATTTCATTATGAAAATATTAAATACATACCTGTGCAATAATGTTATAATATAAATACAATATCTTTATTTTTGTATGCATTTAAAATTTGTTCATTTTTATCAATTATAGTCCAGAAGAAATATATGAAAAAAACGAGAAATTATTATGCATCAATCCCACCGAAATAGCAAATGCAGTCAAACTTATGAACGAAGCTATAAAACATTTAGAATATCATGCTACAGATATTGATAATTATGAAACTTGGATAACAAATAATTGTAAATATATGTTTTTTTATAAAAAAAAAACATAAAGGTCATACAGATGTTGAAAAAATTCAATATACAGTTTATGGTTCCAATAAGGTATCAATTAACGAACACCATTAAAAGTTATAAACCATATTAAAATTTAAAAATTATTATAATTTATATACATATATCTCTCTTTGTTTCCATTAGTATAATGAAGTAATAAACAAATTATGGGATCCCGATCAGGCCAAATTTTTAAATACAATCTCTGTTAAAAGTATACAAAACATAAATAAATAGTCAAATTAACATATTATATGATATTATTTATTGTTTCCCATATCTTCAAATTCATGATATATTAATTTCATCTATGCAATTTTATAATATTGTTTTTTAGGAAAAATTGTCCGTGTGTACAATCCAAATTTAGTAATAATACAACAACGTTACAAAAAAGATTCTATGGAGCGCGAGGAATATTTTTATGCTTTAGTCAAAAAAGCTCAAGTAAGGAAACCTTTCCTCTTCTGTTTCATTATAAATAGTATTTCTCATATTATTCACAATATTTTATGCAATATATTTTTATTAATTTTGCAGATATCAAAAGACACAACTATAATTGTGATGACTTCTGCAAATATAAATGATCATAATCTTTCGGGTAAAAAATATAAAAACACAATAATAGAAAGCGCAAATTTATTCACAACTGACATTGATTCTGAAGATGACATTAGAAGTGGGAAATTAAAAAAAACATTTGTTAACATAGCTGGGAGCCTCATTCAAAATAAATCCGAGCATGTTAATGTTACCTATGTCGAATCTGTAAGCGATATACAAATTTTAATAGCATAATAATTTATTTCAACGTTTGTTAAAAAAATATAGATTTAAATAAATGTACATAATTATATATATGCTATAATTTTCAAGATATTTAAACATTATATGTATTCATTTATTTGTTTTTTTCTTAGATTAATGGGCATGCTCGCTTTTAACAAAAATGCATTATTGGAAAAGCTTTAGATTATTTGTTCCTTCACATATAAACATATACATATATATATTTTTCAGCACCATAATATTAGAAAATTTAAGTTAATAAAACGATTTATTTCCATGCATAATGGTTGCTTTAAATTATTACCATAAATTGTTTTTTTGTTTTAATAATGTTTTTTTTGTATATTATTTGTTTATTCCTTTTAACAATAGAATGTATCTATATGCATTAATTTTATGAATATTACAAATATAATTGTTATTATTTATGAATATATTTTATTTATGATATTCCTTTCATTTAATGTTTATACCCTTTTTTAGTTGCATATTTAGACATAATCTCGAGATAAAACATACGGGAATGGTAAATATATTTTATCAATATTTACAGACACAAAATATTATCAAACTATAAAAAATTATATTATAATATACTCCAAACCCTAACTCAAAACCCAGATAGAGTGAACAAAACAATAACTCATAATGCATAACCTTGACCCATAAAACATAAACACCTCGATATCGATAAAATTATAATTAAAAAATAAAAAAATATTTTTTGTATAAAGATTCCATGATTTATTTTACAAACTCTATGCTTCATTATTTTTTTTCATATATTTTTTTTTTTATTTATTATATATATTATTTATTTTTCTACATATAAACGTAATCTTATAATTCCCATTAATTTTCAAAAAATATATATCAATACTATTAGCATACACAATTTTTATCGCCTTAGAAATTATATTAAAAAAATATAATATAGTAAAATTTTGATTATAGCGATAAAAAATTATATAAAATGTGAGTTATCATAATGTAAATTTTATTATAATATTTTATCACGAATTGGCAAATATTATTATTGTGCCGTTGCACTATAAATAAAACGGATATACAACTGTTGTAATTTTGGGATTAAGTCAGATTATTTTGATATTTAAAAATATAAAAAATATATATTAAATTCAAAATAAACAACATATTTATTTTTTAATATAATTTATTAATATTGTATCCTTCCTTCATAATCGTTCTTTCACTAATGCATCAATAATTATATTCAAATAATATTTATCAAGTGTTGCATTCAAACTTATCTTTGAATATTAATTTGTTTAAAATATTAATTTTTATAATTTTCTCGAAAATACTTTTCTTCGATTTTAATTACATTTATATAATTTAAAAAAAATAATAATATATTTTTTACTTTTTATTTGTCAAATTCAAAAATGGATAAAATGTACATGAAAACAGTTTTTTCTATTTTAGCCTTGTTCACATATATGAGCAATAAGGCTCTTGGAAGCGAGCCTATTCCAAATGAATTTATTTTAGCTAATGATATGTAAGAAAATAAACAATATGCATAATAATTTATACACTACATGTGCCATTATGATAATTTTATATGCATACTTGTGCAAATATATAATGCATAATGCTTGAGAAGCCAAAAAACCATCTTATAAATTCATTTATTATTTTTTTTACAATTTTAAAATAGTACTTATCCTGTTGTATATGATTCGAATGAAATATATGAACAAAATAAGCATCTTTTATGTACAAATGCTGAAGAAATTTATCATGCGGCAGAAATTATGGATGACGCTCTAGAAAAATTATATTATTATGCTGAAAATGAATACGTTTACAATTTATATAAAGAATACAATAGAGATGCACATTTACATTTTAATAATTATATAGCTCATGAAGGGATTGGAAAATTTGATATTAGAATCAGACATCCTGATGCGGTATGAATTAACGAAAATCATTTTTTAAGTTATAAAATTAAGTTAAAATAAGTATATATATACACCTTTTTTTTCTTGTCTTTAGTATGATGAGATAGTAAATATTTTATGGGACCCCAATGGTGCAAAAAAATACAATCCTGACTTTGTTAGCGGTATATAAAAAATAATTAATTAATTGAATATAGTTTATCATTATGTGTATTCCTTGTTTTATTATAAATCCTCTATATTATTTCTATTTGCCATTTTGTTAATTTTCATAATATTTTAATTTCCATGGTTCAAAATTATAATTTTTTTTAGGAAAAGTTATCCATGCATACAATCCAAATTTATTAATGATACAACAACGTTACAAAAACGGTTTTATGAACCCTCATAAATATCTTTATGCTTTATCCGCAAAATATAAAGTAAGGATAATTTTGTTTTCTTCTATCCATCTATAAATCATATTTTTCATATTATTGAACTACAATTTGTAAAATATAATTTTTCTCATTTTGTAGCTATCCGAAACTAGAACTATAATTGTCATGTCTACAGTAAATGTAAATGATCGTAATAGAAAAGATGAAAAAATATATGTAAACTCTATCGTAAAAAGTGCGGATTTGTTCAAAGCTAACGTTGATTCTGAAGAGGATATTAGAAATGGAGAATTAAAAAAATTGTTTGTTCAATTATCCGGATATCTCATTACAAAAAAAAAAGACTACGTTGAAATTAATAATGTTGACTCTGTAAGCAATATAAAAATATACAATATTCTATAAATGTGCATATTTATAATATTTCCTACTCATTCCCAATAAATTGAAATAATTTATTTTATATATTTATCTGTTTTACGTTTTTTTCATAGATGAATGATAATGATTCCGATAACGCCCCCGAATCGCATAAATTATCAAATAAATTAAAAAGAATGGAAAGCCTTCTGGAATTAAACGATTACATTAGTAATAAATATACATAGTTTCACAAAATAAGTTTTATTGGATATGTGATTTAATGAATGTATTAATATAACAAATTTGTTTTCATGGATTATTTCTATTTTAAATTATCACCATAAAACATATTTTTCCATTTTTAACAAAGTTCTTTTTATATATAAATGGTTTATCCATTTTAATACAAGATACATCTATATGTATGTAATTTCATAAACAATCAAATATAAGTGATAATTCATCAATATTGTTCTGTATGATTGTCCTCTATGTTAATGTTTGTCGCAAAAATGTAATAAGCATCTGCATTTTGCACTAGTTTCATTTTCGTTATTTTAATTATTCCCATATACCACACATTTATGTTTAAAATTTGATGTTTTCAAACATATAAATATCATAAGTATATCAATCATTATCCTCAAATTAATATATTAATAGATATTTCCTCTTTAATATTTTTATTTGCGTTCTTAAATGTTGTCTTTGAAAACGATTACCAAATGCAAACAATAAATATTAATATGAAAACGTTAAAATATGTATTTTTTAGCCGTTCATATGTTAGTAATGTTTTTATTCTTAGAATTATATATATATATAATTGGAATTGAAAATTAAGAGAATCAGTTAAACAACATCATTTTATATAAATTATTAAAATGCATATATTCATATCATAATATTACATATAAATATATATTTTTTAATTATAATTATGATTTTATTTACTTATAATAATAAAATAATTTACTTATTTATCATTTTTAATATTTATATTGAATTTTAAAGTCGACGCCATAGGCATCTGAACTTTGGGTATTTTACAAAAAACATAAGACATTAATTAAATTAATCATTCTATTATGTATCGTTTTCTTTTATAGGCAAAAAAAAATTAACAAAAAAAATAAATTAATAAATGGTACAGGATCTGCCTGCATAAGTTTGTATATATTTAGGGTTCAGGGTTATATTGAATTATGTTTATCATAACATGGTCATTTTATGAATATTTTTATATAACAAAACCTCTTATTTGTACGCCCCATTTTTTTAACTTAAATTATAATTCCCCCAATATAACTGTAATAAACATTTTATATATGATGTTATAATCGGGGTCATTTTGAATAATTTGCATACTCTATAGCATGGGCGAATTATTACACATATTTTATAGTATTAATGAAATAAATTTGTATATATTTTAATATACAATTATAAAATGCATATACCCCAATGTAAATCAAGATTGACAAATCGACGCAATTTATAACGCAATAAAGATTTATGAAAGAATTTTTTATAATGTCTAAAAAAAGACATATTAATAAAAAAGTATATTATAAGAAACTATTTTATTTCCACACAAAATTCGCTTTTTTTTATTTCATTATTTTGTATTGTTGTTAAAACTTTAATTTGTATTAATAAAAATATTTTGCGTTCTTTTATTTATTTGCCATAAAGATATAATATTAAATTATCATCCACCAATTAATAAAATTTATGGTTGGTATATATTATATTTTAAAACAGCTAAAATGAACATATTATAATATATGTAATTCAACATAACCATAAAACCTCCTTGTAGAAAAGCCATAAATTTTTAATATAGTTGTATTTTTTTCTAAAAATATAATAAAAACTGTTTTTTATATTTTCATTTAATTTTTACGTAATTAAATTAATTTATATAAAGTAATAAAAATATAATATTTTTTTAATTATAAAAAACATTTTATAAATCCATAATTAAGGTTTAATAGAATTAATCTTGTTCCAATATTAAAACATAATAATTAAATATTATTTTTATGTAATAATTATATTTGTTTTTATTTTTTTTTTGTGTTTTATAATATGAATTTTTAAACTTTTACCGTTTTTAAATTCTCTCAGAATGTTTGCTTAAGCCTATATATGCTATATTGTAATATAAACATTAACTTCAAGTTACTAAAATATATATATATCGTTTTTTGGTTTCTTAATAGTATATAAATATGTTATTGTTTTTGAAGTGAATATCTATATAATAGAATCGTGTAATCATATATTTAAGTTGGTAATAATCGAAAATAAGATTTACTTATATATAACTGCAAATAAGAACTACTGAGATGAAGGTAATGTCATTAGACCTAATATCCTCAATAATATTTAGTATAGTTTTAGCAAGAAGCACTTTGGGTTCGGAGGCCGTCACAGGTTGCGTAATATAATAAAAAAACACAAAAATACATCATATTGTATATGTCGATATTAATTGCTTTAATTAATTTTGTATATAGATATAATAATAAATTACCATAACAATATTTGATATATTTTTAATTTTGTTATTTTTTTAGTTTCCATTTTGTATAAAAAAAACAAAGAAAAGCCATAAGACAACAGATGAACCATATAAAAGTAAGGATGCCTATGATCCTGATATTCCAAATATCAAATTTATAGATGAATTTAGTCCAAAGGTAATAGAAATTTGCAAAGTAAATCAACCTAGATTAGGTGAGCTCTTTATCTCAGAAACTGATGGTGCCATCGTTGATAAAGTGACCGGATTTTTAAGAAGAGAAAATGATTCCATGAGACAAGGATGGTATATTAGGCCATATGAAGAAGATTATGAACATATGATTAAGGTTAAATTTATGCCTCTTAATAAAAATAATCAATCTTTTCAATCCAACCAAACAAACGTACATAAACAAGATGGTACACCATCTGCAATGCTTAAGGCGGCTGAAAAACGAGAATTGCCAAAAGAACAAAAATTAAGTACAATAAATGAAAAAAACTCAAGTGCATTACATGAAGATAAAGAAGAACTTGATAAAGAAAATGAAAATAAAAGTGAAGACGAAGATGATGAATTATATGTAGCAAATTTGATAGCTCGATTATTTCCAGAACATGAAGAAAATGAGCAATTTAAAGAGAAAATAAGGAAGCAATGCCGTATAGTAAGGAAATGGGAAAAGGAAATGAAGGAAAATTAAATGAAGACAAAGCTGAATAATAAAATAAAGCGATGAACTAAATGAATAATGCATAAAGGAAATATGGAGTAATATAGCCCTAAAAATAATTATTGAAAACTCACAATGAGAAAAAAGCGAAGCTATTATATATTTTTTTATAGAATAATAATAGTAATAAGAAAACGATTAAATGCTTGCAAATATTTCAAGTTATATACTTTTTTAATTAATTAAAATTATATATTTTTTTGCCTTTTTTAATTTTTAAAAGGGCGTTTCCTTATATTCATGCTAAACATATCCACATATATTTTTGTTTACTAAGATTTGTTTTTGTGCATACCATTTCTTTAATATGTTTAGACTTTGTCACCATTTTTAATTACATTTTAATGCTATAAATATTTAATATGATTCTCATGTAAAATATTATAATTAAATATATTATGAGTTTATAAGTTATTTTTTAAAATTATAAACAATAAAACATATATTAGTAGCATTTTAATTTAGTGATTATGTTTGATCACACAATTTGATAGAATTACTATTCCAATTTAACTATAAGGAATGCAATTATGAATATAAGAATGTTATATATATTAATATTTTGTTCTAATTTTACGAAAGAAAATGCTGTTTAATTTATGCATACAAAAGACAACCATGAAAGAAAACTATGAATAAAAGACACACATATATAATGTATCTGTGGAATTGCTTATAGTATTATTTTATTAATAAACTTCAAAAGATACGATTTTGTCAAATTTTACTTTCATTATATAAACATGTATATAATATAAAATTATACGAATGCAAATAATAAATATTACAATTAATATATACATATCAATATTGCTTCAATTATTAATTATTTTCATAATATTCTTTCACAAATCCTATACTATAAGTATAAATAATGCAATAATTCATATAAATATATATGTTAGAGTTTTGTTCAAATATATAATAAAAATATATTACATTTATTTTAATAATTACATAATCAAATTATAAACTTAAAAAATGAGCTCGTACATGTAGAAAATCCCAGAATAATTCGATCGTTTAGAAGTATCACATATCAAACATTGTAGTTTAAGTGATAATTAGGAAAAATTATTTTGTTCTTTTTTTAGTTTGGTATCACTGAATGTAACTACTATATGAAGAGTGTTCGCTTGGTTTACCATTTTATGGCTTGTTTTTAATCTTTCTTTTAAGTTTGATAAAATATTTAAAAGCTTTGGATATGTTGCAGAAAAGACATGTGAATATTTCCCATCAATAATGTCGCCTTAGAAAAAGATTCATTGTTATTTGAAGATTTATTAGTTTTTATATCTCTTTTAAATATATTAAAACAATTAAATTCTTTAATCTTTTTATTATCTGAAATAGTTTCAGTCTTATTATTGCCTGAAGGTTCTTGAATTGTAGTAGAATTTAAAGTGCAATTATCTTCTATATTATGTTCTGAAAGACTTCTATATCTAAATTATTCATTATTATTTATATATATGATATTTATTTCATATTCACCACACCCTGTTCTTATTTTCTTAACATATTTATTTAAATCATCCTTCATATCAATAATCGTATTAATAAATTCATCTATTAATGCATATGTAATAATATGTAACAACTATATTTTATATATAAGATGAAATAAAAATAAATCAAGGCATAACGCATCTATTTATATAACTTTTCGATATATATTTTTATTTGATATGTTATTCGCCTTACACTATTTGTAAAACATTGTATTGTTACAATTAAAATGATATAGGAAACAACCGTAAATAAACTATATATGTTATATTCATTTTCTTATTAATAATAAATGGTTCTTCAAAGCAGTACGGTTTAAATCATATATATGTTTTATTCCTTTTCACCCTTTTTTTTATCTATTATTATTGTAAAGCATAATGTTATTATTTAATATTAAATTATTAGCAATATATTCTTATGCAATTTGTTTAATTTTAATTTATATAAGCAAATTATTTCATATTTATGAAAGTATATTATAATAAAATTGTATGCTACTGCTATTTTAAAGCATCCAAAAAAATATAATCCTGCAATTATATGTTAACAAAGTTTAATATTTTATTTTTACTTTAATATAAATAATATAATTTATTTTAAATGTATACAAAAATATATACACCAATTTCTCTAAATTATAAAAATGGGTATATTTGTTCATATTTAATACACTTGTCTATTGTTGTTACTATTATTATGTTGCTGATATATCATTGTATAATACAACGGAATAGTTAATGCACTTAATAAAAATACTTTAAACCAATTAGTAATTTTCCTTGTTTCATTGTTTTAAAGTATAACATTTTAGAACATATATATTATTTCGTAATAACAATATATTTAAATTATTTTAAAGTTTCTATATATATATATATATAATGCCTAATATAAATATTATTAGTTTAAAGAAAATTTATTATTACCTACCTTTATACTTTACAATAATATATAATTGTATATGTTTCCACAATAAAACAATGTTTCAATATTATTTATTAGTAAAGTATCTTATTAGGTGATACGTATAGGCATATAATAACGATATTCTATATATTATATTATTTATAATTATTAGAACAAAATATGACACAAATTTGATTAATATACTTATATTTTAATTTTTAGCTATTTCAAAATATAATTTATTTATGCCTCAAAATTATAAAACTTAAAATATTGCATATATAGTTCAATTTTTATTGTGTTATTAAAAATGCTAGATGCATAAATATCTTTTATAGATAATGTTGTGTTGTCGAATCTTGGTCGATATTTTATGAATCTACATTTTATTATCGTGTGTTATTAATTTGTTTAATTAATGTTAAAAACATATATGCTAATCTGAATATATATTGTAATGCAAAAGAAAATTCAAAATGAGTTTTATTATAATTTATAGCTAGATATATAGTTTTATTATTACAGTTTAATTGGATAATATAATTTAAATAAAAATAACAGTGATTCAAATAATATGTTTTACTAAATAAAATGCTTCACCAAATAAAGAAATACATTGTGTTATTCATGATTCAACATAGCCATGGATTAATAAGTCTTATATAATAGATGATAAGGATTCTTATATATAGTTAACCAATAATTAGCAATGCAATATAAAATCTAAAGTTATAATATTGCAACATTTAATATATATGAACTAATTAGATAGAAGTATTATAGTATGTAAAAATTATGTTATGCAGTCCCTTTCATATTAATAGCTATGTTCCTTCGAGGGGTGTATATTTGAGCAACATTTCGAGATTAACACATGAGAGATGGTACATGTATTTAATCACCATTTATAAACCAATAAATATTATCAAATTATAAAAAATTAAATTGTAATACACCCAAAACCCAAAACATACCTTCCGTAAAACAATACTATAACCCATGGTACAGAATCCCGATCCAAAATACGAATTTCCCAAATGCAACTCTAAACCTGAGTCCTGTTTTTCAGGGATTATAATATATAGACAAATGGTAAATAATAAAATGTATTAAACATATTTGTTTTTTCAAGTTTTGAAAATTTTAAATATTAAGAAAGGCAACCTTTAACCACGCTATCTTATATACATTTTGAGAATATTTAAAAATAGCGATTCTGTTTTTTTTTCTTCAATTTTGGATTGTTTTTATTTTGTTAACGTATGCTAAATATAGTAGCACATATATTCACTCAATTGTGATAATAATATAAATTATAAACACATAAAATGAAAAAATTAACTTTTTATATGTGCTTGTAAAGTTTACGATTAAATTATATCATAAATTTTAGTAATATGTTATTAATTGCAGACGATATTTTTGAGGTAAATAAAATGTTTATTACTTTAAATAAAAAAAAATATAAATGTTTTTATAAAATTCCATATAATATATAATTATTGTCATAAATAATTAATAGTTGTAAAGTATTATATTTATTAGTAACATTTTTTGCTAGGATATTATTTTATTTATTATAATTAAAAAATTATATTAAAAGTAATATATATTTTTTTTACACCAATTTAAATATACTTGTTATTGTATCGAAGTAAAAAAAAAAAATTTTTTGGTTGTCGTTTTTTTTCGTTGCTTGTTTAAATAAGTATGCTATGTATATTTCATTTGCTCATTATTATTTTTTAAGTAATAGCATTATGTAAATCATTATTTATTTATAAAAAATAATATATAGCAATTATATATTTTAAGCATATATTTTTTCTTATACCATATTTTAATTACTGAAATTAAGAAATTAAATAAAACCAAAAATATATTACCAAAAAACAAACAATATATAATAATTTTTATTAATTTTACTATATCAATTGTAATTTCATCTGATTGCATTAAATGCTAAAAAAAATTCGAAAACAAAATAAACTATAATCATATATTTTTTTCCGTTTCATATAATTTGTTTATGATTTTATATATTATTATAATATATATCCAATTTTATTAATATTATTTGATACTAATATAATATGTATGTAGAGTTTGTATATATAAATTTATATAAAGCCATAATATGATTAGTATGGTACATTTGTTTGTGTCAATAATCTATATAGATATATTTGAAAAGTAAAATTTTAATTATATATAGTTTTTTAGTTGCAATATGGATGGTTATATTCCATAATATTGGTGATGGAAGAAATTGAATTGAATAATGATGAATTAAGAAATGCAACATGTAAATTAGATGGAGATCCTAAGATAGGTTGGTTATGTAACAAAAATGACTTACTTTTAAAAACATATGGATGGCTAGTTAAAAATGCTATAGGAATTATATTGTTAATACATGGATTAAGATCGCATAGTCGATTAACTTTTATGAGAATAAATTTAAAAATGCCAAATGGAAATGAAGACTTAATAGTAGATACTAATAATTACTATATTTACAAAGATAGTTGGATTGAAAAATTTAATAAAAATGGTTATTCAGTATATGCACTAGATTTGCAAGGACATGGGGAATCACAAGGATGGAAAAATGCAAGAGGCGATTTTAGTTGTTTTGATGATCTAGTTGATGATGTATTACAATATATGAATCAAATTCAAGATGAAATTTCAAATGATAATCAAATGAATGATGAATCTTATGATATAGTGACAACAAAAAAAAAAAAACTTCCTATGTATGTTATTGGGTATTCTATAGGAGGGAATATTGCTTTAAGAATATTACAATCATTAAATAAAGAAAAAGAAGACATGATTAAGGCGTGGAACTCAAATAACTACAAAAATTGTAAAACTGTGTTAGACAATTCTACTAATATGAATAATTTTAATGATTATTATTCTGATAATTCCTGTGCCAGCACTTCTGCTACGAAAAATGTTGTTGCTATTGCTAGTGACAAAGATGAAGGATTTTATAATTGTTTAGATAAATTCAATATTAAAGGTTGCGTATCTTTATCTGGTATGATAAGAATAAAATCAAAATTGGATCTTGGAATCAAATCACTTAAGTATTTTTATTTACCTCTAGCAAAATTCCTGTCTTTTGTCTTACCTCATACACGAGTTTTTTCAAAATCAGTTTATAAAAAATCAGATTATGTTGATATTGTAAGTAAATATGATAAATTTAGAAACAATAATGGAATCAGATTTAAATATATAGCTGAAGTTATAAAAGCAACAATCGCATTGGGTCGTAATATTAATTATATGCCAAAAAATATTCCTTTATTATTTGTGCATTCAAAAGATGATACTATTTGTTCTTATGAATGGGTAGTTTCGTTTTATGACAAAGTGAAAGTTAATAAAAAAGATATACATATTGTTGATGGTATGGATCATGCTACAACGATGGAGTCAGGAAATGAAGGTATTTTAGAAAAAATTATTGATTGGATTTATGATTTAAGAATGAATGATGAGGACGAAATAGAAAATGGATAAGAAAATTAAATATAAAATATGCGTTAATAATGTTCATATTAAATGTTGTTTTGGATTTTTGTAAACATAAATGTAACGTTTTCAATTAATTTTTTAAGCTAAAACAAGAAAAGATAATAATAAATATATTATATCTTTTTACATTATATATATGTTCTTTGTTGTTTCAATTTTTTTTAAAAATTAAATATGTACATAATGTTAATTTGTGAATTAATACGAATTCAAATTAATTATATTATAACTTTACTTTTAATTAACTTTTATGTTCTTGTAATTACTACAAGGATAATTAAAATAATAACCGTTTACTATTTACTGTTTCTTTATATATAAGGCAATTTTAATGCCAAAAAAACGAGGAATCAAATTTATTATCAGAATATCATTTTAAAAATAAAATGCTGTTGGAACTATTTAAATCGTATAAGTATTATTACGTAAATTTGTGTAAAAACATTCTTTAGATGTGTATATATATTTTTATATAATAACACTCCTTAGTGAATATATGTACTTCGCATGAAAAATAGGCAACCGATTTTTTAAATTAATAAGATTACTACTTTGTATATGTAATACAAGTTCATTTATAATGTATTTAGATGAATTTTGTCATGTAGAAGTCATTCCATTTACTGTGTTCGATACAAATATATTTTGTAAATTTATCAATAATAGAACAAACATAAAAGTTATAAGACAGAATCTACATTATAATGCACAACTACATATTTTATAAATATGCATATAAAATATGAACAGTCAGTACTATTTATAATAAATTAATTCATGAAATTATATATTAATGTTCTCAGGGTTCAGGGTTATATTGAATTATGTATATCATAACATGGTCATTTTATGAATATTTTTATATAACAAAACCTCTTATTTGTACGCCCCATTTTTTTAACTTAAATTATAATTCCCCCAATATAACTGTAATAAACATTTTATATATGATGTTATAATCGGGGTCATTTTGAATAATTTGTATAATCTATAACATGGACAGATTATTACGCATATTTTATAATATTAATGAAATAAATCTGTATATATTTTAATATACAATTATAAAATGCATATACCCAAATGTAAACCAAGATTCGATAGATCGACGTTATTTATAACGAAACAGAAATTTATGAAAGAATTTTTTATAATGTCTAAAAAAACACATATTAATAAAAAAGTATATTATAAGAAACTATTTTATTTCCACACAAAATTCACTTTTTTTTATTTCATTATTTTGTATTGTTGTTAAAACTTTAATTTGTATTAATAAAAATATTTTGCGTTCTTTTATTTATTTGCCATAAAGATATAATATTAAATTATCATTCACCAATTAATAAAATTTATGGTTGGTATATATTATATTTTAAAACAGCTAAAATGAACATATTATAATATATGTAATTCAACATAACCCTAAGCCTTCCGTGTAAAAAAAAGGTATAAAAATTTTATATAGTTGTATTTTTTTCTAAAAATATAATAAAAACTGTTTTTTATATTTTCATTTAATTTTTACGTAATTAAATTAATTTATATAAAGTAATAAAAATATAATATTTTTTTAATTATAAAAAACATTTTATAAATCCATAATTAAGGTTTAATAGAATTAATCTTGTTCCAATATTAAAACATAATAATTAAATATTATTTTTATGTAATAATTATATTTGTTTTTATTTTTTTTTGTGTTTTATAATATAAATTTTTAAACTTTTACGGTTTTTAAATTCTCTCAAAATGTTTGCTTAAGCCTATATATGCTATATTGTAATATAAACATTAACTTCAAGTTACTAAAATATATATATATCGTTTTTTGGTTTCTTAATAGTATATAAATATGTTATTGTTTTTGGAGTGAATATCTATATAATAGAATCATGTAATCACATATTTAAGTTGGTAACAATGGAAAGTAAGCTTTACCTATATATAACTGCAAATAAAACTACTTAGGATGAAGGTAATGTCATTAGGCCTAATATCCTCAATAATATTTAGTATAGTTTTAGCAAGAAGCACTTTGGGTTCGGAGGCCGTCACGGGTTGCGTAGTATAATAAAAAAACACAAAAATACATCATATTGTATATGCCTATATTAATTGCTTTAATTAATTTTGTATATAGATATAATAATAAATTACCATAACAATATTTGATATATTTTTAATTTTGTTATTTTTTTAGTTTCCATTTTGTATAAAAAAAACAAAGAAAAGCCATAAGACAACAGATGAACCATATAAAAGTAAGGATGCCTATGATCCTGATATTCCAAATATCAAATTTATAGATGAATTTAGTCCAAAGGTAATAGAAATTTGCAAAGTAAATCAACCTAGATTAGGTGAGCTCTTTATCTCAGAAACCAATGGTACTATCGTTGATAAAGCTCCCGAATTTTTAAGAAGAGAATATGACCCCAGGAGGGTAGGATGGTATATTAGGCCATATGAAGAAGATTATGAACATATGATTAAGGTTATTTTTATTCCTCTTAATAAAAATGATCAATCTTTTCAATTCAACCAAACAAACGTACATAAACAAGATGGTACAACATCTGCAATGCTTAAGGCGGATGAAAAACAAGAATTTCCAAAAGAACAAAAATTAAGTATAATAAATGAAGAGGATTCAAGTATACTACATGAAGATGCAGAAGAATTAGATAAAGAAAATGACAATGAGGACAAAGATGAAGAATTAGATAGAGTATATTTGAGAGCTCTATCCCATCTCGACGATGAAGAAGATGATAATGAAAAATTTAAAGAGAATTTAGGGAAGTTATATCGTACATTAAAGATGATTAGAAGAAAACGAAGAAGAAATGAAGGAAAAGGAAATGAAGAAAATGAAAATAAAGGCGAAGAGTTAGATAAAGAAAATGACAATGAGGACAAAGATGAAGAATTAGATAGAGTATATTTGAGAGCTCTATCCCATCTCGACGATGAAGAAGATGATAATGAAAAATTTAAAGAGAATTTAGGGAAGTTATATCGTACCTTGAAGATAATTAGAAGAAAACAAAGAAGGTGAAGAGTCAGATGGAGGAAATATGAAAGCTAGTCATTTCTCGAAGATGGAGAAAATGACAACGAAAAATAAAATAAAACTATAGAATAAGTAAATAATGAATAAAGGAAATATGAAGTAATATATCTCTAAAAATAATTATTGAAAACTCAAAATGAGCAAAAGCGAAGCTATTATATAATATTTTTTGTTGAATAATAATAGTAATAAGAAAACTATTATATGTTTGCAAATGTTTCAAGTTATATAATTTTTTAATTAATTAAAATTATATATTTTTTGTCTTTTTTAATTTTTAAAAGGGTGTTTTCTTATATTCACATTAAAAATACCCATATATATTTTTTATAGTAAGATTTGTTTTTGTGCATACCATTTCTTTAATATGTTTAAACTTTGCCACCATTTTTAATTGCATTTTAATGCTATAAACATTTTTTGGTTGGATATTTCGACTTTTGAACTTCATCCCTCGATAAAAGATACGGGGATAGTACATATATTTAATCAACATTTACAGACAAATAAATATGATAAAATTATAAACAAATTAATAAAAATATAGCCCTAACCCATAACATCGATTTCATAGTACAAAACCCTAATCCAAAATATGGGTTCTCCCAAACACAACCCTGAACCCTATATATCCTCATTGTTTTTTCGTTCCCCACTAATCAACAATACAATTTTTTGCAAACCAAATAATGCGTCTGCAAAACAATATATCGTTAATAATATTTTTGTTGTCTAATAAATTGTAAGAAATTTTCGCTATTTTAAAATATTCATTATTTAATGTGAAAATTTATGTAATACAATATTCATAAAAATAAAAAGAATTTATGGGTGTGTGGTGAAAATAATAATTATATTGCCAGCAGCTTTTATATTTTTGGTATGATAAATATTTATTGATGTTAAATGAATTTGTAAAAAAAAATAAATCTTTATAACTATTTTAATACAATTCATAAGAATCAAACACGACCATTATTTTATTTATATGCATATAATAATATTGCATTACAAACAATATTATTAAATAATAAAAAATTCGCCAAAACAAAATCAGAGTACATCTCGAACAAAAAACCCTGAATCACAAGTCCGAAATTACAAATATGCACATAGCTTATAATACATTCATATTTACTTAATTTAGTAAGGACAGCAATTTGATAAAAATGTTCTATTTATTTATATATTAACTGTGTATATATACTTATTTGTTCGTTTACTAGTATTTTTTTCTTTATATTATTTACGTAGGATTAACGTATTTTCCCATATTAGTCTTATAAAACTGTTAAACATACCTAATATATATGTATTATATAAATGACAATAATAATTAGCATTATTTAAAAAGGAGAGCAACAAACTTTTAACTATTATAATTCATTTATTTTATTTTATTTGTTTAATATGCTATATATACTATATTATTATAATAATGTTGTGCCATTACATTAACCATTTGTTATTACTATAAATTCCATGAGAAATACTTTTATGAATTAAATGCTTTCAAAATAAATGATAATAAATTGAAATATTTCCAAAAATTTTAATATTATGTATATTTATGTAGATTTATAATATTAGTTACTAGTTATAAATTAATTTTTCAATAACACGGGCAAATTTAGTTATTTAAAAAAATGCCTTATTAAATATTTATACTTTTTTTATTTATTGCACGAAAAAAATTAATAGCAACAATTTATATAGAATATTTAATTGCTATTATATATATTAAATAAACATATATTTGTCATGCGCTTTTTTAAATAACAGTGTTGTTTTTCTTAATTATTTCAATCATTAAAATTTTATAATCTTATCAAAAAAATACCCAATATTCACTAACTATTTATTTTTAATATTTATTACTTTAAAATAATATGAAATCGTTTCGAAAAAATTATTATAAAAAGACTCCAAAATTTAGAAATTAATAATGCACTATTAATATAATTTAGCACGCAAGCCAAAAGTGCATGAAAAAGTTATAAATAGTACGCAATTAAGTTCGATCAGCATAATAAAATATAAATAAATTAAGGAAGCAAAAATAAAAAAAACTAATAAAAATATCAAATTCTTATTATAATATTTCAATAATCCCGGCTTCACTCAAAAATATATTAAAATTTTATTTAAGTATATAATTAAAAAAAATATATTTTGTAAATACCATAATTTTTTTTTATCTTTAAAAAATATTTTTTAATTACTAAAAACCTTAAATATTGCTATCTTAATATTTATTGTATTTTATTTTTTATCCTATTATTATAATAAACTCTTATAATTATATTAATTTTCATTATATATTTATTATATTTTTTTGCTAATATTAAAATTATTATATTATAATTTTTTTACTTAATTATACGAAAATGAAATTAACAAAAGCATTATATTTTATTGCCTTTTTATTGGCCATAAACGTATTCGTCCCAGGATCTAATAATTATGTTGAAGCTAAACCAAATCCAAAAGGCGGTAACTCCCTTGCTAACAAAATTAAAAATAACAAAGCTGCACTTATATCTACAATACTCGCAACATTAGCATTAGCAGCAGCTGGTACAACTTTTGGTGTAATGCATTTAAAAAATAAAGGAAACTCTAAACCAAAACCCAAAGTATCGGAAACTAAATCAACACCCTTAGCTGGCCCAGCCAAAAGCGTAGCCGCAGGACCAGATAAAAATAGGCCATCATCACCAAGTAATTATCCTCAAAGAGCATATTCACCAGCAGCACACTAATTGTAGTTTCTGATTGATATTATCTATTTTCATATCATATTATGAGAGTAGACCAAAAATTCGAGATATGCCATACACTGTAAAAATTGATTGATAAAATTAATATAATTAAACAAATCAATAAGATGGAAATAATTCTAGGCATTTACATATCTTTATGTTATCAATCTGCCTTTTTTAGAACATTTTATTTTAATTTTCATATACTATATGTATAAAATAATATATTTGGTTTGTTAAAAAGTGCCAGTATTTGATATCTCAATTTCATAACATATGTATTTGCATTTCCACAATAAAATTATTTAACACCAAAGTTGCATTGAAAGAACATTTCGTTTTCCCGTTTTTTTCCTTTTATTAGCACATTTTTCTTTATTTTAAGGAAAACATCGTATCGTTAATATTCAAAAATATATTGTGAATATAATACATATATATATGATGTTACTTGCACTCTTTATAATAAAAATAATTCGTGATTTATTGCTTATTACAAATAGACCGTGATATATATTTTTATGCGTAAGTGATATTTGATCTTAATGTCGTTTATAGTAATAAAATTAATGAAATGATTAGAATGCTTCAATACAAATGCTACATTACATGTAATATTTTTTTATATTGTTATTTAAAACATATAATAGCAATATATTTTATGGGCATATATATGTAACATTATAATAAACTATAAAAAACTGCGACAGCTTTAAAAAAATTTCATATACATTAATAGAAAAAATCAAATAAGATATAACATAAATATAAACAATATAATATATTAGTTTATTTATTTTATTTGATTTTTCTGCCATTGCAGAATGACATTGGAAATTATAGCATTAAATTAAGCATATATGTAGAATAAAAATAATGGGTTCCATTAAATAATAATATTCATAAAATAAAGTAAAGATATTGTGCATTTTGATATATTTAATTCAATGTTATCATAAATCATGATTAACGCATCTTACATAATAGGAAATTATGATTTTGTATAGAAATAGTCCTTATATGTGGAAAGCTACAAGGTTTAGGGTTATATTGAATTATATATACCATAATATGTTAATTTTATAGATATTTTTACTTAACAAAACCTCTTATTTGTACGCCCCATTTTTTTAACTTAAATTATAATTCCCCCAATATAACTGTAATAAACATTTTATATATGATGTTATAATCGGGGTCATTTTGAATAATTTGTATAATCTATAACATGGACAGATTATTACGCATATTTTATAATATTAATGAAATAAATCTGTATATATTTTAATATACAATTATAAAATGCATATACCCAAATGTAAACCAAGATTCGATAGATCGACGTTATTTATAACGAAACATAAATTTATGAAAGAATTTTTTATAATGTCTAAAAAAACACATATTAATAAAAAAGTATATTATAAGAAACTATTTTATTTCCACACAAAATTCACTTTTTTTTATTTCATTATTTTGTATTGTTGTTAAAACTTTAATTTGTATTAATAAAAATATTTTGCGTTCTTTTATTTATTTGCCATAAAGATATAATATTAAATTATCATTCACCAATTAATAAAATTTATGGTTGGTATATATTATATTTTAAAACAGCTAAAATGAACATGTATAAGTATATTCAATAATATTTCAAATATATTTTCTTCTTAATAAATTTTCTATTATTTAAAATAATTTGCATTTAAATTATTATAATTTTATACTATTAATCCATATAAACTTGAAGGGGATTTTATCAAGGATTAAACAAAGAAATACTGGTTGATATGAACAATAGCATCATATAATTATATATGGATGCCGATTTTATAAAAAACATATGTTAATTAGCTTGTTTGAATTCTATATATTATGTTATTACATATATAGTGCCATAAGGCATATTACTATTTTTTTTTAATATAAAGTATATTAAAAATATATTTGTATCTAAATTTGTATAAAATACTTTTTATTCAAAACTATTAAACATATATATTTTTTATAGTTAAATATTGCAAATATTACATATTTTTGCGAAATACTATTTTTTATTTTATTTATTTATTTATTTATTTATTAAATATATAATATATATATTATATTTCTCTCTGAAAATTTGTTCTTATTTATAATATATGCATACGCTATTAATTTCGAACCGTTGTTTTTTTCAGTGATACAACAAAACATTTTCTTGCAACATATAATTTTTTATATGAAAATAAATACATATAGAAAAAATAATATATTTTTTAATTTATTATCAGAACGATTAATATAAATTTTTTATTTCTTCTATTTATTTTGTTAATATAATTATGAATTTAATTATTATACTAATCTGCGTATCATTATTCGATAATATATGTTTTTGTTGTTAATATAGTATAATAGAAAAACTACAAATATATAATAATTAAAAAAAATAATAAAGCATTTATTAGTTTATTAATGTTTAACCGATTTAATAATATAATTTTTATATTATAAAAATATATAAAGTGGGGGTAACTTTTTGTATCCTGCGTTTATGCCATTTTTAAAATTATGTTTAAAATTTTGTTAATATTTATGCATTTTTCATATCCTTAATGAAGTATATTATTTTTATATTTTTTTTATATTTGATATAAAAATTTAAACCCCGTTATCCTCAAGGTTATATATATATATATGCCAAATAATAACCCATTTTAATACCATTATTTAGTTATGGCTGTGTCAAACCTAGGGAAACCATTTCATGATTTTATAACTGAAGTGGAAAAATCACCTGAATTTACTAACAACCATCATAATTGCGAATTAACATTAAATGATAATAATGAGGCTTTAGGTTTACATAAAATTTTAGAAATTAAGATAAAAGACAATGATAGTGAAAATACAACCGTTGGAACAAATGAAGAAGCTTATCAAGATGGGACAAAACTAAACGACGACGAAAGCGTTTCAGATGATATTCTTAATGAAAATATCAATCAAGAAATAATAAATTATGTTTATGAAAATTTGCTAGCAAAAGAAGTAAGCAATGAGAGTTCATCGGATAATTCAGACCCAAATGACAAAGTTGTAAAAAATTTAAGGGCAAATTCAAAAAAAGGCCAATTAAATGATAATAATAAAAATAATGATTCATCTAGCACAACAGTGGACGAAACTCATGAAAAAAAACCTACTATAATAAAAAACGATGAAGACAAACTTTCATTACAAGCCCCCGTTTTAGTTGAAGGGAAATGCTTCATATCAGATGATAACATTTATATTGTTTCAGCATTTAATCAAATACTAAAAAATTCATCGGTTGTTAGAGTAATATATGAATCACTCCTATCAATTAAAAAATCACAAGAATTAAATATAATTCCTGAGTGGTTTAAAATAAAACCAGATGAAAACCAATCATTTGCGTTTACAACATTATTAGATAAAGACGATACACATGATTTGATATCAAAGATGATAGAATATGCAATGGATTCAAAACCAAAACTGGAAGCAAATACTGTAACACACGATAAAACACAAACAACAAAGCAAAAGACCAATTTAGATTCAAATGACATAGAATCCTCTTCTGAATTCTCGGAAAGAGTTTTAATTACAAAGGATGTTGATGAAATGATATCTATGAATTTATATCCCGAAGAAATTGCATTATTAGAAGAAAACGATTTTTTTAGTGATTTACATCATGCAATTAGTTTATATGTAAATAAAGATTTTAAAGAAGTTTATAAAAGCATATTTGCGAAAATTCATCCAAGAAATCCATTTTATGATTTTTATCAGCGAGTAGATCAACAAGGTGCTGACTATAGCAAGTTTGATATATTACCTGATCCTATACAAGTTCCGTCTGCATATTCAGTTAATTTAAAATATAATGTAGGATTGGAAAAAGCTAAAAAAAAATTAATCGTATCTTTTGCAATACCTTCAAGAGCAGATATTAATGAAAATGTTAAATTATTTTTTTTTGATAATTGTATAATTTTACAAACACAAGTTAACTTTGTATCTAAATATCAATTTCTTCAATCTTTTCGCGCTGTCATAACCGCTATTATACACGATGTTCCTAGTGAAGACGGTAGCGGAAAAAATACTACACAGATAGACATGTTATATGGCGCATATTTTTTGGATTCATCATTCTTCAAAGGTATAATAAAGAAAGCCGTTTTACCATTATTGAAATTTATTTGTACAAGGTTTCAGAGATGCATAAGTGAATGTTTAAGGGACGTATATAAGGACAAGGCTTTTCATGAAAGAGGAATCGAAGCTAAAGATATAAACGCTATTTTTAGAAAGTACTATAATAGTAACGGTGTCATTAGTAACGGTCCTAGTAGTAGAAATACCATTAGTATAGAAAGTGATATTCTCAATCCCGGTAATCGTCTTATAATTAATGAAAGATCCAAAAATTCTGATGCTAAAAATAAGACACTAACTGGATTCAAAAATCAGATAGCAAATCCCCAAAATAATAAAACACTTATAAAAATGAAACACTTTGAAAATATCCTAACCAAATACTTAAACGAAGCGATGGATATGAATCTCATGGTAACTCCTTCCGACAAAAGTAAGTTAAATATTCCCATTATTAATAGTATATAGAACTACATCATATTTTCCCCTTATATAAACATTCTTTGCTTATTTCTCTCCTTTACAGCCCCCGCCTTTTCCGCCAAGTCCATAGCAATATTGATGTACATTTATATGAACTTTATTCAAAGTCTAAAACAATAACCACAAACAACGAAGAGGATGCATTGAAATTCCAGACACTTAATAATTTGTTCGATTATTTGATGGTAGTATAGTATATTTACTTTCCTATTTCATTTTAATAATCGGAATTTTTTGTTTTTTTACTTACCCAAAATTAATTAATATGGCAATTCAAATAAGACACTACTATATTGGAAGGAATATATTTGACTTTCAATATGTTTCATAGCTTAAATTCATGATTTTGTTTCAATTTGATTTTAATTATGTGATTTTATAATATTATTGTACAGACTTGGCATCTTTTTAAATAAAAAATGGAAAATATATATATGTACAAAATTATAAAAATTAATTTTCATAACAAATGCAAAATAATAGACATTAGATTATATATTTTGAATCTAATATTGCAGTTGCTTTTACAATTATATGATGATAATCAATGATTCAATTTATTAATGTTTTATAATTATTTTCTGGTATTTAAATGTTATTTAACAAAACCTTATAGTTTCTATTTTTTGTCAACTTGCATATATTCTCAGATGCTGATATCTAATAATTTTATTTATAATATTTATTTATCTCATATAATGTGAAATATATTGTTCTGTTAAAATCATATAAAATATTCATATTGGTAATTATGCCTCCAATAAAAAAGTTGTATAAAAACATTATATTCCACGAAAATACCTATTTATCATCATGGCCAAATCTTAAATCGAAATTTAATTAGTCTATTAACTTTTTATTTTTGTCATATTTACTAAACATATATTATGGCACCTCTGATATTAAACACTATATCATATATATTTTGGCATATACCAATCAAAGAGACAAAAATATAGAAGTAATTTAAATATAAAATGTCATCATATAGGAAATATAACTGATTAATTCCATCGTTTTGGATAAAAATATAGAGAAAATTGAGTTATAATTTTGTTTATAGATATTACAACACTAAATATTTATAATAATGAACGAAAACTATGTGACTTATTATTATTTAAAATTTATACAGTCTTTTAAATTCAGAGTCATAAACTCTGATCCCTAAAATCCAACCAAAGCATAATCCAGAACCGAAATTCATGATAATCTTAAAAATTATATATTATTTTAATAATAAATCTTATAAGTTTCATAAAATAATATCTTAAACAATTGTATCAAAATATAAAACATTATCTTAAAGTAAATAAGCATGTATCATTTCATAGTATTGTACACAGTATTATATTTTATAATTCAAAATAATAAATCAGCATATCAAATTATATATGTAGTGTAAAGTTAGATATATATTTACGAAACATATCCCATGGATTCTATACAACATAATTTTTTTTATATTATTATCGTCTCTTATAATCCTATGATGCATAAAACAGTAATGCTAATCTTAATTACTGCACATTGCCATATTACATCATAAGAATCCTTTATAATGATTATATGTTATATTTGTCTTATGTTCATTTATTATAAATTTATTAAATGTCTAATTGGTTATAATATTACTATCCCTTATTCATCATCATAGTAATTGTTTTGCTATTAAAATATAAAAAATAAAAATAAATATTAATCCATAAGTAATAAAAGCAGACATTAAACATAGTTATGCATAAATTGTAGGACAAAAAATGGTTATTAAAAAAATTATATACATAATTTTTTAAATGCTATAATTTTTATAATATTACCTGATGGTATCTTTTACGGGAATTATAATACATAATTAAATAAAATAATATAATGCCACACAAAACACCTTGTAAGAATTTAGGGTCAACAAATATAGAAAATATGCCACCTTTAGCTGACGTAAGTGCTTTAGCATCGTCGCCAAGAGCAACAACACCATATGGAACAACTGGTGTAAGTTCCGCCATCATAGAATTTTTTAAAATTACTATAATATTTTATATTAATAACTTTCTAATAGAATAAGCATAATCCCTATATTTAAAAAAAATAATAATCAATGAATTTAGAATAAACAATGAATATAGTAATAATATGTATATACAACGATAGACGTTTATATTTATCATGCTTATTTTTGTTTTAACTGAAGTATTGCTAATATTATAAATGCATATATTGTCAAGTAAATACTAAAATTATAACAAATATATAATATAATGTGCTTAATTATGAGTTTGGTATTTAATAGTGTTTATGTTTTTTTATTTCTATCCTTAAACTTAACATATAAGCATTGCAATGCAAAATGCATTATACACTATAACATATTTTTATTACGTAAGAAAATTAAGAAATAATATCTTTTACTAAATATTTAATACTAATTAGATAGTTAGTTAATATATAATTACTGCTATAATTTATAATTATATGCAATATACGGACGTTATTGATATTATGTTTATTGGTATTACTATTTATTATAGATGTGGGAGTGAATTTATGTCTTCAGTTTTCCTTCGCTAAAAATGTATTTTTTTTAATATTAAGGTGAATATTAATGAAGAAAATAAACAAAATGTTAATGAAAATATTTATGTGATAAAAATTACTATGTGTGTTAACAATTCGTTCTATTTTAAAATGTGTTCTGTTGCTATATATTATTATACATTTCATATAAACATAAGGTTTCATATAATTGTATCATTATAAAATTTATGTTTTTTTTAATCTTTAATATAACAAAATACTTACCTTTTTTATTTTTGAAAATGTATTAAAATAATTAAATCGGTTAACTTTTATAAACAACTTGATTTTTTTAAGTTATTTTTAAATATATAATCATGTTTTACAAATCATTAATATTTTTTTTAACGTTATTTTATAATAATAAATATATTAAAATATAAGATAAAAAATACACTTTAGTATGCGTGTAATATTTTCACTATTTAAAATAAAAACTAAAAATAAGTAGGTAAAACTTAATTTTTTTCCTAATTAAAAATATTTTCAAATATCAATAAAACATACTTTTTATGATAATAAATGCACATATAATTTAGATCATCTAACTGTTATCAAATTCATTTATTATATTTTTTTGCATCGGGTTCTATTGATCGGCGTATTAGTTAATCATGTGTGTGTAATTCAGATGCATGCTTTTTGTATTATAAATATAATTATAATTTTATATGAAACTATATAATTATTTTATTATATGTAACTTTCATAATAAATTATTTTAAAGCATATTTTTCATAAAATATAATTATTTTTTGTTTTTGTTTTAATAATAATAAAAATATAAACGCTTGTTTTGTTAACATTAAAAACAATGTTACGAAGCTAAAACATGAAATACCGATCCAATTTTTTTCTATTTAGAACATTAAATAACCATAATTGAAAGAATATATGTACTATGCACAATTATAATGAATAAAAATAAATAATTATTTCTCTATGTTCAATTTCCTTTTAAATCCTGCCCATATTATTGAATGTTTTATAATAAAAAATGCATCCACGCTCAAACAACCATCCCACTGCTACCATTGCACTTAATTTCTATTATGTTTTCATCTTTTAAAGGTTTCAGTTTTTTTTTTTATAAAAGTATATTGTGTTGCATACATTTATCATATTCTATAAAAATCCTATAACAAAATTTTTTAATTTTTACAAGTAAATTAAAACCCCATATACAAATATTAAATATGCATATTACTAGGAATAATAAAGAAAGCATCTGCATATGGTCAAATACTACTAATAATTAATATCATCAATTGCAAATACTAGTAAATTATCATTTTAATTTTTATATGCAATATACATAGTTATATATGTTGTAAATTTTTAATAGTTCATACAATTCACCAGTAAATATATGCACATATATTATTTGAAAAGTAATTCATTGCACATGAAATACTTTAATATCTTTTAATGAATTTTATTATATACACACAAAAAATATATATAAGAAAGTAAAAATAGCCAAAGGTAAATATTCGGTATTTTATAAAGTTTCACACAATTTCCAAATAATTACTATAAAAAAATATCACCTACAATATAAAGACAAAGAAAATCTATATAAAATAATGTATCAAAAATTAATTCATTAAAAATCAAACGAAAAATATATGTTAATATGCATTTAAAATTATCCTTAAGGTGAGGGTATTTTAATATATTTATTTAGGATTTTTTTTGTGATGTCGGAAAACTAGCCAAATAAAATACTTTTAAAGTTACTTATGAAAATATTATAATTATGTTAAAATAGGTTATCTATATCTTTTAGCTAAGCATCAAAATATATTAGACATAAACAAAATGGTGATAAGGGATTGATCTAATAAAACACAAATTTATATGAAATAGCTTTATAATATTTTAAAATTTCTTATATAAAATTCATATAAATAAGGGAATACTTGTGTTTTTATATATCATAGGTATTATTTTTTTTTTTTGTAGCTATTTTTAAATTGATCACTATTTTTTTATGAATGTATATATATTTTTTGAATAGCTACCTTATTTTCCTTTGGAAGTTTTTTTTCGTATTTTAGCTATTTATGATTTGTAAATAAATATTTTTTCTTTTTTTTCTTTTTTCTTATATTTATTTTAATATTATCAAAACATATTATATATATTTTTTAAATAGCCTTTTTTTATATCACCATTTTTTGGTTGTAAAGCTATATTGTTTTTTTTTATTGTTGTTAATCGGCTGGGTAACTTTTTACCAATTTTTTTCAATTATTTTATAATTTATAAATTTAAATTAAATTAAATTTAATTTTAATTTATTTTATATTTATTTTTAAATATTTAATTATATTTTATTTTATATTTATATATACATTTTTTGTGTCTTTTAAATTTTTTTTTACATTTTTATTTTCCATTTTAATTTTTTTGTGAGACTTTATAACATTATTTTATTTATATTTTTTCCGTCTATACAGTAATACAATTAACTCTTTCGTGTTTAATATATTTGTAAAATTTAGAAAAAATGAATATTTATGTATCCCTTTTTTTAATTATATTCTCAACAATCAATAATGCCTATGCCGTTGGGCTTAAGGGTGGAACTACTAAAAATCACCCAATAAATACAGCGTACACAGGGAAACAATATAAATCCTTATCACATATTGACGCACTATGCGGTGATTCCAAAAATTTTGTTTGTGAAACAAAATATATTTGTAAAAATGGAAGCAAAGGAAAATATTGCTCTGAAGATGGTAATGAAACAGGTAGTGGTATAGAAACAGGAGGTGGTAACGAAACTGGAAATGGTAACGAAACTGGAAATGGAAACGAAGTTGGAAATGGTAATGAAACAGGTAGTGGTATAGAAACAGGAGGTGGTAACGAAACTGGAAATGGTAATGAAACTGGAAATGGTAATGAAACTGGAAATGGAAACGAAGTTGGAAATGGTAATGAAACAGGTAGTGGTATAGAAACAGGAGGTGGTAACGAAACTGGAAATGGTAATGAAACTGGAAATGGTAATGAAACTGGAAATGGAAACGAAGTTGGAAATGGTAATGAAACTGGAAATGGAAACGAAGTTGGAAATGGTAACGAAACTGGAAATGGAAACGAAACTGGAAATGGAAACGAAGTTGGAAATGGCAGCCATGAAAGAAAATCTCCAAGGGAAATTTTAGAAGAATATAAAAGAAGAAAGCAAGGTATAATTGCAGGATATTATGGATCATGGAATAGCCAAGGAGTTAGCGGAAAACAAATGACTCATTCCAATCCACACGTATCTGTAATTTATATATCTTTTGCCCGTATAAATATGTACTATGATGCTTCTAGACCATATAATGGACTTCAAAAATTTTTACAAAAAAAGCATGGACTAGAATTTGAAACATATGGTATGATGGCTAATGAAATCCAACGTATAAGAAAAGCTCGTCCAGATGTAATTATAATTTTATCCTTAGGAGGAGAAACATACATGCTAGATATAACAAAAGAAATTGACTATATTCCTCAAATAGTAAACATGGTTAATAATTTTGATTTAGATGGTGTCGATATTGACTGGGAACCAAATGGAAGTTTTAACAATTTAAATGAGCTCGCCTTTTCAAATTATTACATTAAATTAATTGATTTAATAAGAAGCAACATTTCAAAAGATAAGCTAATTTCCATATCTGGCTCATCAAATGCAGCATTATCATGTGTATCAGTACGGGAGTCATTTTGTAAAGATGAAGAAACCCCATATAATACACAGTATTTATCAGATCAAATGACTGTAAATGGCGAATTATACAAAGCAGCAACCATGCTATCTACAGGAACATTTGTTAATATTTTTAATACAGCAAAGGATAAAATTGATCTTGTTTTTATTCAAACATATAATTTAGAAACATCAAACCCAGATATCATGCTTGATATGTATTTATCTCATTTGTATTATGGAAAAAAATATGATATAACGGTTTTCTTAGGTTTTTCAATAGAACAGAATAGAGGTGGATTTAGCCCAGATAACAAAAAATTAGTAGAATTAGTATCAAAAACTATACATGACAATAACCACCAATTCAACAGAGCCGATGGTGTAGGAATTTGGCATTTATTTATGAAAGAACAAATACCTAATGGATCATATGATCTAGATGGTTTTGTTGATAATGCATGGAGCCATTTAAATCCAGGAATAAAAGCACCAGTAGATATAGTTTCAACTCCTAACCCTGATGATTGTAGCACTATAGATAACTATGTACAAGGAGTCGTTATCCCAAATTTAGGAGTATATGTTAAACACAATGATGCTATATGGGTAACAAGGTCATATTCAACACGTGCACCTGGTGTTGACAGATATGAATGGAACTTAGTAAAAGTATGTTATGAAAAAACATGTAATAATGAAGCTGCACATTATTATAACGTTGATTATCCAACAGGAACAAAAGTCATTTGGAAAGGAGAAGCATTCGCTATTAAACAATGGCATGGAGGACCACCAGAAGGTTCTAATCTTGGATCATATGAAAAATTAGATGAATCCAGTTGTCCAGGATTAGCAGAATGGAATATAAAGCACCCTCATAAACCAATTGAAGTAGAAATGCCATATGAACAAGAGCGTGATGGATAAATACAAATATTTCTCACATATTATATTTGCAACAAATTAATGTAAGCAATTCATAAAAAAAATAAATATTTATTGGTATATTTTATTATAACATATATTATATACATATAAATATCCGCATGAAAATTAATATTTATAGTTGTTCTGTGAAATTATGTTATTATAAATCAAAAAATGTATTACTTTTTTGTAACATAAATAATTCATTTCTCTACAATTAATAATTTTTTAAAGAATATAACATTTGTAAAAATTTAATTTGTCTTAATTCACATTTTATAATTCATTTTACAGTATTGTGTTACGCCATTTTTTGTATTATTTTTTTTTGAGTCGCAAATTATAGCCACGTTGCATATATTTGGAAATTATTAACAACACATAAAATTTTAAGTAAAATAATTAAATCATTTGTATTACGGTGAAATGAATAATTATATTATCACATTTTATAATTTAAATGAATCTCGTCACTAACATTTTTCATACATTTTATATCATAAAGTGTTGTTGTATCAGCAATGGCCTTATAGATGTTAACTAATAATAGAATATTAGTTATGCACAATGTATAATATATAATCTTTTAATGTAATAAAATATATAATGATTGAAATTCTATTATCCTTTATATAGTAAATGAGTGGATGTTGTCAAATAAAAAATAGAACAGTTTTCATATATGATGCGCTAATTTTATATATTAGTCAATATATAGAGTTTTGTATTGTTTTCCAATATAAAAATCCTATATATTTTGGAGCCACAAAGTATAACTTTACACATAAAAAAATATATGATGCCTTTTATTGTATCATTAGGAAAATAATGCTTACTTTTCGATATATTATATGTATAGATAATATAATTATGTATTATCTATGTATGTCTTCATTTAAGCTAGAACCAATTTTATGTTTTTGCAACATAAAATATTGTCAAATAATAGCACATTCCTATTAAATATATGCTTATAAAAAAATATATATTTCCCAGTTTACATTTAAACAATTAATAAATAACTCCCACATAAAAATGAGAGTAATTTACCAATTTATTCGAATAAAATACATATTAAAAAATATAAAAATTTTAATACGTTTTTTTAATGATTTATAAAATACAAAAATCATTATTATATGTTCATAATAATTGTTACAATATACCAACAATATAATATATTATTGAAAACTATTATATTAATAATAATGTTTCCTTTTAATGTAGAAAAATATGGACGACCGGGGTATCGATCCCCGTACCTCTCGCATGCTAAGCGAGCGCTCTACCACTTGAGCTAGCCGCCCTCATCTTATATTAATGAAATTGTATATTATTAAAATAATACATTTACATCGCCTTATATAACATTATGCTTTCCAATTTATATAAAGATATATAAGTTTATAAATATGTAACTTTATTCATATATTTAATAATTTAAACCAATATATGCAATTTTTGCTATATTTAAATTTTAAGGATATAGTAATCATAATAAAAAAATGTATGCATGGTTATATTTAAAAAATTATATATATCAAGATTTTAAATAACTCATAATAAATATATTTTTTATATAATTAAAAAAACACAAAAATGTTCATTTAATACAAGGAAAATTCCCTTAGCTCATTTATTCTTTAATATGCCTTTTTTAAAGGAAAAGGTATATATAATCATTATTTTGAAATTATATTAATTTAACATTTACTTTTATAAAATATACCGATGATAGCTCAGTTGGTAGAGCGGCAGACTGTAGTTGAAATGGTTATCTGTTGGTCACCGGTTCGATTCCGGTTCATCGGATATTTTTATTTTATAAAAAAAAAACCTTTTTAATTTTACTTTTTAACTATTACTTAAAAAAAAATTATCAAGTATTTATTCTTGTTTAATATAAAAAATTTATTCATATATTTAATAAATATATATTTATTTTTTTAAATAAATGAATTTTCCTAAAATAGCTTCGTTACTTGAATACTTTATTTCCGAAATTTTTATATAAAAATTATTTTATTTATATAATATTATTAAATGATTTAATATGCTTATAATTTGATTTCTCTAATATATAATAATTATTTCGATATAACGATTAGAAATTGTGTATTCCATCCGCATAGGCTTGTGTGTTTTATTTTTATGAATGATTAAACCTATTCATGTTAAAATCCTAATTTTCGTAAATTGGTTTGTTGTTATATCTATGATAGTTTGATGCATGTATTTTTAAATATTTTTAATAAAATTTAAAATATAACTTGAGTCACATTTATTATGTCTTTCGTATTGTTCCATTTAATTTAGTAAATTAGCAAAGTTGAGATTAAATAATTATAAATTCTATGAGGGCGGCAATATATAGCTTTTATTATATTACTTGCATAGTGGTATCGTAATATATATATTCATTAGCTATGCTATTTTCAATTTATAGATACTTATGTGGGCAAAACAATTTTTAGTATATATATATTAATATATTTACTATTTAACAAATTTTTATATTATTTTCCCATTTTGTGAAAAATAATTGTATATTTACAATTTAAAGAGTTAATAAAAGGGGCAAAAAAATAAAAATCAAAATAATGAAATAATAATAAATAATAAAAAAAAATGTGGCTTATGAATTTACTAAATGAAAATTATTTTTCCCATCACTAATATTAAAAGTTTTTATACTTTTGAATATCATGTAAACTATGCACATCAGTTCATATAAATGTATGTATATACATATAGTATATATAACGCTTTAAACGGAAAATGCAATTCAAATTAAGCATCTTGTAATAAAATTGTCTAAAAAATCTTCAAATTTAGCTATATCGTTTTTTTCATTCATTTTAATCCTCTGGTAATTATTAGCCTTTATTATTAGGACGGAAGGGTTAATATGAATTTATGAATACCATATATTCATTAAGTGAAACTAAAAAAACGAAATAAAAAAAATAATAAATAAAGGAATAAATAGCACAAGACAATGTTATATGAGAAAAATATACACACAAGTATATATATCAACGAATAAAATTATTGTTACTTGTTCCTGATGAGTCTAAATCGACTTTTGTAAAAAAATTTATGAAATCTGATTTTTTCATATATTTTAAAACTGATATAATTTCCTCGGCGTCAATTAAACCTTTAAAAAATTTGAGAAAAACAAACAATCAACATGTTTATATTGTACTTATCTATGTTGTATGTATATATCAATTAAAAATGTTTTCAAATTGTTTTAAGTCATGCATATTAATTTATTTTTAAGATGAAGAATATTAATATCCTCATCATTTTATGTATAAATACATTGATATATCTTTTATTGCGATATTTGTACGCATATAAAATCTTATAACATATATATTTGCAATTGTACGCGTTATTGCTTTTAATAATTTAATCGTGTTATATAATTAATTCAGTCGTTTTTTATTATATATATAGGTTACCATCTCTATTTATATCATATTCGACAAATTCCATATAAACTTCTTCTAGTTCTTGTTTAGACAAATTAGAGGTTTCGCCACCCTTCGCCGCATTATTATCATTTTTCTGCTAAAATATAAATTAAAGACATAACAAATTTAAAATCACATATGTATATCAACTTTGTAGTTTATATGTACATTAATATATTTATGTAACTAAATATAAATATTAGGCTTTATTATATTACAGTCGATTTTATTTCATCCCAAAAAGATATAAACATAAATAAGAGGGCACTTGCCTTTAAGTAAAATCGTTTCATTATGACAAAATCAAATTAGTTGTATATTTAAAAAAGTATGAATAAAACAAATAAATTATAATGAATATAAAAATAGCACAATTGATTAACACCGCATACAATATTCTTAGCAAAACATATATATCAAATTGTTCCTAAATATTTATTAAGTTTGTATATTAATTGTTTTATTTTTAATCTCGCTTTTATCTATTTTCTGAAACATATGTTATTGGATGTAACAAACATAAAATTTCAATGTTTAAAATGGCGAGGAGGAAAATAATAAGACATAATGCATATATGTTGCATATATATATTTCATCTTTGCTTGGCTATCTCTTCTTGATGATGTCAAGTATTTTACTTCCATACATTGGTTTCTTAACTAACACAACGATAATCTTTATGTACGTAAATTTAGCACACTTTGATTTATCGCAATTTCGTAAAACAATTATTTCACTAATTCCTCTCAAGTACACTTTATGTTTTTTAATAAATAAATATATATTAAAAATTAAATCATATAAAAATTTACGAAAAAAAGTATATATATATTTCAATATTATAACGATATGGACATTTTTAAAATAATATATTTTTATTTTTTTGCATAAATTTTGAGCGGAAAAAATTGTTTATTTTTGGAGCTACCTATTTAAATGCAATCATACACAATATATGATATTTTTCTTAATTATTCATTTCTTTATTCTTAACCACATAAATTTATTTTTATCATATTCACTAATGCGTAAATATACATATAAATATTTTTGTTTCTTAAAATTTTTTTTTTTTCATAATATTACTTGTATATCACATACATAGGTAATACTCCATGTTCATTTGTATGCATCCCTTTAAATGCATATCGTATTATTCTCATCAATAACCGCCAAAGGCTCTTTAAAATAAAGTATATACGTAAAATAAATTAATATAAAAATAATACAGCATAACAAAAAAGGAAACTTTTATAATAAAATAGGAACATATATATATTTTTCTTATTTAAAATATCACTTTCTTGGATACCTAGGCTACTTATTTTTTCTTCTATCAATTAAGAGATATATTTACATAATAGGAAACACATACACATATAAACCACTCTATATTATTATATTTATTTTGTCATATATTTCCCGAAATTACAAATGTAATATAAAATTATCTACCCATCTTATGCATATGCATATTCTATACTATATATTTTTTTGTGAAAAAAAAATGAATAAAATAAATAATGTGATATTATATATAGAAAATACAAATCAAAAACAATGGAAATTAAAGAAAAACAAGATGATCCTGTGTTAATTTTTGACACAACAAATAGCATAAATCATCTCACAGGAAACGAATTTTATTTTTTTTCTAACCATGACGCAAAAGAACATAAAAAAAATTATTCTCAGAATTCTCCACCCAAGGAAACATATCAAAACAATCACACCACAGAACTTGCTGTAGATATAAACAAAAAGAATAACAATGTAGAAAATTCTAAAAAAAAAAATGATAAATATGGCCAAAGGGAAAAAGAAATAATTAACAAGAATAAGAAAAATGATCAAGATAAAGAGACAAAATTATATCCATTAAATGACACATGCAACCGTAATACACATGATTATTTGTTTTCAAAATGTATGGATAAAAAACGGACTTACGAAGAAAGAGAAAGATTTGTTTTTGAGCAAGAATATGGCAAAGTTACTAATATATATAATGTAGACGACATTTTGAAAATTATAAACAATTTAAATTCGATCAGAAAAGAAATTGAAACTGTAATATATAAAAAATTAGAAAAAAGATATAAAGATTATCTTATAAATTCAGTTAAAATTAGAGAGATAGAAAATTACATATCAAATATTAACGATTTAGTAGTCGATAATATGAATGAATTAAAAGCAATACAAGATAACAAATATAAAGAAACCTTAAATATAATAGAATTGGTTAAAAAAAAAAAAAAAAATCAAAAAATCAATTCAGTTATTTTAATTATTTATATTATCTCTATTTTTGATAAAATCATTTTTAGAAACATTTTAAAAAAAAATTATGAGTATGCATCTTTAGTATATTACGAGATGTCTAATTTAATAAATGATAATATTAAATTATTAAAAAATATTAATTGCATACGTGCATTAAAAGAAAAAATGTCTTCGGAATACCTAAATAGATTAAAACAAAAAAACCAAACAGACTTCATTGAGTTTTTATTTTCAAATAATTCTAAAAAAAACTTAGAAATACAAATACAAGTTTCTTTCAAAATATATTACCTGATTTATAAATCAAAATCTTCAAATTTTATTGAGAATTTATTAGGTTATGTATATCAGTGTTTTCGGAAAATTTCAAAGCAAGTTATTCTATCATTTGTAATTATACAAAAAAAAAAGGATACTTTTAAAGGTGCCCTTTCACAAAATGCGGAAGAAAAAGAAAGAAACAGAGACAGAGATGTGGAAAAAAGGGAAGCATCTAATGGAGAGCTAAAAGAAGAAATTATGTTTTTAAATGATAAATCCATAAAAACATTTGACAGTGAATTAAAAAATACTCCTATATTGGAAAATACTAACAAAACAGTATTAGCGGAAAGGGTATTAAAAGAAGATATACATAAAATAAGTAAAAGTTCAAGTGATATAGAATTAAAATATAATGATGATTTGAAAAATATTAAAACGTTTAAAAATGCACATAATAATAATGGCATACAAAATTCACGCACTGATAAATACGAAATAAACAAGCAAAAGGAAACAGTACATCCATCAGAAAATATTAGTGGTCTAAATACTGCATGTGAAAACGATATAAATCAAAATCAAGATGAAGATAATTTGTTGTTTATTCCCTTAAATGAATTAGTTTATAAATTAAATGAAAAAGATAGTTATGTCTCGATGGTCAAAATTTATGAAATCACATTTGATATTCTTAACAAATATGATTTTATCATAATATATTTATTAAGTTGCTACAAAAATTATGCATCAAAATTAGTAAATAAGGATGAGGCAGATAAAAAAACGAATTTGGACGAAAAAAAAGAAAAAGGTATTCCCATTAATTATGAAAATCTCCATTCACAAAATTCCATTAAAATACATCATGATCTAAATTCTATAAAATACAATGACCATAAATATAATAACTGCGAAATTCTAAACGATAATAAGACAAAATATGGTCATAAATTTCAGAAAGAAAAAACAGAACAAGATCAAAAAGATAATGCTGATGATCCCCATTTTAATTTCTATGATATATTAAATTTTCATAAAAATAAAAAATATAATTCATTTTTTTCACAATTTTCCAAAAATATAAATTCGTATAATTCACCATCAGACATCCTTTTTATGAATAATAATAATGAATGTAACAATAAAAATAATAACTACTCATTTTTAGACAAATATTCAAATATAAAAGATCAGATAGAAAATTATTTAATGGACCAAATAACTAAATATGAATACTGTGAAGAATATGCAAACTTTTCTCGAAAATGTGCAAATATATTCATAAATTCAAAAAATAAATTTTTAAAAAATATAGAAAAAGTAATAAAAACAATTGTTGAAAATATACAATTCGATGATTTTGATTTCAACTATGGATTAGGATTTATAGTTATTACTATTATTTTTTGTATTCATTCTTTTCTTTTTGAAAATGATTGCTCAAATAAATACATATACAATTTGAAAATATATGAATTAAACACAGCTCATCCAAAAGATCACGAAGACACCAAAAATCCTAATTCTAACGAAGAAGCATGCGAATTGAATGATACAAATATGGTTCTAAATAATAGTATAACAAATAAAAACGAAAAAGAGAAAAACAAAAATTTGAAACAGTCATGGAAAGAATACTTTCTCAACGATGTTCCATGTACAAATATTTTTGAAAAGGAAAGTATAGATATTTTTTATAGCATAATAGAAAACAATATAATTTTTAAAGAAATAGAAAAAAATATTAAAAATAATCTTTCAAAAATACTTTCTATGAATATTCGAAAATTAAGCAACACTATTAATAATGATACATGGGTAAGAATCCCAACTATAAGAAATAAGTCTATTTTAAAAAAAAAAATTAAAATTTCTGGTGTTATATCGTTTTATAAAAAAATATTTAATAATTTTTTAAATATTCCTTTTTCGGAAAATCCATTAATGAATTTTAATTTCGAAACATTAGAAGAAGATCTTTCCTCATATAACATATTAAATGAACCTTTGGAAGAGGAAATAAATTACATCGGTTATTCAGAAAATAATACTGCTAACCAAGTATCTTCTGGAAATGTTACTTTAGAAAAACAGAGCACATATCAACCTAATGATACAAAAAATTTGAAACGAAAAAGTGAAAAGAAAGGTGCACAAAATAATGTCGATAATAATGAAGAAGGAAAAAAAGAAAACCTACACAATTTAATAAATGATAAAAACAAAATATATAGCATGAAAGATTTTGAAATTGTTAATTTTGACATAGTTTCATCATACTCTACAAATATGCTAATATCAGTACTTCAGAAATATCTTGAACTTAATGAATTATTACCCAATTTAAGAGATGAAATTCATAATAATATTTTTAAAACAATTGATTTATATATATATATGTTATGTTATTATTTCATGAAAAAGGAAACAATTGATGAACTTATCGTTGATCCAAAACAATGCAATGAAAGACTTGGATTAAATTGTATATATTTTATTATAAAAAGACAAGAAAAATATAAAGAACTATATTCTTTCTTAACTTCTTATAATGATAAAATTAAAAATGAGCAAAATCTATGCAACCTAGAAAATTTGAATATAAATAAAAGTAACTTGCCCCAAACACAATCTAGCGTAGACAATTTTAACAAAAATAATATTACAGATAATAAAAAATATCATTTCCGTTTAAATAATTATTCTAAAATTTATAGTTCTACTTTGGCATATGCTATTTCTGAAAAAATTATATCTATAGAATCATTATATTGCTTAATATCAAAATTAAAAGAAGACGCAATAAAAATAGGTCTTTCAATAAATGAAGAAAATTCAAATTGCACATCAAATAATAAAGATAAAAATAATATATTCATTTCATTTTTAAATGATAAATTAAAAATTGTAGAGGAGCTACGAATTTTAATATATTGTGATTCTTTGTTTGGAATTATTGACAGTAGTAACTATATAAAAGAAGTATTAAAAATAGTCAATGACGCTTACAATAATGAAAAAGAGAAAAAAAAAACAACAAATGATGACTTAAATTTAAAAAATAAAAACTTTAAAATGAATTTGAACGAATATATGAATTTATATTTAAATATATTAAATGATGGGAAAAGGAAATTAATGTTTTCGTGTGAAGGAGTTACATCAATTGTTATTCATTATTTACTTTGGAATTTAATTAATTATATATTTAATTTAAATAATATAGAAATTATATATAATATCAAAAAGGAAATTATTCCTATAATAAACAGTTCTAAAAACCTTAAAAAGCAAACAAATCATAGTAATTATAAACCCCAAGAAAATAATAAGTATATGCCTATAACCAAAAATGGCAATACTCTATTATCACATAATCATTATTATAAACGCACAGTAACGCCTTTAAATAATAAACATGGGAAAACTGAAAATTACACAGCACACAATAATCAATATGAAGATAATTACACAGGAGAACATTTCATAATAAATACATTAAAATGCTTTTTTTCGACAATATCTAATTCTATAATACAAAATATAAAATACTTTGAAAAAGAAATTGAAAATTACATAAATAAAAATAATAATACAGCAATACAAAATACAATATATATGAAATTTTTTAATGATTTAAAAAATTCAACTAATAATTCGAGACACAATTTTTATTATATATATTTGTCTAATGAAGTTAATTATTACGATCACTATTTAGATTTACATTTTTATAATTTAGAAAAGCTTGATTACTTAATAAAGAATTGTAATCCAGATTTTTTTCAATATAAGCATATGCGTTCTATCATTATGAAATATCATCATTTTAAGATGATCCCCGATAATTACGTTGCTAGTTATGAAATGGGTATAATAAAATACATACAAAATAAAATTAAATCAGTAAATTCGTAAATGAAAAAAAGGGAAAATATAAATCAACTGACAGAAATATCCACAGGCATAATGTGTGTCAAAATATGAAGACTAATAAATAAGCCTTCTGATAAGTGTTTGCTTGTTGGTTGCCATAAATATGCATGCAAATTTATATGCTATAAGACGCACATTTTATATTAATGCCGTAGAAATGTAATCATTATTCAACTTTAAAACAAGCATATTATCATATATTACCTTGTATGTTCCTATATATTTTTTTTATTGTTTTTAAATATTTGTGATATAATTATATGTGATTATATTTTTTAATTCAGTGTTATAATTTATTAACATTTATTCATATATTATGATATTTTATAATTTTTTCGTATCTTATTATAGCATATATATTAATTTATACGCTTTATGAACTATTATTATTTTATTTTTTAGTAAATTCAAATTAGTATAAACTGTATACGTATTTTTTGTGGGAGCAATTTCCCCCCTCCTTAAAAATCCACGATTTGTATAATATAAACCGTAAATTATACTTATACATATTTATTTTCTTATTCCATTTTTGCTCTAAATTATAAAATGATGGGTTGAAAAATAAATAATTTATTATACTGGATAATATATTTGTTTTATATAAATATTTCATAAATAAATGAATAAAGAAAAGAAAAAAACTTTTAATTTTATGAAGATTCACAAATTTCGTATCATATAAAACTCTGTGAACATATACTTATAAATTAGCTAATTAATAATTATGCATATACTATGAATTATTTTTTAAAGAAATAAGCAATTATTTTGTTCCTATATATTTATTATTTTTGCGAAAAAATTATAATATATTATATATACATAACATAATGAATGATTATAAACCTGAAAATGAAAACCCTATATTATATAACACAAACACTGATGGAAAAAAGGATACAATAAACGAACAAGCAATTAAGGACAATATATATCATTCAAGTGATTTGTGTGACTTACATTACGAAGAAAATGAAATAAGTGTAGATGAAATTTTTGATTTATTAAAAGACATCAAAGACCCTGAGTATTCTTATACATTGGAAAATTTAAAAATAATAGAAAAAAAAAATATTAGTATAAATCGTGAAGAGAAAACAGTTACTGTTTATTTTACTCCAACAATACCAAATTGCTCCTTAGCAACACTTATTGGATTAATGATAAATATCAAATTACAGTTTTCTTTACCAAATATATTTAAAACTAATATATATGTATACCCAGGCTCTCATAATTCTGAGCACTCCATTAATAAGCAATTAAATGATAAAGAAAGGATAGCAGCTGCCATCGAAAATACCCACTTATTCAATGTTATAAAGTCAAGCATAACATATAACCATCCAGTTATTAATTTCTAGACATTGTAAATATGCGAAATATAACTGAGGAGAAAAAGGGAAAATGTGTAATACAAAAACATCATATTATATAAAATTTATAATGAAAAATCACTTTAAATACTCCTAAAAAGACATAATATATATTAATCATAACAAAACCAATTAAACATTTCTATTTGAAATGCAAAATATTTATGATCAATATTAATTATTAAACTATTAATTGTTTTAGTTTCATAAGCCTTTCTTTCCTGTATAGCGCCAATGGAAAGATATATATGCACATGTTCCATAATTTATTTTTTCATTTTTCATAATAAACAATGGTGATTTTTTTTGTATTTTTATTTTTTTAATAAATATTGAACGCTCATATTCTTCTAATGACGTTAAAATTTTAAACTTTTACAAATATAAAAGTCCCAAGGGGAATGTAAATATAACCAATTCGTATATATTTATCTAAAACTATTTCCTTATAAAAATCGCAAAAAGTAACGTAAAATTAAATGAATAACAAAGGTGCTTGTGTATTTATATTAAAAATTTTTTAAATTAGGTTTTTGTTAATGTCAATGTAATATTAAAGAAAATTTGAATAATATACTAAAAACTATAAAACTCATAAGGGAGTATATGCGCATTCATTCCATAGGAACTATGCGTAAATATTTAAATATAAGCATGAAGATTAAAACATAATTAAATTGAATATGGTTAAATTAATAAACGTTTAATAAATAAATAATGAAATAGTTATAAATGACGTAAAACAACAATGCAAAACATCCATACATCAAGGGGATTGTAAATATCTACTTATATATGGGCACACTTTTTTGTTACATGTGTAGTTGCATTAGAACTAAAAAATTGTAAACAAGTGAAATTATATATTCATCGTCAATACTAATAAAGAATTGTCTTAAATCTACAATTTTCCATTATATTGAAAAATTTATTATATTTTTGTAATATAAATAATACATAAAAGATGGGGCAAGCAGTTCCACTGTGCTAGAGTTATCTACAATTGTTAAATCATTTGTATCCTCTTTCACAGTATCTGTTTTTTCATTTTCTGCATTTATATAATGCTCCCAATTGCTTTTTATTTCGAAAATTATTGTTTGGTGTTTTTCTTTTTTTTTATCCCTTTCTGTTGTAAACTTCTCAGTATTAAAACAAACGATATTTTCTTTTGAAAAATTATAAGATGATTCATAAAAAAAATATCTTGGGCTATTCTTATAATATCCCGTATATAATGTAGGGAAAAAACAAGATGGGTGTATTAAATTTTGTATCCATATTTTATTTTTTATAAATATATTTAAATAAATAATAATATACTTCCATATATCATCCTCCAAATTTGCATATTTTGGCTCTGCAATTTCTATTGTATCAAATTCATTGTCGTCTTCAATAACCTCGATATTTGAATCTATTAATTCAAAATCAGGCATAAAAAAACTCCAATTATTTAAATGTTTATTTTTTAAAACTAAAATATTATTACCTGCATTAGATAAAGAAACTAGCATATCATAGCATTTAACCCATTTTATAGCTTTAAATCCTTTATATGCAGAAATATTTACTTTAACAGCATTTTGAAAATCCATATGCTTTAAGTTATAAATATATAAGGTGTATAATCCTGATTTTAAAGATATTACTAATAAATAGGATTGATATATATCTCCACTAAAACAACATACTTTATGTACTTCTTTTTGAATAGGATTATAAATTGTATGATATAGATATATTTTATCAATGTAACTATATATATGCTTATCAATCTTGTTACTATTTATTTTATCATTCACCTTGTTTATGTCATTTGTTTTTATATTTACAGTCGATTCTTCCATTTTATAATCTTCTTTCTCAATTTTATCATCACATGATATATGCTCCTTATTTTTAACCGGTAGAGAGCATTCAATATTATATTTGTAATTAATTTTATACAAAAAAACTTTATCTGAAGTTCTAACACATATCATATTCCCCTTTTCTCTCATAACAATTTCTAATGGTGTTACTATCCCTAAATATATTTTAAATAAATATTTTAATTTTAAATGGTTTTCACAAACAGTTAATCCCACACTTTTAATAAAATTATTATATGCTTTATATACTTCACTTGATATATTTTCAATTTGTCCATACACATTATCATTACTCAAAATGGTATTTTGTTTCTTTTCATTTGCTTCTTTAATATCACTATTCTTTATATAACGTAATTCAAAAACTAGTATATATGAATGAGTGCCTACAAATATATAATATTTGTTTTCATCTAATTTTCCATATCTTTTAATATTTTTAAAAATATTGGTATTTTTTAATAAATCACATGGGTATTTAAAGTAGTCATTTTTTCCCATTTCAGAATAATCAAATAAATAATAATCATTATATTTTTTAAATACTCTCGTTTCTTCGGTTTTTAAATTATTTTCATTATCAATATATTCTTTTAAAATATTATCTAAATTATCATATATATTTAATGTTGTTGGCAATTCTTTAAATCGTCTTTTACATTTTTTTTTATAAAGACATACAGAAAAACAAGTATTCTTTAACTTTTTTACATATTTACGATTTTTTTCATAATTTTCATAAAACATAACGAAATGCATATAATCATCTTTGGTATTATCCATATTTATATCACAACTTTCTGTTTTTTCCATTTTTTCACATTGATTTATACTTCCGTGTTCTCCATTACACTTTTCTACACCCCCATCAAAGTTGTATATATAATTTTTATTATCGCCTATTTGAGGTTCCGAAACAGTGGTTCCTTCTCTTTCGTTATCTTTTCCTTCATCATTTTCAATTATTTCATTTTCTCGGCTATCATCTATATTTTTCATTAATCCTTTTGCAGATGTTTTTTTAACTTTCGATTTACTTTTTGTACAAGCCCCATCTTTCTTTGTGTTTAAATTACCTTCTCCTGTACTTTCTTGAAATGTGCTACTCATTTGATCAAGAGAAATTAATGGGAATGTTTGGTTTATGTCAATAATAAAGTTGTTTATGTATCTATTATTTATATCATTCTTATTATTATTCATTTTTTTTTTTTCAACATACATTCTTGATATATATGGTATCTGTTCTTTTAAACACAAAATTATATCTATTATATATATTGTCCTTTTTTCATCATTATTATTATTATCATCTATATATATTTTTTTTATATTTACACACTTAATATCGTGTATCTCAAAATTTCTAACTGTCTTAATACTTAGATTTTTGTAAATATCGTAATATCTTTCAAATAATTTTAAATGATCCATTTCTCCTATTGAATCATTACGGCTGCCATCATTATTATAAGAAAAATCCGTTTTTATTTCATCGCTATTTTTTAATTTATCAAAATTGTCTTTGGATTTATTTATATCATCATTTGAACCATTATTAGCATCATTTTTTGGTCCTATATTTTCATTTTCTTTATACAAAAGATAAAAATATTCAGAAAAAAAACATGGAAAAAACAATTTCTCCGAAATAATGGTTTCAATTCCAATACATAAATATAATAAATCAATACATATGATTCTAGTAATTGGATAGTTGCAAATTTTATATATGTACAAATACCTATTCGATATACATAACAAATATTCATCATTTTTAATAAATTGAATTTTTTTAATACAATAATTTTCATCTTTCGAATTATCTTCTGGATTTTTCTTATTAGTACCTATATCATTATATTTCCCTTTGGTGTTATTTGAATTATCTCCAAGCCTATTTGCATGCTTGTCGGTTTGCTTTGAGCGTTTTTTTACTTTCTTAATTTTTTGTTCCTTTATTGAACCATGCTTTCTTTTATTATTTATTTTTATAGAATAATCATTAACAGGACAATCATTATCCACTGAAAGTTGGCCACATTTGTTCACATTTGTATCATCTTTATTTATATTGTTAATTATGTTTTCATCATCATTTTCACTTTTTGTAAAGTTTTCATCATTCATATCATTTGATTTTTCATAAGTATTTTTATCGACACAAACAGAATTCTCGTTATTATCACAAATATCATCATTTTTTAAATTTTCTTCATTCGTAAGCGTTTTCTCGTTTGGTGGATTTACTTTATTTAGTGAAGAATCTTCATTATTTGAATTTTCGCTATTTATAACAATTTTATCATTGTTACTCATTTCCTCACTTTCAAGTTTTTTTCCTGCTTTTTGAGAAACCTCATCATTGTTATCACATTCTTTGTCAAGGTCATATTTGGATTCTTCTTTGACTAATATATCGTCGTCTTCACTTGTTTTTTTATTACTTTCATTATCTTTTTCATTGTAATAATTATATTGAATTAGCAAAGTTCCAGATAATATATTAAAAAAATACAGAGAAGTTTTTGTGGATGCTACCAATAAATTCCCACTTGAATTTACATCAAAACATAAAAATTTTTCATTATCAATATTTTCGATCTTGTAAAATACATCCTGCAATACATTTTTGTTTATTTGCCTATTATAAAGATGATTTATACAAATATCCATTATACAAATATGGTATCATTTTTTTTCTTATTTATCCTTTTTCCCCCTATTACATACCATTTGAAATACAATCACTTTCCTTTATTTATGCAAAAGTAAGTATACTCAAATATACACATCAAGTCAATTATATATATACATATATTAGCATGAATAGTATATTAAGGGGCCTTTAATTGCACTATTATTAAAATAGTTCTTTTAGTAATGCATGGATATATATATTTGTTCAGTTTATGTTGGATTGTGTATAGATAATCGAATATGCTATCGTTGTGTGTAATTAGAAATGGTTAAAAATATATCATAAAATTTCACAAATTTAAATATTTATAAATAACATCGTTAATATCATCAGGTTTTAATTATTCTTATACATTTATTCACAATAATGGAATGAGATAAAATAAAAGGAGCCATAAACAAAGTAAAATGACTATGTGTTATATGATGTGTATTTTTACCATTTACTTATTATAACAATTTATTCGGTTTTATTTGTTTTTTTGTTTCACCTTTCACTTATAAAATTTTGTTTTCTTATATATTTTATTAAAAAAGAGATGAAACGATAAGAATTGGTAGCTCTTCACAAACTTATAATTTGGAAAATAGCAATTTAAAAATGTAATATTTATTACACTAATAAAAAATACACTTTTTGTGCCTATTTTGTTACCAATTTTATTTCCAAAAAATCATCGAAAAATATTTATATCCATGGAACAAATTTTAAATATCTACACAAAATGAGGGAAAGCAAAAATTAAAATATAATTATGCCTAAATGCAATCAAAAATTTATACGCTATTTATATTTATTTATACGGCAAATATGTATTTTAGTGCATAATTCACCTGTTCCCAATATGTAAATTTTCTTGTATCTATGAATTTCAGTTATATGAATATGTTAACAAACAAAATTTTTACCACAAATAATTGACATTCTTTTTAAACATTTCTTTAAAAAAAATTACATATTTTTTTATTCATTAAATAATCAAAGGAAAAATGTTTAAAAAAAGTTCTTTGATTTTTTCTACATATTAATATTCTGTTTAATCAAAAATATTGTATATAATTAAATAAACAATAAAATAACACAAGTTTTATAATCATTTATTTTTTTGATTTTAAAATATTTACTTGGAGAAAAAATGAATCAACAATATTTTAATCCTTTTCAGTTAATTTAATTAAAAATAATAAGAAACTATTGTTTTTTTTTTTAAATATAATTTTGCTTCAAATATATATTATAATGAATTGTTGATTATTTCTATATATATGCATATATTTTTTTTGGTATAAATCTCACTTTGTTTAATAAAATGATTATTTTTAAGAGGAACTTTTCTAGATTTATAAATAACAATACGCCAAAGAGGGGTGTACGAAAAAATCTGCATAGAAATGTAACACAATATAATTCTATGCCAAATAACCTTCAAAATCAGCAATATGGAAATAATCAAATATCTAGATTTGGTGGAGGATTGTTAAATACTTTTTATGAAAGCTTTGTATATGGATGTGGTTTTTTTTTAAGTAATAGAGTGTTAGATCAAATATTTGGTCCACGTACATACGATACCTTTAACAGCAATATAGGCAATTATCCAAATGATAATACAGACGCATATTCCAATAATAATTATAACAATTATTCCAATGAACATTTTAATAACGAAGATCCATCCATTAATGACAATGATTTTCAACAAGACATTGGTTTGGACGATGATATATTTGATATTTAAAAAAGTAAAATAAACTTTCAAAATAAAGATGAATATAACGAGGAAAATACCCAAAATGACATTTCCAAAAAAATTGATGAAATATAAAAGGGATATTTATAATTTTAGACACGCATAAATATTTACCCTTATGATGCTATATTATATTGCGTTATATAAAATAATTAAAGCCCCATTTTGAACCATATTGATTTTTAAATTTATTTCAGTTTTTTCACACCAATGCCACACATAATATACAATAAAATGGAGTATATTTGTTTTACTATAACATTAGTGTCTTATGAAATTAAGCCATATCATTTTGCCAAGCAATCAATAAAGCATCATATATGCAATATCTACCATTATTTTTGTGTATTATAAAAATTTATTTGACATTATTTCTTGCTAAGCATGTATTTTTATAAAAAGTCTATAACCAAAATGGAATGAATTCAATTAAATAGTTTTGTCCCATTTTCTTTTGTTTTTTATTATTGTAATTCAACTTATTTGTATTTTTTTATCCAATTATAATATTATTCAACCTATACGCATTTATGTATATATTTATTATTTTATTTTTTTTTAGTCTGAGTATGTTATGCTTTAATAATAAAATACATAAACAAATTTTACCACTTCACATATGTACATATATTTGCACATGCATTTTTTTTGTATATTTATTATTTTGATTAAACCGCCATTATTAACCACAAAAAAACGGAAAATACTAAACAAATTATAAAATAAAAACAAAAAACAAATATATAATTTATATTCTAAATAAAAGAAGCATCATTATATGTCGGCAATAATATACATATAAAATATGTTGCAACTTTTTAATAATAAACAAAATGTTCAAAAAATTATCTTAATGTTATATAAAAATAATATGAAATTAGACATATATAAAACAAATTCACATTTCATGAAAAAAAATACAATTATATCTTCTTCCTTTTTTTCTACATAATTTCTTTTAACATGTCTTTATCCAACTTATTAATATCATCGTAATCATAATTTCTCTCCAAATTAACATATTTTTTTTTTCGAAAGTGAAAAATTAAATTTTTTTTGTCAAATCTTTCTAAATATAAATATTTTCCACATGAAGAAATATCACGTATATTGCACAAAACAACATCGCCGATATTTTTGTCATCAAAAAAATGAAAATCATTTTCCTTATCATTTAAATATCCCACTAATATATTATTTTTATAATTATAAATTGCTTTATTTCTATTTACAAGTGTGGGTGATGTATTTGAAAAAATGTTATTATTTACACTTTTTAATAAATATTTATAAATACTGATTCTTCTATTATTTTTATCATATATAGAACAATATTTCTTTGATAAAACATTTTTAAAAACAATATTTTTAGAGTTTAAATTAAAACGGAATGTTATATTTTTTGTACATTTATTTTTCTCATATATATACGCATGCACATTCCCCCCTATAGTTAAATGATGGTTATATATTATCTCTTCATTTATATTTAATTTATTACACAATGAAGTAATAAGTTTATCATTATATTTCTCATAATTATTTTGATGATATTCGGTATTACTAGCTTCTTTTCTATATTTTTTAATATTATCGTTATCAAATAATTTTTCATTTTTCATATATAAAATTTTATTTCGGAAAGTAGACAGTGATATATATTTTTCAATTAATTCATTCATTTTATAACAAATGTTATATCCTTCCAAATCTTTATATTTAGAAAGTAATTTGTGTGTGCATGGGAATATGTATAAAATGTGTACTAATTGCTTTTCATAATTTAGTAATTCGTTATTATTATCAACACAATTATATACAGACATAATTTTGTTCTTACATTGAAAATGTTGATTATCTTTCTTATTAACATTTGAAGGATCAGCTTTTCCTAATTCTAAATATACTTTTTGTTTTTCTGGGAATTTTTTACTTTTATTATGCCCACTCATATTTATTCCAATTCGATACTTTTCATCCATACTAGGAAGTTGTTTGTATTCATAAAATATTGTTTTATTATATATATCCGGAAACAATATACTAATCACTTGATAAATATTGTTTTTTATAATTTTAAGCTCATACATAGACAATATATTATGGTATAAATAATGTAAATCTATAATATTAAATAAATTTATTTTTAAAAATTTATATAAAAAAGAAGACAACTCAACTGAGTCTTCATATATTATTTTAATGTATTTTTTTTGAGAAAATATTTTTTCCAAGGAATCTTTTATTTCTCCTTTTAGAGTATTTTTTCTATGTTTATAAATTCGTCTTAGTATATTACTTTTAATTATATTTTTTATACTTTCCTTCTTCCCTATTTTACCCCTTTTCATTTCAATAAGTTCCATGATCTTTTCGTAATAAATCAACTCCTTGAAAATGTTAATAAATGACAATAGGAATACACAATTTGGCAAAATAAGATATAATTCATAAATAATTTTCCCATCCATTAAATCTTTTAAATTTTTAAAAATATAAAAATAATTTGCATTTATAGAATTAATACTTTTATTTTCAGGAATATAAATCCCAATTATGTTTTTTTTCATAATGTTCATTTCACCATTTTCATTTGAACATAATTGAAAGACAGAATTCAAATGTTTACAGTTGTTGTTATCATAATTAGGATCCTTATTCTCATTTATTACATTTTCTTCCCTTTCTATTTCTGATTTATTTTTCAAATGAAACTTATTCCATTCATTATATATTTTTTCAAAGTTACTATCTTTATACAAATATCCAGTTACATCATTATTTCCAAAATATTTTTCAAAACTATTCTTTTTTTCGTTATTATCATTGGAATATATATTTTCAATATAGCATATCATTTTCTTCATATCCTTAACCGTTTTTATATTCAACATACCAATTTGTTTAGAGCTAAATCCTGCCTTTTTTCTATTCCAAGCATCAACATATTTGTTCCGTGTGACCACATTTCTTTTTAATGGTGAACTAAAGAAATTAATCATTTTTCTTTTTTTCCCAATAATATTTATCCTGCTTTTAATAAACAAATTGCTTCATTGTAATATATAGATTTGCTAAATCCCTTCATTTATAATATACAATAAAAAGAAACGATATATCTATGCATAATAAGAAATATATATACATATCTATTTTATGTTATGTATAATATATACTATCACTTATTTATCCTCCTTATACCCTTCATTCCATATTCATTTATTCACTTTTTCATTATCTAAAATATATATGTCACTTAATAAGTTGCATACATTTTGTTAACCTTTAATAAGCCCATGGCAACTTAAATGTGTATATGCTGTATTATTTATCAAATGATACTTACATTATATTTTGTAATGCATAATTCGATTTAAAAAAAATTCTATAAATTTTTATGCATGTTGTTTTTATAGAAAAATAGAAATTAAAAATTTTCTTGCTATTTTATAGAATAAAAATTAGTGTTACAGTATGATTTTTAAAAATTTAATATGCAAAAACATTTTCTTATTTAAAAAAAAAAAATACATGAAAATGTACATAATCATATAATATGATGGTGTATATCTAAGTGAAAACTTGTATATGAGCGTTCTATATCACAAATGTTATTTATTTTTTTATAATAAGAACGTCTATATTTTTCTTCTTACTTTTATAACCCCAAAACTATATGCGCAAATAGCGACCTCGTAACATATTTTATTATATTGTTATTTATTGCTTAATTCATTTTTAAAATATTATTTTTTTAATGAAACGCGAAATTTTATTTTTGGTCTATACACAAAACGGAAAGCAATACAAATATTGTCGTTATAAAGTTATCCCTTATCTTTATTATTCAAAAAAATGCACTTTAAACTTTTAAAATTTCGAATAAGAATATTCTCTATATTTTTACTATGTCTCAACTATTACACACTTAATAGTGTATATGTATATAATTATATTGCTGAAATAAATGACTGTATGCGTATGTACATATATAGAGAGTATATACAAACACGTTTTATACCTATATTTTACTTTAAAAAATACTTTTTAAGCAATTAATAGAACTTCGATGTAAAAGGATAATTGTTAATTGCACATTAAATTATATTACAACGAAATATTTTTTAATCATATTTTTTCAAATGAAATAAAACAATAGTATTTTTCAAATTATTTCCATTTATATTAACCTAAATGAAATATAGTCTAATGCAAATGAAGCATATACCTAAAATAAGAATACAAAAACATACATATTTTATCATTCAAATTTCACCATTATATGTATGCATATGTAATAGTGAAAAACAATAAATGTGCATATCAAAAAATTTTATGATTTTTTATTATATTTTTCTTTAAACAATGATAATTTAAATACAAATTTATAGTACTAAAAGTGTGTTAAAAGAAATACTATGGTATGTAAATGCTTATTCAAAAATATTATGTTTTAAAAGTTAACTTTATCAGCCTAATATGATTACATTTTCATATATACTAATATATATTTGTGATATTTGAAATAATATTTTATAATTGTGTATGCCCGTCATTTTAAAGCAATATATATATGTTTTATATATATACTTTTATATAATTGTAAATGTGCATGTATGTATATAAAATCCTATTTAATAATAAATAAAGAAAAAAAACAAGACCTAAGTAACAATAATTAACAGTATTATCCCGCATTATATTGTATATATACTATAACAACAAACGGGAAATTAATATATATTTAGTACCAATAACATTTAAAAATCTCTATATATTAAAAATATATAGTGTGTGCTTATGAATAATTCTATAAATATTTTTTTTGCTATGTATATCCATTAAATGCATTTTTGTAATGAAAAAAGAAGTTGTTACTACTATATATTATTATACATTAAGTATGTGATATAATATGCCCTTAATTGTTTGTTCATTTTTTACATTTTTATTTAAAACTGCGTAAATTACCAAAATATACTTAATCAATCACTTATGTTTTACGCGTAAAAACATATATAAATAAATTTTTAAGCACTGGAACATTTTTATAAAAAACAAGGAGCTTATAAATATATACATGACAAGAAGGTAATAAATTTGTTATTGTTTTGGTATATCTTATATACACCGCGTATGTTATTTAATGTTAATTTTTTTTTAATTTATTCCTATGGAAATAATGAAAATTTTATGCCATTATTTTTTTAATTATCATTTTATATAAGCACGAAAACCTTAATGCATATGTATAATACGAATGCGCGTAAATATGTTTCTATATACAAAAGTGGCTACAAATGAATACATACATGCTTGTATATAAAACTTTATATAATATATAATTATATTAGTATTATATTATTTTACATGTACGTGAAAAAAAGTAACAGCAAAAATATATAAAAATAATTATAATATGTATATATAAAATTATTGTGTTCGTGTTATAAAATAAAACAAAAAATAATAAAATATAAATATAAAATATAAATTGATTGAATGATCTTATAAAAATCAGTGTAAAAGGAAAAATATATAAAAATAAACCCTCAAAAAAAATATATTATATATATATTATATTCAATGTAACATATTGTTATAATTTAAATACAAGGGAAATATTATATCATTTATATATACAATATTGCATATTTTGTTGAGAATAAATGAAGAAAATGTACAAATCAAAATAAAACAATTTTCATATATAATACCATATTGATATAAATTATTGTAACTATTTGCATTTCATGCTTACAAATATAAATATTTACATATTTATATACAATATATTATTGTAGATATATATATTTATGTATAATATATATATATTATTTATCTATTCATATGCTATTTCCCGAATTTTTTAATATTAATTCATTACTCATTAGTTAGTAATGCATATTTACATTTTTTAATATATTTCTTTTAAAATTTTAACGTACATTTTTACATAGAATAAATTCAAAGTCGTTTTCCCCTTATAAAAATGTTGCAAAATTGCTTATTTTTGTATTAATATATATTTATTTAGTGAATTCATAAAATTTATGTGTTTCCCATCAATAAAAATAGAAATAACACCAGTGTATGCTCTTGATACCTACATATAGAAGTATAATAATGTATTTGCATGTATTTATAAATTTGAAATCACATTTTATAAAAAATTTTAGCATATTATGATTGTTATTATATATTTATATATGATATGATTTTAAAGAAATATAAGAAAGTATCACTAGCAAGCCAATACATGTATATTTTTTCATTAATTAACGTATTGCAAACAGAAAGTATTATAGTAAAACAAAGTAATTCGCACATTCACAGCTTAATTCCATTTTCATGTTCAAAACACAAAAAAAACCATCGATTAATATTAAATAATATCAGCTCAAATAAAAAAAATTATAATGCTTTTATAAATATATCGCTTAAAAAATATAAAATGAGCAAGAAAGTCTCCAGTTCCATAAATATGAATACAAATAATGACAATGAAAACATCATAAATGATAATATATTGTCATTTAATAAAAGTAATAGTGATGTAAAGGGTTATAATAGAAATTATAAAAATAATAGCAGATATTCTTTATTTAGCAAACATTATAATAACTCTAATAATAGTGGAAATAACATTAACAACTTTATGAACAATAACATTCATATCAATAAAAACAAAAGTAAAGTTTCCAATAGTTATTTATCGAATAATAATAGTAAATACCCAAACAATAACCATAATTATTCGAATAATTATAATGGTTATTTTAATAGAGACTCTAAACACACCAATAATGATTCAAGTCATTTATTAAACGAAGCAAAAATAAATACAAGTACTAAATTTTCGAATTCTAATATTAAGGACAATACAAATTTTAACACAAATAATGACTCTACTTCACATATCAATGATCATAATGTAATTCCAAAAAATGTAAACACTAATTCATACAATAAAGAAAATTCATTGATAAAAAATCCTAAAGAAAAAATTGATTACAATAATAGCAATGTATCCACGAATACTGGAATTACTACTAATAGTAAATTTCCAGTTAATTCAAATTATCACGATAATTCAATAAAAAATGGAAATTATAAAAATCATTCGAATGAAAAAAGGAAAGAAAATGAACCAATGAATAATAATAACAATAATTATAATAGCATGAAAGGGAATGAACGATATAACTATTTTCATGACAATTATCAAAATAATATGAAATATAACATGAAGAGCGCATTTAATTCAGGAAGAAAAAGTTTATCCACATATAATAATAACCAATATAGCAAAAATATTGGGCATACAAATTATCTGCAAAAAAATTTTAAAAGGGAAGTTTCAGATGATATAACAAGCATTAATACCAATGACATAAATAAAGTTGAAGATCTTAATATGAGCTCGATAGATAAAACAAATAACATGCTAAATACAAAAGATGCATGTAATACTAACATAGTTAATAATAATAGTGATGATGTAAATATGTCTGGTAACTACAACATTGAAAATAATAATACAAATGTGAACACACAAAAAATTAATAACATAATTAAAAATAAAGATATAAAAAGAAATGATAATTTTGATAAATTTCAACATGAATCATCACAAAATACATATGGAAATTCAAACAATATGAGAAACTCAATAAGTAATCAATCAATACACAATAGAAACATAAATAAAATTTCATCATACAATTATAATGATGCTAATAATAATACAGGCAATTTGATGAGCGTTAATATGACTCATGGACAAAATGAAAATCGTATGAGTATGATGACAAATCATTCCAATCATGGAAACAGCAAAATTTTAAACGAAAACGAAAAAGGAGCAAACATTATTATGAATAAACATGTAAGAAACATTTCTTATGATAAGAAAAGTAATAATTATAATAATGATGTTAATAAAATAAATAATTATGATAATTTTTCAAATTCAACGAATATGAACAACCTGGGAGGTATTAACAAATTGGATAATTCATTAGATGTAGAAAATATAAACATACATTCCTCTGGAAACAACTCTACTAGCACCCTGAATTTAGACTCTGATGCATCTATATATTTTGATTTTAGTGATTTTGTAAATTACATGTATAAAGATGAAAATATATTAACCCTCTTTTATATAAGAAAAAATTATTTAAAAGCAGAATCCAAAGAAGAATTTGTAAATGAAAATGATAAAATAAAATGTTCTATTATATGGTCATTTGCAAATAATGAAAAAATTACAGTATTTGGAATACATAATACAAAAAAACTAAGTAAGAAAGTATGTGTAAAAAAAATATTATTAAAATTAAAAAATATATCCCTTTTAGAATTAGATCAAATGAGTAAATGGATGATAAACAGCCTCAATGTTATATTAAAAGTGGAAAGTAAAAATGTGGAAAATACATTTAATAATAATACATATTGTACAAATATAAAATGGAAGGTTAATAATAAAATATATCAATCAATAGGTACGCATGCTCATGAAAAAGTGGCAGAAATTATAGCTATTCAAAAACTATATATGACTTTATATGATAATAAAGATCAATTAATTAAAGAAGCAGAGTATTCTAAAATTCCAGATGATAAAAAACTGGGGAAAATGCACAGTAATAATAATAAAATGTATGAAAATGCTATGTTTGGAAAAATTATGAACAATAGTAATAATAAAAGTTATGATGAATCCAATATGAATAAATTTGGTGGAAATAAATTTGAATATTCTAAAGGACAAATACCAAACAAAAGTTTTGGAGATAATCAATCAGTATATAATGCTGGTGGAAATATCCAAAACTTAAATAATTATGATGAATCATATATTAATAATGATAATAGCAATATCAACAATGGAATCACCAATAATTTTCCTAACTCACAATCTTCTGATAATCAATTAATGCAAACGTTAACCACTAATATGTATAACAGGAATATGAGTAGCAATATAGACATGAACAGCATGCCTACTAATGCAAATAATAATAATATGAACTTTCAAAATTGGAATAACAATTCTCAAAATACTAACGACAACAGCAGCAATCACAATAATATAGGTGATGATAATATAAATGAAATAAATTCTGAAATACAATTACCACCTGGAATATCAGACCCATCAGAACTTATTGTGTATGGTTTAACAAAACAAGATGCTAGTAGCATACAGATGTTAAGAAATAATATTGCTTCAAGATACAAAATTCATCAAACTGAAACATTTGAACAAGTATACAATATATATAAATGTACTTTAGAATGGGAATGGAAAAATGGCAAAATATCATGTAAAGCAAAAAGTTCTGGTTATGGAAGTACAAAAAGTTTAGCAAAATGTGAAGCTGCTTATGATATGCTAGTAAAAAATAATTTAATAGAATATGTTTCAGCAACTGATAGGAAAAATGCGCAATATATAAGAGATCTTATTTCAAAAGATTTAACAAAAGCTCTTAATTTAGGTATCCAATTTATAATGCAATATAGTAGTAATGCATGGTCTATATTTGTAGTATATCTACTTAGAGAATTATTGATAGATGGTAATTATGATCACATAAACAGGCTACTTAACACCCTTGTTGATGTTAGTAAAGAAGGAAGAATTGAATCTGAAAAAATAAATAATTTAACCAATAATGCTAATTGTGGACATTCTAACTCTATGAACAATAATAATATTTCAAATAATGAAATGAACTTTAATCCATCAGGAATGAATAATAATGGGGCATATGCAAATGCCGATATGGGAAAAGGAGTATATGAAAATAATTCTTGTGAAGAACAATATATTGATAGTTCCAGTAATTTATTTTTTTGTAATCCATATATTAAAAATCAAAGTGATAATAGTAATTATGTACATAAACTTGTTTCAATAGATTTATGGGAAAAATTAATTGACGAATGTGTAATTGTTTTAAACGATAAATTATGTTTCCATTGTATTAGCTTATTACGTGAAGTAGAATTGGATTATTCTATTTTTATATCTAAATGCGCACATGATTATTATAAAAAGTATAGAATCATGTTAGCATTAGAATTACAAGCTAATTTGGCACAAAGTATACAAGAAAAAAGAGATTTTGAATATTTGCATGAAAATAAATCATTATTGTTAAAAATGAAAAGTGTTACTATGCCTATTTTGTCATTTACTTGTACATTAACGAATGAAGAAAAGGAATGGATGAAATCAACTCAAATGAGAGAAGATGATATTGTTATATTGAAGCCATATGATATGCTATTAAAAGATGAAGATGCATGGTCAAACAGTTTAATAGGTAGTATAACAAGTACAAAAAGTGATAATACAGTTTATAATATTAATGTAAGAATATTCTCTGCAGAAAATACAAAAAAAGGAAATATTAAATACACCAAATATAAATTGTATTTATTATTAAATATAGTTACACATGAAAGAATGCTGCAAGCACTAAGATCAATTACATTTATAAGTTCAGTCCCAACACAATATCAATCGCCTTATGTTTTTACTCCAGAAATTCGCTTTTTAATATTACATACATATAATAAGCATGCAAAATATATAGCACAAACTGGAAAAATGAATGAAGAAATTGCTGATGATGAAAAAATTAAAATGAATTTACAAAATAATGACCCATCCAAAAACTCGCAAGAAGATATTTTAAAAGATTATAGTAGAGAAGCAAAAAATCCATATGAGGATTTATTAAACGAAGCATTAAATAAACAAATTGGAAATACTTACCTTGAAGATGTTGATCAATATCTAGTTGAAAGTATTAATTTGCCAACTAATTTACCACTTAACGATTCTCAAAAATTAGCATGTTTAAGCGCTTTGACACGAAGATTAACTTTAGTACAGGGACCTCCAGGTACAGGTAAAACCCATGTCGCATGTGCTATTATCGATAGTTGGCATAGGCAAAACAGCAACAAAAAAATATTGGCTGTTGCAGATTCAAATGTTGCTGCTAATAATTTAGTAGAAGGTTTAAAAAAAAGAAATATTCAAGCTGTTCGTGTAGGGGCTGGTAGTGATAGCGATTTTCATGAAGAAGCTATAATGGAATTTCATAGATACAAAGATTTATTAAAACTACGAAAAAATAATATGCAAAAAGAAGCTAAAGTTATGAAAGCATTATTATTTCTTGAAGCTGTTAAAAAATATAATGTTGTCATAGCTACCTGTGTTGGATCGGGCCATGAAATTTTTGATAATGAAAAATTTGAAAGAGTTATTATTGATGAATGTGCACAGTCAATCGAACCATCTAACCTGATTCCCTTAGGTCATTATTGTACCAATTTAGTACTAATTGGGGATCATAAACAATTACCTCCAACTATTATATCACCAGATGCTATTAAATTAGGATTAGATAAATCGTTATTAGAGAGATTTGTTATGGCGAAAATTGCGCCAATACATTTATTATCAACACAAAGACGTATGCATTTAAGTATTTGTACATTTCCAAACTTTCATTTTTATGATAATAAATTAAAAACTGCTAATGTTACGGAAGAAAACAGGCCCATTATTAAAGGGTTCTTATGGCCAAATCCCAAGTGCAGATTAGTATTCATAGATGTGTCATTAGGTAAACCAGGAAGTAAATTTGAAAATGCTTATGGAACATCCAAATTTAATTTATATGAAATAGAACCACTGATAGCAGTTTTAAAATCTATTGTTAATGAAGGATGTGTATCAGTTGACGAAATAGGTATTTTAACTGCATATGATGCACAAAAAATTAAATTAAAAAAAGCAGTTCAAGAAGCATTCCCATATGAAGCTGCACATAGAATAGAAATTGATTCAATTGATGGATTCCAAGGAAAGGAAAAGGATTTAATTTTATTTTCAGCGGTTAGATCGAATGCAAATAACGAGTTAGGTTTCTTAAGAGATGCAAGAAGATTAAATGTTATGTTAACAAGAGCGAAAAGAGGAGTTATCATATTTGGTGATCAATTTACATTAGCAAATGATCCAGCCAATTGGCTACCATGGCTCAAATGGATATCATCAAAAAGAGCAATCGTCCATATAACTAAATTAAATGAACATTTAGATAGTGCTGATTATTCTCTATTGGATAAATTAAACAAAATTAATAAATCTGTTAACTTGAAAAATGTAAATGTTTCGGATAACTACTATTTTTATGGAGATGATACTGGGTTCTCAAATGATTATGACCCAAAATACATCCAAAATACTGATAATACCATTAATTCAGATTTAAATAACAACCAGATAGAAGAAGAGAAAGTAGAGGAAATTGTAGAAAATTGGGAAGACTTGCTATAAATATATATACACACAAATGAATATCATTTTGCAAAAGGGTACAATATATACCATAAACAATTTATCCTTATTATTGTTTTATTCACCCCTCTCATATATTATTATTTACCTTTTTATTTTTTTTTAATACAAATTATATCTGTAGTATATGATATTTTATTTTCAGTTTATATTTCCATATATATGCATGCTATATATATGAATATGCATGCATGCTACATATGTTTACTTAATTTAAAAATTATCCCAAATAATATCAGCTTAATTTTTTTATTTATCAAAATTAAAATTTTTATTATTCTATCTTTATTTATTTTTATATGCCATTAATATAATTAAAAAAAACATGTGTTAAGATTAAAATTTAATTAACTTGAACCTTTATTCGATATATCATATAAATGTTTGCATATCCATATATCATTTTCCTATATGCGATACTTAAAAGTTAGAGTATTTTTGCAACGTATAAAAATTTTAATAACCATCCCTATTCTAGCAGTATACACACATTGTTTAGGGTAACGGATTTATACACAGTTTTATGTTTCCTTAATATTCAAATATATATATAATTGTATTTACTTAATGGAGGTCATGCTAAGGTATAGAAGAGCTAAATATAAAAATTAAATGATGCTATCCAATGACCATAAATGGCTGAATAAACAAAACTGTAAAGTTAATGAAATTGGGGAAATTATACTGTACACACAGGAATGTAAGCATCCATAATTTTTTATATGCATATTTATGCATATATTTATGAGTATCAATTAAAAATATGTAAAGGTATACGTATATGCCGTATTAACATAAATGTGCATGTATTATTGGTGGAAATATTCCCTTTTCCAATTTTCCTCTCCCCTCCAAAAAATTAATAAAATAATAATAACAGAAAACAACGAATTAATGCAAATATATATTATAATGTATTAATTAAAAAAATATATTCTACTCTGTATGCATTGATAAATAGTAAAATATAATTTTGCATCATATTGTTTTTCACACTTTAAAAAATTTGGTGTAACTTTCAATGGTTTAATTATTAAAAAGTAAATGCTTTAATTTTTTTTCTGATTTTAATAATTATATAAAATTAATAAAAAAAGTTTTCATAATCTTTGAATACAATATTGTATTTTAATCAAATTGTCTATTATATATAAAGAAGAAATATAAAATAAATAATAAATTCAAGTATTCCTTCACATAATGTATTTATTGTTTGTTCTAATATAAAGTGGTTTAAAATGGGTAATAAAACAAAATGTTAAAAAATAAAATAAATATAAATGTATCAATTTCGTCATCAATTTGACTATAAATATTCACATATATGCATACACATATTATAATACTTTCCTTATATATATAGAAGATCTGAACACAAGTGAAGTTTATAACAAGCAATTTTCTTTAAGCCAAAACAAGCACAGCAGCGTATGAAAAAATAAAATGAATGAATAATAATAATATTTATACAAATATTATTATGCAAATATATTTAAAAAATAAATAATTACAAATTTAAATATTCGTATTTTTCTGTTACAACTACAGGAAAGGTTGCAAAGACTTGAAAAACGATTGAGCGGTCTACATTTCAATATTGAATTACAAAAAAATGAAAAAGTTGAGGTAATATAAATCAAGGAAAAAATACATATATAAAAATTTTTTGGATTACAGTTAATTAATATCATGTTTAAATCAATTGTTATATAATTATTTATTTCTCTATGGGATACTTAGAAATTAACTAAAAAAGTCAATTCATTAGAAGAGAAACTAGTCCAAATTAATGAAAACTCAAATAAAATTTTTGAAGAATTGAATGAAAAGGTAATAAAAATTAAAAATCTTATAAATATTTCATACATAGTTTATAATAATACCTCTAAACAGTATTGCGATATTATCATTATATTTTACCGTAACTCATACATTTGCATTATTCGCATGTATATTTATCAGATAAATGATATAAAAACGGATTTTACTAATTATAAATCCGAATTTGAAGAATTTAAAAACTATCATCAAAAAAAATTGTATAACCTTGAACAAAAGTAAGAATAAATATGCCTTGATTGACATACAAACACATTTGTACTTACATAACTGTGTCTACTACTATCCATATAATACCACACATATATAAATGAATATAATAATTCGTGTTTATTATAATTCAATCACCTTTTCCCCCTTCACTGTTGACAAATAGAACTGAAGATTTTATAAACACCGAAAAAGAAGAGTGGAATAAACTCAAAATGAAACTAATAAAAGACTTTCAAAATGAATCTAGCTTATTAAAGTAATATATGAATTTATTTTTGTAAAATATTTTAAAATTTATATGCATACCTATATATACAAACAAATATACACATATATATATTCTTTAGGGAAGAAATAACTGAAGAATATGGTATTTTTGAAGAAAAGGAAGCATCGTTAAGAAAATATTATGATGTAAGAATTTATAATTAGCTAAACTTATTCTATAACATAATGACAGTCATAATTTTTTATTTATGCAATAATGTCTATATCATCATTTATTATATTTTATATTTTTTCAGAACGAAATTACCAATCTTAAATCCATCGTTCAAAATGAAATAAATGAAAGAATTAAAACTGAAAAAGAAATGTTGAGAGACGTAGATGAAAAAATAAACGAAATTATCAAAATAATCAAAAACGAAAAAATAACTAGGTAATTTATATATAGAAATATAACCACTATACAAAATAACCCCAAATTAATGACATATCAAATATGTTTTATATCCTTTAAAATATATTTATTCACATATATTTATGTATTTTTTGTAGAAAAAATTACTCAGAAAATTTAGTTTCCCTTATCGAACAATATTTTTCAAAAATAAAAATGGAAATAGATAAAGTAAAACTTTTATTGAAATAATAAATAAACGAGTGATTATTTATGATATAAAAAATATATAATACATCCACATATGTGCATACAACATTATATCAGTAAATGCTTATAAAAAAAATACAACTTTTCATTTTTTTTAATTTAAAGGAACGACTAGAAAGAGAAGACACAGAAGAGACACTTGTTCACCTAATGGAAGAAACTTTGGATAAAATAGGAATGCCATATGCATAAATATATATGTTATTTGCCTTTTTAATTTTTCTTTATAATATTACTAATTAACTATTTGTAAGTAATATTTCTATTATAATTTAAAAGCATGTGATTGAAAAGGTGTTATCATTTACCCCTTTTTTATTTGTTTCTATAATATATGTGTATACATGTAAAGAAAGCATGTATTGGCTTTATTATGGTGTTTTGTTTTTTTGTTTTTAGTGTTAACATTTAACTTGTTAAAATATTTTTTAATGGTTTTCGTTTTATGCGAATTTTAAGTTATTCATAAATTTTGATTATTCAAAATGATAATGCAAATACAATAAAAAAAAATGAATAAATAAAAAATATAGAAGAATGCACATGAAATAGAACAAAAAATATAACACATAAAATTAAAACCATTGAATATTGTCGGATTTATTATTTTGGTTTCCTTTTGTTCATTTGATTCTTAGTCATTGCTATATAGTCTTCTTCTGCATGTTTCCAACTCGTTTTGCCCCTTGTGCTAAACATGGGGTAATATAATATATATAAATTTAATTGCATGGGTCTGGTAAGGAATCTAATTGTGTACATTTTAATAAGGTATTAAAACATGCTTTTTGACTACAATTTCTGCAAGCATTAGTGCATTGATCTTTTGAACATTCCTTATTACATGATATAAATCCACAACCAATAAAATCGGAAAAGCATTTTACGCATTCAGTTGAAAATGGTACATTGTACTTTTTAAAATATTTATTTATGCAAATATCTGTTAAATATGGTTTTGCTGAAGATGCTTTAGCACAGTTAAAAAGAATTTTATAAAATTGGTTCGAAGGCATTTTTTTTTTATCGAAAACAGGTAATTCTATTATATGTTCTTTAGATTTATTAATTTTTATACTAATTGAACTTTCATTATGGTTTCCGTTATGATTTTCCATAAACTCATAGCTACTCCAATCTATTTTTTCTCCATTTATTATACTTTTTTCAAGTTCTCCAGTGCATCCTGGGCTATTTGATTTAAAAATATTATTTAAATTTTTATTATCATAATTAGAATACCTATTCTTTGTATTATATACTGAGCCATCTGAATGGCCTTCACATAACCCATTAAACAAAGCAAGGGATACAAGCAATTTTATTATATAATGCATTTTACTTAAAAAAAATATAATTAACAAAATAATATCTATCTTATTTAATTTGTAGAACTCTTCAATACAAATCAAACAAAATTATGTGTTATCTATACATACAAAATTTTTATTTTTATAAATTATAACAAAATTTAATAAAAATGAATTAGGAAACTAAAATAACATTTAGAATACATATATTATTATTTATTTATTATAAATCATAATATATAAACTAATAATTTGTAAAATTAAATAATTTTATAAAAAATATTAAAAAATATTTTTCTCTTAAAATAAAATATAATAATTTTTATTTCTTATGAAATTGTAAAATATATAAAAATTTATCCCCTTTATTTTTAATTTCTTTATTTAAACTAATGGTGAAAATTGAGGAAATCGGTCGCTTAGTAAAAAAAATATATATATGTGCTTCTATAATTATTTCCTTGTAATATTAGGAACGACATAAATATAAATTTAATTGTATAATATAATGGAAATAGTATTCATTATATATATGTCGTCCTTTTTTAAGTATTGATAAAGTATTATTTCTACAGTAAAAGAAAAGCACAGTAATTTTTATATGAATGGTACGTATCAATTAATTAATAAAATAAGAAAAACGATCCTAAAATTATTTCAAATATATATAGTGCGTATCGTATCATATACCGTTTTTTATTATTTTATTCATTTTGTTTTTTATCTCTACTATAAATAATATGTTGGAATATAAATAATAATTCTAAAAATATTATTTACTAAAGTATATATAATAAGTTATTATGAAACAACTAAATTAATTATATAAAAATTAAAATAAGCATTGCATATATTTAAGATAAGTTCCAGAATATTTTAAGAAAATCCGAAACTAAAAATATAATTATATTATTATTAATATGATCCATTATCCCCTAGCTAACTAATCTATAATTTTACTATATAATAATGTCCCTCTTTCTTGAAAAATAAATAAATATAAAATTTATTTTTTAGAAACAAAAGCAAAAAATATTTTTAATTTATTCCTTATCATTAACTATCTAGTAAATAATATTTCTACTTAAGTTTCAAAAATTTTGGCTATTATATTAAAAAAAGGGTTTTCCTATTATATACACATAATATACTAATAAAAATTATATATATCCATACTTAAATTGAATTCCATATATATATATATATATATATATATATATATGAAATCATTATACCTCACTTAAACAATTTAATATTTGTATATATAAAAACCCATTTAGTGTCATATAATAGGGAAAATGACTTATCTTCGCAATATATAGAATAAGCTCATAAAGAATGGGCACAACACATTTACTATATAATACCAATTCCTATACAACTATGTTTTGAAAACAAAAAGTAACAAATTAATATATTTAGAATAAAATAATATAATATCCTTTTTTCAAAGATAAACATGGGGAAAAAATGTCTTTACTAAGACTATTCCATGATTTTATATATCAATATCATCATATTATTAAAAAATATTACACATATTTAATCCGCAATATTTTTAAATAATAAATAATTTCTGTATATATAAGTAGGTTGTAATGCTTGAAGTTTCTATAAACATATAGGCATTTATAGAAACATAATGAAAAATAGTTTTTTGGTAATTATAGTTAAAGAAATTCTCTATATGCTCACCTATTAAGTTTTCAATCAAGTAATCCCTTACTACAATTTATAATATATATTTCCCCTATTTTAATAAATATAGAAAAATAAACAAAAAAAGAAAAAGTATTAATTTTATTTATGAATTGTATTATAACTACTTTTATTTATAACTTTTTATTTTTTGACATTCTCCCTTTTACGGGCTCGCAAGATGCGTATTTGTGTCTTTGCTTTGAAAGCGCGATAAAATTTTTTGCACATATAAATAAACATAATTATATATACACATAATGCATTCTTTTGTCATATATATATTATTTCTTATCATTTTCTTCCCTTTTTTTTTCTTATCTTTTTTCAATTGGATATGAGAAAAATAACTATAATTAATCAAATAGTATTTCACATAACATATTATTAATAAGGAGAAAATTTTAATATAATATTGAAATGGAATATCATTAAGAAAATGGTATTAGTATTATAAAATATGTATATATATAGTAGAATATAATAAGGGCGCATTAGGTGTTTTTTTCACTTGCCCTACTATTTGTTATTTCGAAAAATTTATATAAAATATGTCTAAAAATATAGAAAAAGAAAAGGTTTAGATAATATCATCGAGAAAAGCCTATGTCTATTATATATACCTCTTTTACACACCAAAACATACATTTTATTAATTCATAAATAAATATATTACGATTTATATATGTATCACATGTTTGCATAACACCATCATACCAATTTTTTATATTTTTTCTTAACAGTTATATAATTTCTTTTTATAAAAAATCAAACTAAAAAATGCTACTAAAAAAAAATAAAGACACAAATCTCAAAGAAAAACCAAAAAACATTCATAACATAAGTGATAACAAAATGGATAAGTATCAAAAATTATTGGAGAATGACTCGGATGATTGTGATGTAAAATATTTAGGTGAGAAAGAACATGAGATCGAGAAAATATCTCGGAGAATATATGAAGAGAATAGTAAAATAAAAAAAATTAATTTACATCATAAAATAATAAAGGACGAATTAGAAAAAAAACAATTAATTGACCAATCTGATAAGAAGAAAAAAAACTCTTTAGATCATTATAAAAAAATTACGGTGAAATTACAAAATAATATTAACAATATTGAAGAATATACAAATAATATTACAAATGATATAAACATATTAAAAAGTTCTATAGACGATGAAAGGAATGAAAGAATTATTTATAACAACAATATGAAAATATTAATTAATGAATATAATACTTTAAAAAAAAACATCAAGAATTTAATAATACAAGAAAAAGAACAGGTTATCCAAAATGAAAAATTAAAAGCCGAACTAGTTGAATTGAATAAAGAAAAAGACATCATGGAAAAAAAACATAGAGAAAATTTTAAAACATTACAACAAAAATTAAAAGACCAAAAAATTTTATCCTCAGAACAAAAATTACATGAATTAATAAAAATGAAGCAAAGTCATAAAGACAAGAAATATAATAAGACTATAGACGAAACGAATACATCATATAAAAAAAAAGAAAAACAAGGTAACACAAACAATGAAAATATTGTTAATAACAATTGTCTAATCGAAGACTATGAGAATGAAAAGAAACAAAAATTAAACCAAAAAATTATATTGCTAAAAAAATTGTGCTTAAGGATATTATTTATAAATGAATATCAAAAAGAAAATATAAACAAATTAGAAACAAACATAGAAAACATGAATAATGCAATTAATTCTATAAATTCTTTAAGTGCTAAAAATGGAGATTTCGATCATATTATAATAAACTTAAATGCATCAAAAGAAAAAAATTATAGTCTTATATCCAGAATTAATCTTTTAAATTATGAAACAAATGTACTAATAAAATTAAATAAAAAAATGAAAGAAAAATTTAAGAATATTAATGTCCAAAATGATGAAATTATTCATTTGAAAAATAAAATTACTAACAAAATGAACGACAAAATAAATACTATTAAAACTTCATTAATTAATAATCAAGAAACTTGTAAACTAAAAAAAAAATGCTTTTATGAGTGTGTCTCATATTTAAAATCATTATATGACTTTATTAAAAAATATGAAAATAGTAACAACAAATTAAATTTAAGAACACAAATTATAAATAAAGACAAAATTTTTCATTTTAATTATATACATAAATACAATGAAGAAATATTAGTTGATGAAAATCATCTAAATGATTTCTTGATATTTATTGAAAGATATATATATGCTTTGAATTTTTATCTTCCTATGCCTTTTAATTATAAAACATTTATTTATCAAAATCCAAATTTTCACAATACACATTTTAATGATATAGATATCCAATTAGATACAACCAATATAAAACAATCTGAATTTATTTCTACAAATAATCTCAATACACCAAATGATCTCATACCAAGCCAACAAACTCCACAAGCAGATTATAAAGTAATAGATAGTAAAGATGATATAAAAAATGATGGCAGTATAAATGATAATGCTGATAATACAAATGATTCATCGGTGAATCAATCAAGTAATCTTGCTGTCGATATCAAACAGGAAAATGAAGAAACACAAAATGAAAATTCGGCAAATGGCGAAAAAAAAAACTCAGTCTTGGAGGAAGCAGATGATAATATTAAGAAAGAAGATGTAGCTATAGAAGAAACAAAAGAAGATACAGCCATAGAAGAAACAAAAGAAGATACAGCCATAGAAGAAACAAAAGAAGATACAGCCATAGAAGAACCAAAAGAAGATGCGGCCATAGAAGAAACAAAAGAAGATGTAGCTATAGAAGAAACAAAAGAAAATGTGGCCATAGAAGAAACAAAAGAAGATGTAGCTATAGAAGAAACAAAAGAAAATGTGGCCATAGAAGAACCAAAAGAAGATGCAGCCATAGAAGAAACAAAAGAAGATGTAGCTATAGAAGAAACAAAAGAAGACATAGTTGCCGACGAAAAAAATGAAAATGTAGTTACAGAAGAAACGAAAGAAAATTTAGCTATAGACGAAAAAAATGAAAATGTAGCTGTAGAAAGTAGCATAACAGGAGAAAACAATCAAAGTGAACAAATAAATGATATTATAATTAATGAAGTAAAAGAAAATTATTTATTAAATCATTTCAATTCTCGTAATATTGAATATGATAAACTAAAAGAAGAATTACCAAAAGAGCTTCTAACAGCAAATCCGAATCTTTGAAATAAAAAAATATATAATATAAAATACATACACATGGCACAGTATAAAATTCAGCTTTATTTTATTGATAAAACAACTATCTCTGTGTAACATTCATAATAAGTGAGAAATTCCTCGTCTAAATCGTTCACCAAATTTATCTACACACATATGAATATATAATGCTCTCATTTTATTTACTTTTCTACATTTATTTTATAATTCATAATGTCGTATAATAATTATACTAATATAATTTGTCCCTCATATTTTGTTAACATTTTTAAGTTATCTGTCAAAAATAATATATATATATAAGCATAGAGAAAAATTAGCATATTAAATATGCACAGTACTGTAAAAATAAAACCCACAATTGCAATGCCTATACCTATGACAATAAATTATCCCAAAAAATTGTATCAATATTACTGGATTATATTTAGTATGCATATGCAATGCAACCTCGTTATTCAATCATTCATTCATTTTTTTATTGCTATTCGTTTGAAATCCGTTAAATAAAAAGTTTTTATTTTTCAAAGGGTTTAATTTGAGTTTTCATATTTTTTAAATCTTTAAAATTGTGAAATTATAACATCGTAATGAAATACTTTTAATTATCAATGAACAAATAAATGTACATATGTAAGGATTAAAAATAAAAAAACAAACATATAATATATGTATATATATATGAAAAATAGACAAAAAAGTTATATTCAGGAAAAATGCTAAATAAATGAATTTTATTTTTGATTTTAACTATTTTTCCTTCCTTTTTTAGTACCATCATTTGGGTTACAATTCCAAATAATTAATTACTAAAAATTAACTCATAAAAGTTTCAAAATTTAAGAGAAAATATTTTCTTCATATTTAATATATATTAAAGAATTTGCTTTAGTATTGATTCCAATGGATCTTTTTTAATAATATTATAAAGCTCAAATATGTATAAGTATATTTTTGATTGGTTATCAATGTGAATAAAATGATACATAGTAATTAGCTTATTTAAAAATATGTAATGAAAATGTTTGTTGTTTTTGAAACAATTTTTATGTATCATTTGTAATACACATAATATGATTTTTCTGTATATGAAATAATTGGAATATTGTGGAATTTTATTATACGTTTCTTTTAATAATTTTGTATGGATTTTACCATAAAATGTTTCAATTGTTCTACACCTATCATGTATGTTTTTTTCTTGTCCTTCATGTTCCCCATGTTTTAATTGCTCAATATCAAAATCGGTACTAGCTTTTTTCACTTTTTTGGAATTAAATGAATTAAAATAATTGATGATTATACAAATGTTTTCAAAAAATAAAATAAATTCATTCACAATTAAACTTATATCATTGTTCATAAAAGATTTGTCTACAATTACTTTTGTTGATATCGAATTTTGAAATATATTATCATTTAATATTGCTGTGTCATATAGATTAGTACAAATATTAAAAACCATATTAAATAAAAGATAAATATATTTAATAAACCTTTTACATATTTTTACATAATTGCTAATAGTTTTTTTCAAGTATATATTTTTTCTTCCAATATGTTTCTTCTTTCCAGTAATAAAAATAAACAAGTTATAATATTCTGTATGATATAAATTAAAGAATATGTAATATAAACTTCTATTCAAATTTCTTATAATTTTTAGGATTTCTGAAAATACATTTAAATTCGAATTCATCAAACTGATATCATTTTTATTTATTAAAAAAGTTCCTCGAATTTTTAATGATATGCATTTATGAAAATTATTATACCAAAAATTCCATATCTCAAATTTGTTATTATTATTTTCATTTTTTTTATATATTAAATTACATCCATTTTTTAGTATAAATTTTTCGATTTTTTCTCTTTCTTCTTTTAATAAACTATTTGCAAAAATATGCGAGTAATCTACACTAGGGTAAAACAAATTAGACACTATATTATTGGTCAGTAATGATAAGTATAACAATATGCCTGTTGTTTTCCCAGAACTTTCTTTAAACACATATCCTATCATATGCCAATTTTTAATTATGTTATCTAAATGTTTCAGCATAGGTAAATCGTTGCTATTCATATATCCATTGTTATATATATCACTCTCGTCATCAATCATACTTCTGCTAGCACTAACAGTCTCACTATTATTATTACTGTCATTGTCATTATATACGTTCTCATCTTTGTTGGAGTTGCTCAAATTGGGATCTTCAATGTCTCTTTCATTGTTCTCATTACAGCTGCTTTCGATTTTTTTCTCATTATAATTATTTTCCTTGTCATCCTTTACTTCGTCAAAATTTTTCTCTTCAAGAATTTGGATATCATTTTCAATAAACTTCAACTGATTTATTAAAAAAAGTGGCATAGATAATTTGACTGTTCTTTTTTTAAAATTTTTTATATTATTATAAATAAAATTAGCATATATTTTTTCATTTTTATTCGTTAAATCATAAAAGTTTAAAATTGGAAAAATAAAGGAGGAAGGATACTTGAATGAATTTCCTTCTTGAAAAAGATTTTTATTCATTAATGAATTGATCCATAAAAAAATATTGTTTTTGGTAACTAATTTTATAACGAAATTATTATTAATATAATATTTAATATCATTATTATTCATATTAGTATTATCATTATTTTGGTTTTCAGCTTCTTCATTATCTTCCAAATTTTTCTTATCGTCTATCACATCTGGGTTGCTGTTTCTGTTATTTTTATTTTCATCATAATATATGTTATTTTCTAATGGATCCTTCCGATTTCCATTACACGACTCAGTACAATTAACATCGTCATGTTTCATATAAACTACATTGATTACATTAGTTGATGTAATAAGCAATATTAAAAAATTTTTTAATAAATTATAATTTAAATAATTATTAAAAAACATAGACATATATATTTCAATAATTTTTTTTTTATTTAAAATATTGTAAATAATTTTTACTGCATTTTTGTGACTTTCTTCAATATGTTGCAATTTATCCAAAATGGGTTCATTCGCATTTTCTTCGTCATCATTCATTTTACTCTCTACTTCCTCATCGTTATCATCTTCTTCATTTTCAAAATCATGAATCATCCTATTACCAATATTAGAAGTTATATAAAAACTTTTGTCAACATAATTATTATTTTTATTTTCTGTATAATCTTCCCTTCTATTATCATTTGCATAATCATCTTCATAATTGTTATTTCCTTCGTTATAATATTCATCGTTATTTTCATTATGAAAATTTTGATTCTGGGATTCTTCCCCTTCCTCTGCATCTTTCCATTGATTTTCACCTACTGCTATATCATACCCTATTGAATACAACGACTGAACCGAGATAATGAAAAAATTTATCAGTTTTAGTGATACTAAATTTTCATTTGTAAGTATTTTGTCTAAATAGGCATAAAAAAAATAAACTGAAAACGTTTTATTTATAATTAGATGCTTCAATGTTGCTTGAATATTCGATTGATTGTATAATTCATTTAATAAAAATACGGAATAAGATGATATACAAGGATTTATATAATACGAATTCTGATCTACTGAATATTTTAATTTTTTCATGAAAAAGTATAGATAAAATAATTCTTTAAATGGAATTACATAAACTTTTTTCGTTTGTCCAATTCCAAGACTATTATTTTCATTCTGATTGTTATTTCTATTTATACGTGTAATACTATTCCCCATAAAATCTTCATATATATCATCATTTTCATCCGTATTATTATGCTTTTTACTTCTGAATGAATTAATTTTTTTTTTTATTTTGTAAAGAAAAAATGAGTTTTCTATAAGTTGATAAAAAATGGATAGCCCTTTTAAACTTATAATTCTAACAATAATATCATTACTACTTAAACAGCATATTAATATTTTCAATGCGCTTATAGAAAAATTTTTAATCCATTTTCCAAAAAAATCTATATCGTCTAAAAGATATTGATTTAATAATCTTTTATAATTTCTTTTATAATGATTCTTTCCAATTTTTTTTCCATATAATAAATCATCATTATTGTCAACTATACAATATGAGTTTATTTTACTAATTATGGTGTTTTTTTTACTTTTTTTTTTATTATCTTTATTATCATTTTTTTTATCACTATCCATATCGATATCACCGTTTTCGTCATCATTGTTTTCCACTTTATCTACTTCATTTTTAGAATTATCAAATATATTTTTCGTTTCATCATTTTTAGTATTTTCATTAGTATCATCGAAATATTCTTGACCATTTATAAAAGTATCAAAATTGTTATATATATTATTCTCATACGGGCAATTTAAAAATATAGTTGTTCGAATAGTTTTACCATAGTATATCATATTTTTTATATGTTTTTTCTCATATTCATCGAATAAACTAAAAATTCGATTTGATTTGTGTATCTTATGAACCTTCTTAAATTTTATACAAAATTTACAATTCATACTATATTTTTCACCTTTTTTTAAATGATTAAAATGCTCTTTTTCCTCATCAAAAGATATTAATTTTTTGTTTTTTATAAATAAACTACTACGATTTTTCGCGTTCATTGATTCATCCTTATTATTGTAAGAATTTTCAACATCGCCGTCTTCATTTAATTCCACATTTTTACTATAACTATAATAAGAAGTGTTATTATAGCCTTTATTTTCTTCCCTTTCATTATTGTCATAATCAATATAAAAATGGATATCTGGATATTTCTTTATATAGTTTTTAATTTTTCTGTTAATTTCTTGCATATATAATAGATCATAGTTTAAAAAAATATTATTATAATTATTTGTCGTATATAAAATCCTAAAATGGTAGAAGAAAACCCTTAATTTTTCTGACATTAATATAAAACAAAAAATTAATTTACTAACTATTAAGCAAAGCAAAAATAAATAATCATATACATTGTCTTTTAATTTGTCATTGTCTGATAAAAAATAAACTTCTTTTTTAATGTAATCATTTTGACATATTATAGAATACAAATTTTTAATAGCTAAATCTTTTAAATAATTTTCCATTCTCCCCAATTCAATTTCATTATCTTCACCATTTTTATAATCATTCATATCTTCTTCATAGTTATTCTCATTGTTTTCATTATAGTTATCATCTTCATAATTTCCTAAATTATTGGATGTATCGATTTTATTTATATTATTTTGCAAGTCGTCATAATCATAATTTTTTTCATCTTTTGATTCATTAATATTATAATTTTCACTCAAAGATTGGCTTTTTATATTTTTATAAAATGTAAAATATGTTTCATTATTTCCTAATTCGTTACGTATATTTTCATTCATGAAAAAAAAACTACACGTTTTATATAACATTTTGGAGTTCATATTTAGCCAATTATAGTTGTTATCATTATCTAAATTAAAATCTTTAAATTTTAAAACTTCATCCATTAGCTTATTGTCAAGCATATTTTTAGTAGTAATTGATTTTAAAAGATAAGATAAATCTACAAAAAATATATTTCTTATACATATGTCTATACGCCCTAACGTGTAACTATACATTTTTTTAAGCTCATTAAATATATTTTTATTTAAAGTTTTTAAATGTATATTTTGATTTTCTGTTTTATTTTTACATAAGCTATACCATTCTTCATAAAATATTTTTATTAACTTTAAAATATAAATTAAAATTTTTTCATCGTTTTTTTGTTTCTTCTTTTTGTATTCATCTATTTGGAATAAAATTATTTTTTCTATACCCTCATCTTTAAAAAATGTTTCAATCATATTTAATAAATCCAAATCTCTTAATTTCATATATTTAAATAGTAAGAAATATATGCTAAATAATATATAATTCATATTTCCTTTGTGTTTTACTATATTATTCATATCGCGATCACACAAAAAGTATATGTATTCTTTCATAATATCTGTGTAATACAAATGTTTTGTATTATCCCCTTTAAAAATATTCGAAATATTAACTAATAAAGAATTGAAATGTTTATCTATCACATTTTCAATATGAAATTTGTTCTTGTTTTTATTAATCAAGTTTAATAATAGCATAAGCATGATATGAAAATCGTTTCCTTTGTCTTTTAAATCCCCATCATCAAACTTGTTGAATCTTGTATTTTGTTCATTATTTATATCGTCCGATTTATGTGATCCGTCATTTTTCTTAAACTGCTTGAAATATTTTATATACGTAAAAAAAACTACTCTATTATACGATTTAAAAATATGTTTATTCTTCTTAACATCATTTTCAAAAAAATATTCGTAAAAATAAAGAAAAACGACTTTACATATTCTTCGTATTATATTTTTATTATATTTATTGAACATAGTTGCTCGATTTTCCATTTTCAATAAAATCCCCAGAAAATATAATATAGACATGGCTACAAAAAGACAATTCTTATTTTTCATCCTTTTCGTATTTAATAAAAGGAAGTCAATTTTGTTTTTATTAATTACATTTTTATATGAATATATAATTTTATTTAAACATATTTCTCCAAATTCGTTTGTAAATGTATTTTTTTTCAGTTTAAAAACTTTTTTATAAGTAACTTTTTCCAAAATGCTAATATGTGTTTTATCGAAAAATTCCCACTCATTATAATTTTTCATAAAATATAAAATAAACATAATAATATAATTCTCATTACTAATGTTTACATTTTCTTCGTCTTTTAATGCTTCAATTCCAAAATGCGTTATATAATTATAAAGTATACAACTCTTTATTTCTCTTTCTATATCTTTATAATTTAAAAAATATATTTTATCATTTTGTATTTTTTTAATAATTAAATTATTTTTAGCAACACCCATATCATTATTATTCCCGTTTCTGTCCAAATCGTTTGATAAACTAAAGGTTGTAATATTCTTAATTAAATCATAGTTTAATAATAAGTCATTATATGAATAAATTTTATTAAGATGCAAATCCCACAATTTTTTTGCTGCAATTTTAATAGTTGCATTTATTCCTTTATTTTTTATGATATTATTAATTAGTAGTGATGTATTACTAATAATATTTTCATTGGTTTTATAATATAAAAAAAATGAAAGAACTTCCTCTATAATAAATTGATTTGGACTATCTATTTGCTCGAAATCATTGAATTTCTCTGAGCTTGTAATTTTATCATTTTTTGCTTTATCACAGAAATAAGGACTCACAATTAATTTGTTTATAAGGCATTCCTTTGTTTGCAATTTGTTTAATATATAAAAAACCATGGTACATATTTTTTTTTTAAAAAGAACGTTTTTTTTGCTTATATCATGCCTTATTATTGCATTAATTATAAATGTTAAATTATCAACTAGCACATTTATATGCTTTTCCCTTTTTAATTTACAGAAATATAGATTTTTATGTATATAACATAAATTAAGGTAAATAAAACTTTCATATACGTCGCTATTTATTTTCCCCACATTTTCCAATATATTCAATAAATTTTTAAACGATCCATTTTTGAAAATGTTCAAAAAATATATAAACGTTTTTTTATTCAATTTGTTAACTTTTTCAATAAATTGGTTAGAATGAAAATTATCTTTATTTAAATTTTTACGATTCATAATCATATTTTCTGCTCCTATATATTCCCAATTTCTTTTTATTAATGAGCTAAATCTTCTATTTATATTCATACAAATATTAAGATATATCTTTAATATAGAATTTATCGTTTTTATTATATATATAACAATATCTATATTTATATTATCTACTTCACTATTTTTAATATATATATAATTAATATAATAATAATTAATTAAAATGTTTGATATATTACACATCTTATAAAAAATTACTTCTTCATCCATTTCATTTTCGTTTTCTTCAGTATATTTTGGATCATATATAAATATATTTTTTTCTTTTAAATAAGCTTTTAACACATTTTTGCATTTGCTCAAAACTGTTCCTAATTGTTTTCTAGTATCACAGTCTATACTATTTCCTTTTTTATTTTTTAATAGTTCCTCTTTATTATTCATTAAATATTGTTCGTTATTTTTTGCTTCTAATTTCATCTCCATTGTGCATATTTTTTCAATTTTTGATTTATATTTAGTTGTATCATCGGTTTTATTTGATTTTATTTCTTTTAAAAATAATTTTACACTTTTTTGAAATTTCAAAAAATTTTGGAACGTTTCATTGTATTCTTCTATTTCTTTTTTATAAGGATGGTTCACATTTTCATTCTCATCGTTTTTATTTTTTTCTATAGAATTTTCTTCGTCTACCAAATCGTTACTGTTTGGTTGGTTACAACTTTCTTGAGAAGTATTATTCTTATTAAGTTTTGAATTTGGAGAACCATCCATTCTCTTTTTAGTAATAGTATTAAAGAGTTCACTCAAAGATTTTTTATTTTTTATTTTATTTTTTAATTTTAAATATATGTATGGATTAAACAAAATAATATATTTAACCCAATTTACATAATTTTTATACAATTGTAAAACGTCATTGACAGTAAATTCATATAGCTCGATATTATTTTGCCCTTCCTTTTTTGAATAATTATCATTAACAACCTTTAATATAACTATATGATTACATATAATTTTTATGTTATTTGTAAACAAATATTCAATAATTAAATCAAAACCAGATGCATTGTCACAATTTGTTATTCTCCGTTTTTTGACGGTATAGTTTATTAAATTTTCTTCTGTGTTTTTTTTTTCCATTATATTTCTGTAATAACTTTGCAACATTATTATTTTTGTATTAAACAAATTAAAAATTCTAAAAAACACTGTACAAACAGTAATAAATTCTCGTGAATTATTTATACTTCTTAAAAATTTTAGAAATAGAAGTAAAACATCCGAGGTTTCGTCATCAAAATATTTTGTTTTTTTTAAAATTTTGTATAAAATAATTTCCATATAATAATAATATTTTTCATAAATACTATAATTTTTACTGTTGTTTTTTATTTCCTCGTTTTTTTCCATTATAACTTTATTTTTATAATATAAAAAAATGTAGAATAAAGAGTTAAATAAATTGTAACTTTCGATGGTGAAATAACTCTTTTCTATAAATGTCTTTAAAAATATTTTATAAATATTATCATTAATTTTTGAAAATAATGTAAAATCATTTACTTCAATAATTGTTCTCTGGTTGTATAATGTGTGTATTACTTTTTTCTTCAAGTCACATTCATCAAATAAATTTATAAAACTCCTTAAAAATATAAAATGAAATATGTTTAAACTTCTACTATTTATATATACATTATTTATAAAATAACATAAATTTAGCATGTTTTCCTTTTCGTTTTTTTTTTTATCTAATTTATTCATTAACATCATATTATTTTTATCCTCTATGTTGAAAACATAATTATCCCAATCACTACCACTTGAATATTCCTCTTCAATTTTTGTTTTTTTCTGGTCATTGATATTATTTTTTCCATTTTTCTTTATCCCTCTATTACTGTTATCATTACTTGCTAATATATTTCTATTTTCATGTGTTTCTACATTATTAATATTGCTTAACAAGAGCGTATTTACATATGCAATGTCTAATACATAATATGAGCTAGCCATGCTATAAAACATTATTGACAAATCGAACTTTATGCTTTTGAGTAAATTTTCATTATCTATTCCTCTCGGAATGTTTATATAAGATTGAAGAGATAAAACAAACAAGGAAATACATTTATATATTTCAAATACATAATATAAATAGGATATTACCATATAATCAAAATATTGATGTCGACTTTTTCCAATACCAAAATTTAATAAATATTTTGTAATATGCATGGGCATAAAAAAAAATAATAATTTTTCTAATTTGTTTTTATATTTTACTTCGTTTTCTTCACTATAAATATTATAATTTTTTTCTTTCATATTTTGAATTAAGATATCTTCATTATTTATTATTTCACTGTTATTATATATATTTATCTTTTTGTTCTTATACAATTCAACAACAATTTTTAAATCTACAACTTCATTACATAACGCTAAAAAATTTGTCTTATGAACAATTTCATCTTTAATTCTTATATATATATATTTATACTGACATTTTTCATGGAAACTTTTATCAGTTTCATTGTTATCCATTTTATTTTCAAAATCTATGTTATTATTTTCATTTTTTCCCTCATGTTTTGGTTGTTTTCTTTTTAATTGGCTTGTTTCAAATATTATTGTTTCTTCTTCAATATTATCACCTTCTATGTTCACTCTTCTTTTTTTGTTTTTATTACTTGGTAGCAAATTGTGTTCCTCGTTGTTGTTTATCCCATCATATTCATTCTCTGTTTTTTCATAATTAAACGAGGATATGTGCCTGTCGACGTTTATATCAGTAATATCACACTCGAGCACCCCGTTAAACAATTTATCAAATGCTACATCTCCTCCATGGTTTTTTATACACATGCCATAATTTGACTTTTTTTTATAGATGAAAAATATTTTATTTAATTCGATATATAAATTAAGAAATATAAATATATATGTATTCCCAGAAATTAATGTTTTATATAACCTGGAACTAGTATAATACATATTAATAAAGTGCTGATGTTTTTCTAATGTTCTTACGATTACATAATGATTAAGAAAATATTTTACATTCAAATCATCTATGAATCCAAAAAATTTATCATTCATCATTTTTATATTATGATGAGACATTTCGATTTTAAGAATATTATTATTTATTGATATATTACTTTTCGATATTTTGTCATTTTCTTTTTCTTTCAAATTAGGACTAATGACCCATAATTGATGCATTTCTGTGGAAAAACTTTTTACATACAATTCTATAATTTTAAATATCATACAAATCCGACGAATTTCCTTTTTATCAGTTAATAATAAAAAGTTATTATTTATTTGTTCAATTTTATTGCTTTTAACATTTTTAGCAAATTTTATTATAGCATCATTATAATCATTATCTGTTTGCATATATTGTTTTCTATTAAAATTTATAACTAAAATGTAACTATTTTTTGATTTTTCAATACTTTCTTCCATTATTTCATCAAAATTATTGTGTAATTGATTATCCGTTTCTTTATATGACTCTTTTGACAATTTTAAAAGAAATATAACTTTATCATTAAACTTGTTTTTTTTATAAATGTGAGAAAATTCATTATGCTTCAAAAATTCATTTAAAATAAAAGTAACAGTTTCTTTCATCTCGATCTGAATATTATTTAAGAAATTGTTTTGTAATTTCATTATAACTAGAAAGATGTTAATATATTTATAATTCTCGCCTTTTTTTAGTATTTCATATGTGCATAACAAAATATAATGTTTCACCACATCAGTACTATTTCTATATATTTCGTATATCTCATTACATAATTTTCCAAAATTTTTATATAAATAATGACCTTTTACACTAAATATATAGCAATATAAAAAATAAATTAATATAGTTACTCTCATTATTTCAAAGTCTGATCCCTTTTCAATTAAATCACGAATACTATCATTATTATTTCCTTTATTTTTCTTTAACGTTTTTTTAATTTTTTTAATTCTCTTCTCTACATTTATTATTTCTTCTTTAAAAATTTTACTTTCTCCATTTTTTTTTCTTATTAATAATTCACCATAAAAATCACAATTTTCCACTATGTTAACATTTTTATTCGTTTGATGTTTCAAATTTTTTAGTGCTATATGTTTATATAAAAAAGCTAATTCTTTTTCAAAACAATAATTGCATATCAATATTTCATCATTCTTCCCGATATTAATTGACAGGTTTTTTTTATTATTTACAACACTTGATTCATCATTTTTTTCTTTTATATTTATTATATCGTCTCCGTTGTATAATTCATTTTTGTTATCCATGTCATTTTCATCATCTATGTTTTCTTCTTCAATGCTATCAAATGTGTTGTCATTATTTTTTATATTTGAAAAATCTTCCAAATTTTCTCTTATTTTAATCAAGCTTAACACCAAATTGGATCTTAAAAAAACTTCATTAAATCTTTTATGATATAATAAAAAATAAAAAATACAATTTAATATATATATTGCATTATAGGAAATATTAGCTAATGCAATAACTTCAACAAACTTCAAATTATCACGCAATAATGTTCCAATCATTAAAAATTCAGGGGATTCTTCAAATATACCATTTTTTATATATTCCTCTATATTTCCATCCTTTTCAGAAAAGTTAGGTCCTTTTATTTTTCCATTATCGAATTCATTTTTATTCTTCATATATATGTTACCTCCTCCAAACAATTTTCGAAATACCCAATTTAATGTATAAAAAATTATTTCAATAAACTCTAAATCAATATCTTGTACTATTTTTGAAGAACTCACATTTTCGACTTCACGACACAATAAAAAATATATTACACGAAAATAATTATTTTCTATCAATAACCTAACATAATTGTTATATTCATCGTCTGATATAGAGCCATTATTTATTATAAACAAACATAATGCTCTTATTCCTTTAACTATGCTTTTATCTTTATTATTATTTAGTAGGGAACATATTTCTATCACTTCATCCTTTGCCTTCTTCATTTTATTAAATTTTACTTTTTTTTCAACCCCTTCCTAATTGTTCACACAAATCTATATACAATACAAATCCGTATATATTATTTTCAATCTCATAATTGCATGGTATTATAACCAAATCATATAATTTTATACAATTCAAATAGCTATTTTTGGTTCCTTGAATTCGTCTACATACATTGTATATACATAGATACACTAAACGAATATAATGCAAATATATGTACAACTGAAAATGCGTAATAAATACAAAGTGACAGTAAATCTATAACGATATAAAAATGAATTACAAACTTATATATAATTTTATTGAACAAATGTAAAAAAATATATAATTTATAAATCAACAACAAAATATTCTCAAATATTTCAGGGTTTCATTGGTATTACAAACAAAGATTCTTTTTTTATTTCCTCAAGGAGTTTTCTTTGTTTCTTTTATAAACTACAAAATTACTTCAAAATTTATGAATACATATGTATGTATATGTATATCATATCTATAAAGTAATGAGTTTTTTATAGGATATTAATTAATACCTTTGCTAACATATAATAAAACGAATGCCATAATTATACAAAATACCTACTATATAAAATATCGTATTTCAAAAAAAATTCAAAATATATACAAACATGTAAAAATGTAATTCAAAATAAAAAAAATGTATATATTTATTTCCATATTTAATTAATTTATTTATTAATAAATTTTATATAAGTATGGTATACATTTTTTGTTTTCATGTCTCCACTTATATTTGCATACAATATATTGTATATATTATGCATATATATATAAATACATATCGAATAAATTATTCTTTGTTTCCATAATTTTTTCCATTATTTATAACTACAAAATTCCCATAAATATCCAGCTATTATTTGTTATCGATCATTTTAAAATAAATATTTTTTCTCAGAAAAAAAAATTAGTGATGTTAAAAAACTTGTAAAATAGTTATTATAAAAATGGATTCAATTATATGTAGATCGAAAAATATTTTACAATATAGAAATCTTTAATAGTTAAGTGGAAATAATAATGCATATATTTTTTATTGTTTTATTTTTTTAAATTATAAAGAAAACAATTAATTTTTTGTCCCACTGAAACAGCCATTATAAAGTTTCTCTTATAAGTTTTATGTTGTGTATTTTTAAAATATATGCCTATTACCAAGGCATAAACAGATATATATATATATAATACGTATTTTACGATTTAAACTAAATATGGATATGTTCAAAGCATGTATAACACATAGTATAATTAAAAAAGTGAAAAAGTGAAAAATAAAATAAATACACAAAACTAGAACAAAACACCATGTCACTTACACCAGAAAATATTTCTTTGTGTATTATACCCACAAAAGCATTAATTATTACAAAACTAAGAGTATTTATTTGTATAATTTTCACATAAAAAATTTATAACCCTATAAACAAGGTGTAATTTTGAATTAGGATATAAATATTCTGAATTATTTAAAATGAAACCTTTTGTAAAACTCATGAAATATATAGACAAATTATTAAAACAGGTTTGAATTAAATCAAATTGATGAGAAAATCCATTACTGTTCGAATTTTCATAAATATTTATTTGGTTTGACATACTAATATTTTCAATTAAAAAACTTCGTACTAATTTGCTCATAAAACTAGCATTTGCTATATATAGTTCAAAATTGTTTAAAGACTGTGGTTTAACACTTAAATAATTTAATATGGCATTGTCATAAAATAATATTTTTTTTTTTTTATTTCTTTTTTCGTCGAATAATATTTTGTCTACATTATTCTCATCATCGGAGAAAAGTGAGCACGAGACACTTTCGTCATCTTTACAGTCATTATTATTATCATCATTGTCATCTTTATTTTTTTTTTCATTTTCTTTTTTATTAGTGTGTATATTGGAAATATTTTTATAGAATAACTCGTTAAAATTGTTTAGTATAATATTTTTATTTAAGCTCAGTTCAAAAAATGTAAAGACGTCCTTCATAAATAAAGGGACAGTGAAATATTTTGAAACTAATTCTTGATCATCAGAAATAAAAGAATTATTTTCATTTTTTTTGTTAAAGGAATTATTGTTATAATAGGAATTATCAATAATATCTTGAGTGCTTGCATATTTTTCAATATCTTTGTCATTTAAATTGCATATATCATAAGTTTTTATAAATAAATCATCCTTTTCATTTTTGGAAAAAAAAGATAATATATTTTTATATTTATCCCTTAATTTTGTTCTTCCTTCATTATTTTTTATTAAATAAAATATTCCTAATTTTTTTAAAAAGAACATATCATTTTCTAAAAATTTTTCATATGTTAAGTTTTCCTCCTTTAGTAATTTATTCTTATGTTTAAAAAAACTATTTCTCATTTTGGTTCTTATTAATTCTTCTTCAATAATATAAAATATTTTAGAATTATTAATATCATTTTCTTGGTACTCTTCATTCATTTCATTAGTTTTTATTAAATTACCATCGTTATTTTTTTGATTACTATTGGTATTACCATCACTTACTAACTTTTTGTTGATATTATCATTCACACAACTTTGAGGATTTTGTTTATTCAAGACATTATTATTGAAGTAACTATAAATTTCTTCTCCACTGTTTTCATCCTTGTATCTTTGTTCCAAATCTGTTTTTTTCTCAGATAAAAAATTAGTAATACCGTCAACTAAATAATTAGCAACATCAAAATTGTACATAAATTTGTTTATAAAAAAAGAGCTATTATTGCTTTTAAAAGAAAATAATGTAAACGATGTAATTAATATGTAGAGATATTCTTTATTAACTTGATTAGCATCACACATTTGCAATAAGCTATCTAATATTTGGTGTTTTTCATTAAAATGGCTATATATATATGACAAATATATGCATTCTTTTATCAAAAAAATTGTTTGAAAATATTCAGTTAATTTCTGGTAATTAAACTTTAGTATCAATAGTTTTTTATTATTTTTACAGGATTCTTCAACATAGTAAAAATTTTGAAAATTTTCCTTAAATGTAAAATTATACTCAAATGTATGAAACAATATTTTATTTCTAATAATGTTTAATTTTTTATGCGACTCATTAAATTTTAGTCGAACATAACCTTGAATAAGAATAGGACAATCTTTTATCAATTCATCAATATCTATTTCGTTTTCTAATTGCTCTTTAACTATTAATTTACACAAATAATAAACAAAATCAGATATACACATTATAATACTAAAAGGCATATCTAAGTATAATATTTTGTGCTTTTTATCATTCTTTACAACTTTTTTGTTAACTACACCATTATTTTCATTGTTATAATCATTCCCAGTTTCATATTTATTTTTTTCGTTATTTAAATAGTTGCCTAGTCTTGTCTTACTTATATTGTAATCGCATTTTTCTATCCTCGAAATATCATATTCAACATTTTTGTTCTCATTCAGAATTTTTCTAAAATTATCACTTAAGGTATAATAGCTGTAATAATTTTCCTTATATACTGTTAGTATAGCTTCTTCAAGTAATGTAACAAAAGACAACTTAATATAAGAACCTAAATTATCATAATTAACACTATTTTTTTCATTTTTTGCTTGCTTATTTTTTTTTTTTTTCACGCTTACATATATTTTTTTTAATAAGATTTTTAATATTGAAATTGTGTAAATCCATAGGGATGTGTCTTGATGAAATAGTTTTAAATTTTTGAAAATATTTAAAAAAATAAATTTTATTTCTTCTTTTTTAAGTTTTTTAAAATTTATTATACTTTTAATAAACATATATTTTTCATATGTGCTCAACGTATAAAAATTATTGCTAAAGTTGCAAAATATATGATTATATGAGCTATTAAATACACTATATATAGAAAAATAATTAAATATACTTATTCTACATTCATATAACAGTTGAACTTTTCTGATAACTTCTTCGTAAATTTTATAGAAACTTTTTATGTTTTCCATATTTACATCTTTTTCAATATTACATATTATTATATCTAAAATTATGTAGAGAATTGTTATAAATTTACAAATAAAAGAATATATGTTTAAAATTATATTTTTTATTTGAACATCAAATTTTATATAATTTATTAACTTCATTGTATTTAAAAATATATTTAAATTATCATATAATTCATCACTAAAAAAATTTAAGTAAAACATCTTGTTTTCAGTTTTATTATTTGTCATGTTCAATTTGATATCTTCATATTTTTTTTTGTTTTTTTTTAAAATGTGTAGCTCTTCTTCTATATCTATAATTTTACAAATTTGGAGAAACTTTCTTAAATAACTTTCAATACACACTAAATTAGAAAAAAGATAATATAACATGTTATTTTTATCTAAATTTTCAATCTTAATTAATGAACAGTTTAATTCTTCATAATACTTATGACAAAACAAATACACAAATATAAGAATTGTATTATTATCACTAATTATTATATCATTATTTAATTTGTGATTACTATTATTGTATATAAATAAATTATTATATCTTTCTGGGGTTTCTCTCTCTATTATACCTTCGTTTTCCACCCCTTTATTTATATTATCTTCAGAAGATGAAGACGGATCACTATCAGCAAATATTTTATTCGTTGCATTAATACTTTTTTTTATTTCAAAACGCTTTTTTATAAATCTATTTATAAATAAAATTGTCATATTAGAACAATCAAAAGCATCAAAGCAATCAGATATCATACATTCCCCTAAACTTTTTAACCCTATTAAATTAAAATAGGAAAGAAAACTTATATTTTTATCTTCAAGCTCATCAAAATATTTTTCAATAAGTATATTTACTCTATTTGACAGCATTTTCATTATTTCTTTTATATCATCATATTGTATTTCACTAGTATTTTCCCTTATACTATTAGGCACATTTTCCACTACTTCATTTTTACCATCATCCGTCTCGTACGAAAAATATCCAAAATATTTTTTTAAATAAAAGTTTATAAATCGATAAAATGAGCACATACCATATACAACATATTTTGAGTTATACTGAATATTTAATCTTACACTGTTTATTATAATTTTGATGTTTTTTATAATATCATAAATATTTATTATATTTTTTATATATAAATACATCATAATATTTGTAATGGTAATTATAACATTATTTATATTTTCATTAGAATAATTTATTATAATATTGTATATATGCTTTATAAGTTCATCAAATTTTGTGTTATTATAGTGCTTATATAAATAAAAACATAAATTGTTTATCGATATAAAAAAGTAAAGATCATCAAAAGTTTTCAAGCTTTCTTCATTTTTATCTAAATTGTTTTTTTCTTCCTTTTCATAATCTATATTTAGACTGGATTGGCATTCAGCATAATTTTTTTTGTGATTTGTGTGGCTATTGTCTCTGTTTTTATCAATCTCATCATCATTTGCTAAAATTTCTGAAGTAATGTTCACATTTTTATTCCAACTTTTGAAGTTTAACACATATTCTAAATTTTCAATGTGTATATTTAAAATTGTAATAATATCATCAGTGCTTAAATTTGTATAATGACAACATGAGCTTAAACAAAATAAAAGTGTATTTTTAATATATCGATTCTCGTCGCCCTTTTCTTTTGATACCTCCATATATATTCCAATCAAATATTTGCAAATTTGTGGAACTTCTGAAATGTTTATGTGTATATAATTTAAGCATAACAATGATATAATCATTTCATTTTTTACAACCTTCAATTTTGTGTCATTTTCTTTCATATACATATCAATTTTTTGTAAAAAAAAATCTATAACTTCATTTATATAACTATTATACTTACATAATATGCATAATAGCGGATAAAATACATATATATTTAAATTTTCATCATTTATAATTTTTTTTGTTTCTTCATATATTTTATTACAGATAATTTCATGAGATACATCTTGTTTTACTTTTTTGTTTATTACATTGTGTTCATCTTTCTCTTTTTTTATAGATTTAATTTCAGATCCTTTATTTGAAGTATTTTCTTTATGTTGTTTAGATATATCACTATCATTTCTATATGTGTTAATACTTTCGTTGTTTTTTTTTCGACTTAACAAATTTGTTGATTCATTTATGTTATCATCAATGGATATAATAAACTCTTCCTTATTTTTTATTCTACTTTTTAACTTTTCAAAAAAACATTCAATTATATAAAAAAATAAATTAATATAATGGTCATTGAAAAAGTACAAATTTTTAAAGATTCCAATTATTTCATCAATATTATTAAATTTGTCTGTAAATAACAATTTAGCATAATAGTTAAAATTTGAATTTGAATCGCTTTTAATATTTTTATTAAACAGTTTATATAAAACTCTTATCAAGTGGTTATTATTTGTTTTGTTGTTATTTTTTAAATTGTATAATGAAATATTATTAATTTCATCATTAAGTATAACTTTTTGTAGTTTTTCATAAATGTTTATTTTTTTGCACTTTAAGAATGATTCATGTACAAAAGATTTATCAAAATAAAGGCTCATTAAATTATTATTCTCTGAAGATTTAAAATAATATGTCATGTTATTATTATCCAAGCTTCTCTCATTATTTTCCATATCAAATTCAGTTCTCATGCTAGCCCCATTTTCTAAATTGGAGCTAACACCATCTTTCGCATTTTCAGCTTCGATATATTCATTATTTTTATAATATATTGGATAAATTGAAGATACAAGATTAATAAGCTCTTCTGATATTTTTTCATTATTTAAATTTATTAATTTAGAGAAATCTTTAAAAATATATTTAATTTTTGTGTGATATAAAATATCATACTCTTCATTACACATATTCTTTTTTTTATAAACTAAATAATTTATATAATATCTTGTAAATATAATAACAGAACAAAGTATATTCGTATTACACACATTAAAATCACTATAATCATTATTTTTTAAAAAGTTTTTTTTTAATAAATTATAAATAATTTCAAACTCTACATATTTTTTTAATGATAAAGCAACTAAAACTAATATACTTATTTTTATTATATTATTCTGTATTTTATTGTATATATTATTCAATTTAACCTTGTTTTTATATTTTCGAAAGTATGTGCTTATTAATTTTATAATAATATCTATATAGTTACTGACATTATAAAATCTGCTAAGTTTTAGCAAGATCAACAAATTTTTCAAATCAAAAAGAACATCTAAATCTTGTTTAACACAATCCACTATATCATTTTCAGTATTATTTTCTATATACTCATTTTTACTATACTTATTGAAACTACTTCCTTTTTCCACACTTTCTTTACTGCTTTCAACAGGACTATTCAAAATGTTCTCAATATATTTAAAATATTTACTCATTATGTTTTCATTACTATCAATTAATTTATCATAACAATATAAATAGTGTAGTTTATTAAAGTCTTGTTCATAGCTCATGTTTTTTTCATTACAAATGTTGGTATCCTCCAAAGTTGATGGTTTTGTTTGATTCTCAATCTCATTTGCATTTTTATTTAATAATATACATACACAGTTGTAAATAATTGGAATATTGCTATCACTACATCCTACTTTTGATAGGGTATGTAAAATTAAACTTCTGATTACAAAGATACGATAAAAATTTCTTTGGTTATAATATAACCCATTTTGATATTTTTTTGTTTTTACATTTGTATTATCTATATAACAATTATCGTATGACAAATTATAAATAAATAATAATGCTGGTAGAAATTTTATCAATTCAGATGAATTTATTAAACAATAATACGAAATAAATTTAAAAACATAAATTAAATTATATTCAAATAATGATAATATTAATGCATTTATATATATATAACTGCATTTAGATATATATTCGATCTTCAAATTTTCAAATGTATTAATACATAATTTTGTATTCAGATTTAGAAGAATATCCAATTCGTTTCTTACCCTTTCAATATTTATACAACAAAATGTGTGCTTCACATTTTTACATAAGTTAAAAAAACGAATCAAATATATTAAATCAATATGATTAAACATTTCATATATATAAAATAATATATTATTTAAACATAATATATTTAATATATCTTCTTCATAAAAATTATCGACATCTTTAGTCAAATATTTTATTTCATTCCTTATATTATTTATTATACTTAGATTACCGCTACACATGTTTACCCCATCTACATTATTCCTACCAATTTTAATATCTTTATCTCTTTTTATTAAATATTTTAGAAAAAAACGATTATAATTTTTAAAGTATAACATCCATTTTTCTTTCAATTTTAATGACAAACTCATTATTTTATGATTTATGCTATTTTGATCCTCCATATATTTTTTGTTCAAATTATATTCAAGAGTTATATGAATTATCAAAAACAATAAAATAGGCGATATGTTAAATTCAAAAATGTTTATTTCATCGGAATAATTATCCTCTATATTTTCTTCTCTATTGTTATTTCTTTGAGTCTCTTTATTAGTACATTCATTGTTTAATCCAATAACATTTTTTTCAAATATTTTGTGATTTTTCGTATAAATATTATCATTTCTGCCACTACTATTATTCCTTACTTCATGATATTCCTCAGTAAATCCCAAATTTTTGTAATAAATTTTTAGCAAAATATCTATGCATTTTAAAATATAAACAACGGTCTCATTATTATTAATATTCAAGTTGCTAAATACTAATAACAAAATGAAGATTATAGTTTTTATAATGTGATAAACTTTATCTTGCATAAAATACATTGATTTTTTTAGCAAATGAAAAAAATTTTTAATAAGTTTATGTACACATCCATTAATATAACTTATATCATATATTTTTAATGCGAAAATTAGTATGAATAAAATTATATGTTTCCTTTTTATTTCTATATATTTTAATATATCATCATTTTTCACGTAATTGTGGTTGTTCCTATTTATTTCTTTATTATTTATAGTATATTCGGAAGGTTTCTCACTGTTTTCTATTGTTGATTTATTATGATAACGATCGTATGTCTGTGTAATGTTATTATCATTTTCAATATTGGAATATGAATTAGTATCTAATTCGTCATTATTATAACAAAAATCTTCCTTTTTTTCATCAGCTTCTTCTTCTAAACTGTTGTGGCTACACACATCCAGAGATATATTTGTGTGTGGATTTTCTTCGTCCTTTTCGTTAACATCAATCATGGTTAAGCACAAAATTTCCTCATCGTCAATAATTAATTTGTCCGAAATCATGTTCATGCATAATTCCATATTATATGTATTGTACACATTTTTCAAATTTATTAAACATAACATAATAATATAATTATACACAGTGCTATTTTTATGATTTATTTCATTACATAAATCGTTACTCAAAAAAATATTATAAATAGTTCCTATTTCAAATTCGTCTATATAGCTTATTAAATGCTTTAATATTATAAAAAGTTTATTACAAACCTTATTAATTTTTTTTATTTTTAATGTTTCAATATTTTTTAAAAAAATATAAAATATATTTTTAACAAAACTTTTATCAATAGTGATTAATATTTTGAATAACTCTAAATAATTGATAGGCTCATTGCTACCAACATTATTTTTTCCTCCATCTACTTTCCCTTGTTCTTTTGAATATGCCAAATAACTTTTTTGCATTTCATTTCTACAATAATATATATTATCACTGGCTTTATTTTGATTTTTTGTAATTCTTTTTGTTTTACTTTTGCCATTTTCTTCGTCCTCTTCACTATAAATATTGCTTTCTTGATCAATGTTGTTAATAAAAATTTTATAAATAGTTTCTATTAAAATGTTTATAATATCATTATTACGAATTAAATGGTAAGTATTATTTTTCTTTAATTGAAAATCGACATATATTCTATCTATTAAATAATTTATATCTACACATTTTTCCAGTACACTATTACAAATATATTCAAATAATATTTTCTTAGCATTTAAAAACTCACGATTATAATTACATATATTTTTCGATTTCAACGCAAAATAATATATATCATCTTCATTTACCTTTTCTACATTTTTGTTTTTAACATTTATTTTAAATTGTTTTGCAATTTTTGATTTATTTTTCTTTGATATATTTAAATTTAGTTCCTTATTTGTTTTTAACAAGTTATAATCAAAAAGAAAATTTTCATTATTACAATAATTACTATCATCTAAAAATATATCAATAAGTTCTATAACTATATTATTGTCTTTTTTTATATTATTCTTATGAAATGCATTTAAATTTTCAATCAAAATGTTTTCATTTTGGAAATACTTAACATTTTCAATAACCTTTGCATATTTCCGTTTCTCTTGATCATTCATTTTCACCTCGTTTTATCATTTACTGATCAGTAATTTATATTTTGTGTTGATGATACTATGGCTAGTAGTTATTCAAATTATTATATACACCTTTATTGTGTTCCCACTTTATTTTTTATATTGTATTTTAACTCTTTTTATTTATTTTTTTGATCCTTCAGGGTTATTACATACATATTTATATATATTCATGTGTTTTCCGTGGGTACCATATTTTTATCCACAATACTATTATATATAGTATCAACTTCTACTTGTTTACTTAAAATCTGATAAAAGAAATATCTCTTAGTAAATGATAAGCGATATTTTTTCTCTTTTTAATTAATAACAAATTTCTTTAAAATATTAAATTTTCGTATATGTTCTATATTTTATCAGTTATAAAATATTTAAGCATATTAAATTGAAAAAATATATAATATCCTATTGTTTCGTTTTTTAACCCCCAATATGCTTATTTAATATTACAAGATTTCATCTCTTCATATTTTCAAATAATGCAACAATATACATTGTTAAATGATATTTATTTTGTCATTCATATACTCACTTTTCTTTGTACATATATATAATATATTTTTTTTGTTTAAGAAAAATCTTTAATTTTTTATACCATGTTTATTTCAATGCAAACGATTCTGTATTTTCCGGGTAAAGCAATTCCAAGAATAAATTTTCTCATTTTTTATTATTTTGTGAATTATTCGTTTCTATTATTATATTATATAATATATACTAATCATATGTTTGATTATTTACATATATATATGTGAAAACTGAATGATATAAAACAAAATATTAAATATAGAGGGAAGAATGCACCCCAAATTATGTACATTAAGAAAAACCAATACTATATATAACCCAAATCATATAAAACATGTTTTTTCGAATTAAACTACGATAAAATAGTAACTAATACATTTCTTTGGGGGTTATACAATAAGTTTACACATATGCAATTGAATATTTTTATATTGCCCTCCTAATAATGCTTATTTTATTGATAGTTTTCCTCTTTTATCCGTTCATGAATATCAAATAAAATATGCAGTTTAATAAACAAAACAAGTTAAAAAACATTATATATATCATGAAAAGGCAAAACATGGGTAATTTATTATTATATAACAATTTTATTGTTTCCCCCAAAGTATAAATAGTATCTTAAAAAATATATATTGAAGGTAGATCATATATTTTAAGACACAAGCAACTGCAATAAAGTGATTAATTTTCGAATGTATTATCACGTTTAATGTAAAAATAATACGCAATTTTTGTGTCTTGGAGAGAATATTTTCATTATAGTAACTTGGTAATACATATTCTTTTAATGAAAATGATAACTCACACATACTTATAGAAAAATATATTGTGTGTGCGCATTAGCTGAATGTATTTATATGCCATTAAAAAAAATATATATAATATTTCATTTTACCTTATATTATTTATAACGAATATAAAATTTAGCTAATATAATTTAATTAAAAAAGTAGTGAAACTACGACAGTATACATGTTCATTATAAATTATCAACAGCATAATTTTAATGGTTATTTTATCGTAATTGATAAAAATATATAAATTTAAGAAAATTATATAAAACAGGTTTGTTCAGTAAGGATATACTTCCCATTTTTACAATTTATATTATCCCAAAATAATGCTATTAAAAATTGGCAGATTATTTTTCTTATTTATGTAAAAAATATATATTATAATAAATGTGCTTTACCGGTGTGCGTATTTTTCTCAGACAGTGTATTTAGTTTTTTGGTTTTTTAAAATGACAATTCTTAAAATATTAAAACATTTCTTACGATAGAAAACATTCATTTCTTTTGGTACATTTATAATATAAATGGTTATAATAGAAATATGAGATATATAACAAAAAAAAATATATATATAAATAAAACGATATCATATGATTTAATACCAAAATTATTACATACAAAATATAACATGTGGGACACTGTAAATTATATATTTCTTCGCACACATAAAAAATAATAAATAAAAAATAAAATGGATTGTTTATTTCTTTAATAAATAGAATATTCCCCTTTTCATTTTAATTTCCATGTAACTATTGTGTCTTTTTAGAAAAAATATATATGTTCAACCTTAATTATTAAAAATATATATATTTTTTTTTGTATGTAAATGTATGCACGAATAGACAAATATAAATACGCGTATTTATAAAAAATATTATATTTTTGTTAGACCATTGTGAAATAAACAATTGAAAAAAAGTATTTTATTAATTTTTGTAATATTATGTATTTTTCCTATAGTATTTTTTATTTTGGTTTTTTTGTAAATTCTTAATTTTTTTTTATCATTTATCCATAATGAAGAGGATAATAACTTCATGAAACTTAGAACAAAAAGTTAAACTTTTTATAGAATTTTTTTTTGATAATGCAATTTTTTTTACAATTGTATAAATATTTTATATATTTATCATTTTGTATTTTAATTTTTTACACATTTTGTTAAAAAAAATTAAATTTATTTGTCTTATTATCAATTTGTTGTAATTGTCATTATTATTGTCACAATTTTTTTATATGTTAATATAAAATGAAAGTTTTTTGGCATATAAAGATTGGAGAGAAATAATAAAATAATATTAACTTTTTAAATTTTTATTTATGTATATCCATATATGATTGTGCATATAAAAAGGATGACTATGTGTATATATATTTATTTGTTTTCAGAACATGAGAATACTGTTTAATAAGAATAGAACTGTTCTATTTTTATTTATAAATTTTTTATTCGTATTCGTATTCATATTTTTTTTTGTGATGTTTTCGTTTCATTTGTTTTGTTAACACTCTTGATTTTTCTCATCATTATTATGCATCATATGCATTATTTGTAATTTTATGTTTTATTAATACCACATGGTTCAAATATTTGTTATAATTCACACTGATTATAAATTGTTGTCATCAAGAGAATGTTTTATTTAAAAAAAAAGACAAAATAATAAAATAGAAAAACCATAGATTGGATATTTGAATGTTCACTATTTTATATAAAATAGTGTATAAGTTATATTTCACATTGAAAATTCGAAAGAAAGCCATACCGAATAAACTTCAATTTACGTAAAACAAAACATAAAATATGTATAAATTAAGTAATATAAATTCAAGGGATATAGAAAATGGTATCAATTTCCATGACACAAAATTTTCTGAAATGATAGAAGAAGAAGATGGAGAAAAAACTGATGATATTAGTCTGGGCACAAGTGAATATTTTGATAAAATCGATATTCTAGAAAAAAGGATTGAGGAGGAAAATAAAATCATAGATATTTTTAATAAAAGCTTAGATGTTAATGATGAAGAATACAATAAAATTATGAGTTATAGCAAATCATTATGTCATAATGATGATAATAATAATACAGAATCAGAAGAAATCAAAATCAATGAAACCATAGAAGAAAGAGAAAATTTAGAAACACCAAACATAAGTATAGAAAAAAGGAGTAATAATAATTCGAGTACAAATCTTTATCAATATAATGAAAATTATGAAAAGAGCGAAATTAATGATAACCAAAGTGACGATATAAAAATAAATAACATCAAACATAATCAAGATACAAATGCATATCGTTACAAACTCTATTTATCGAAGGAAAACCTTCCCCAAAAATTAGAAAATGTAAAAGTAAAAATAAATGATATAATGAAAAGTGTATTAAAATCATATAACGAATCATATAAAAAGCAATATATTTCAAGATTATTACAGTTTAGAGACATAAATTGTATATTCAGTTGTATGTTTTTTACACTGTTAATAATATTTTCTTTTATGAATGAATGGATGGGAATTTTATTATCAATATTATTATTTATGATATCAATGCAATTAAAATATTCTCTTTCTAATATGTCATTGTTGAATTCGATTGTCGCAATTATTTTAATATCTATAGCTACAGCTTTTTCATATGCGAATATTAATAAAAATGGGATAGGCAATGTTGCTGTAGATCCAGATGCTAAAATAATTATAAATGCAAACAGAAATTTATTAATGCTGGAAACATGCCTTTGTCTTTTCTACACATTTATTTTATTTTCATATATGATTACATTGAGGGTTGTAAAAAAATACAAGCAAAAACATATTTGGATATATCATAATATAATAACTCTTTTTAATTTTCTTGATGTATGCCTTGTTTTTTCATTTGGGGTGTTAGCATTTTTCTTTATATTTATAGCTTTAGAGAGTAATTTACTTACAATTTTTTCTATATTATTATTTGCAAGCAGTTTTTTAACATATAATTTGCGATCGTTTAGTAATATTTTAATGCTAATTATTCAGACGAGTTTATTAATAACAAATGTTATTATAGTATCTACATCGTTACCTATAAATCATCCACTGAATAATAAAATAATAGTAAATATGCAAGTACAAGAAATGAGCAAATTACTTAACAATATTTATTTATTTTATATGACATATTTAATATTTTTTTTGGCACTTCATTTATTATATACATTTTATGTTTTCTTTTCAAATAAAAAATTTTTATCTAAATTGTTTGCTCAAAGAAAGATATACTTTTCAAATGTCTTCCCTTATACCACAAAAAGTTTTGATGAATACGTTAATGGAGAAGTACATTTTAAGGAGGATAAATATTTATTATGTTTGGGTAATAATGATCAAATATTATATGCTTATAAACAAAACAGTAAACCAGCAGAGGTAGATATACGTAAATATATTTATAACGAATTTCATTTGTATAAACAACTTTTATTAAATACAATTATTGATCCAGACAATTTACCAAATAAGAATATAAAATATGCAATAAACCATAATGCTGATGAAGGGAATAGTAATACCCATTCAAATTATCAGAAACAAAAAAATTCCCAAAATAAAACATCCAAGTATAATAATAATGGAAACAAAGATCTAGTATTAGATGTAATTGATGCATCATCCGATGTGTCTAGTAATTCTCTAAGTATTGCTGGCGAACCAGAAATAATACCAAATAGAAATATATCAAATGGTGATAATAATACTAATAGTTACAAAAATATTATAAAGAAAAATTCTCGATTATTACTTAAAAAGGTAACGAATATTCAAGATGAAAAACTAAATAAAAATAAACTTAAGGGTAATAAATCCCTAAATAATTATTATCTAACAAATTGCGAATATTCGAATAGTGATCCAAATTCATTGTTCTATAGCAAATACTCACATATAATTGGTGTGTTAGTAAAAAATTATGGCGAATTATTATATTATTTGAATAAAAAGAAAGTAATTACTAAATTAATTGAATCAGAATCAAAACTCAACAATGAAAATGCCAAAACAAATGGTGAAGGTTTTAATAATTTAGGGAGAAACAAACTCAATGAATTGTCTATGTCAAGCGAGTTGAAAACAAATACAATAAATGATGATTCCATAAGTAGTTATAGTAATGTAAAGAAAAACGAAACAAAATCAGATTCTCAAATTAATGATATGCATAATATAAGTAAATCGATAGATGATCCTACTCCATCATACGAAAATGAATTTGATAGTAATAATCTAAGTAGTCAAAATTTTATGGGTACATTAGAAAAAACAAATGATTCATCTTTTTATTTGATAAATAAAAACAAAAATTTTACTAAATCAAATTCATTATTTACAAATTGTACTAATGAATATTTTAACATACCTATTTATTCACCATCTCCAAATGTTTCTCCAGATAAATGTAATAAAATGGACGAAAACTATTTTTGGTATTACTATCCTGGTATTATTGATAGAGTATATAATGAATGGCTAACATGTAAAAATCTAGACTGTAAGAAATTTAACAATGATTTTTATCATTTGCTTAAAAATTCAAATGAAATACAAAAATATTTTTATCAAAATGATAGTATTGAAAAACAAAGTGACATCAAATTATTTGACATTACACAAGTTTTAAGTAACAATATAAATATTATAAACAAAATTGTACAACCTTATTCCCCCTTAAAATCTTCATCACTTTTAGATGGTGATTTATTACCTAATAACAATAATGCAAATTCATTAAATGGAATAATAAATAATTTTCTAGAGGATATAAATATCGATGGGAATGATATATGCTATTTTGATATATCGAATATGCAATCCTTTATTGAAGATAATAATAATAATATAAACTTATTTTTATCATCCTTAGCTCCAAATGATAGCACAGACAAATTATTAAATAACCATATTGCAATAAATTCTTCCGATATTTTACAAAGTCTTATAAAAGAAATAGATGAATATACCCAAGAAAACAAAAAAAATAATAGTTATTATCAATATAATAACAAAATAAATGGCAATACAAAATTTTTATTTAATAATTTAGAAAAAAAAGGGGCACACATATTAGACAAAAATAAGGAGAATATATTTTTATTAAATAATTCATATGGTTATAAAAACAAAAACAACAATATAAAAAGTTATAATACCAATAATAATAGGATAGATGCTATTATAGAAAATTGGAAATATAATAAACTTGATGATATAAATATTTTAAAAAATACCAATTTTGAATTTAATGATTTTAGCTTACATGGTACAGATGGTACTTTAATACAAGACAAATACAAAAGTAATGGTGAAAATATAAATTTTAATGATTTATTAAAATATGCAGAAACATTAATTATTCAAAACACGGGAAATGAATTCATGAAGGAAAGTTTTGCTGACGCCTTATCTAGTAATTTACACTATGAATCGGAAATTGAACTTATTAATAATTTTGATGAAATTTTAAGTAATTTTATCAAAAATGTTAAAACTGAAAAAGTGAATTCGCTTGCCCCTTCGAATATTATGGATAAGCAAAATAATGAAATAGAAACCCATTCAAACACTAGAAAGAGTGCATATAAAGAAAATATTTCAAATATAATTAGCATTTCGAATAATAACGAACCAAATGATCAATATTTAAATATTCAAACAAACAAAAATGCTTCTATGACAAAAAATAAAAAATGTACCGATATATTAGACAGCTTTATTTCAGAATCAAATATGACAAACAAAGGAATATATACCACTAAAGAATTAACTGATGTAAAAAAATTGAATATTAGAGAAATTTTAACATCTCCATCAAAATTTGATGAATTTACTATACCAAAGACAAAAAATAAAGATAGTATTGAATGTCTTAAAAAAGCAAATCAAAACATTAAAGAATTTAATGAAGTCCCCTATGATTCTTTAAAGGAATATATTGATAACGACCCAATTTCAGAAAAAAATAAACTGAAGGAAAAAGAAGGTGACCAAAATGATGAAATCGAAAAATTATACGATTCTATAAAGGGATTAGAAAAATTAAATGACTCAAATTTCATGAAAAAGACAAATTTAAATAAAAATAATCAAAGAAGCCACAGCAACTGTTACAGTAGTAGTAGCCATAAATATCACAAAAAAAATGGTAAGAAAGAAAATAATTTTGTTGAAAACTTTTGTATATATAGCAATACTATAAACTATGATTCAAAGAAAAAACCACAAGGAAAATATAATGAGCATAAACAAGTAATAATAGATCAATATGACGATGATAATTATGAAAAAGAATATGGATATAATTCAGAATATATAAGACGAATTGAAGAAAAAAATAATTCAACTAAGAACATATCCAATGATAATATAAGTAATAGTAATAACTTTAATATTGATAATTATGATCTTATAAAAAATTTAAAAAAATATTTATCCTCTTCTAGCAATATAGGTATAAATGACAATGAATTTAATGATACCTTCTTATTAGATTATATTAATAAATATTTAGAAAATAATAATTCATATAATATAAATATATATAATGAAGTGGTCATAGATAGGAATAACAACAAAAAAGAAAATACCAAAGAAACAGAACTAGACAAAATAAAACATACTTATAATACATCGAAATTCATAAACAAATTTAAACAAAATAATAATGATAGACAATATCTGAAAAAAATCAATACATTTCTGAACAAAAATGACTTATTTAGCAGTCTCAATGAAAAGAATAGTTTTTCAAAATATTATGATACATATGATGGAAGTAAATTATTTAAAGAATTGGATAAAAAAAAAAATAAGGAAAATGTATTCTTTTCAAATTTGTATAACAATAACTCAACAAATTTTCTTAATATGAGCATGCCGAAAAGCAATTATACCAACTGTAATAGTTATGATAATAATTTTTTAAACAAAACAGATGTTTTAAAAAATTGGAGTTATAATACAAAACTTATGAATGTTAATGTAAAAACTAACGAAAGACAACGTGATCTATCTAATATATATAATGTTAAAAAATTAAATACTTTAGAAAAGATAAAAGAAGAAATAATAAATTATATTCCAATTAAATTAACAAACTTAAAAAAAAATGAAAAAAACACAAATTTAGTAAAAAATATATCTAAAACAAAAGTGAATAAGCCTGTTTCATGTATTGATTCGTTAAGTAATAAATATGACGATTTATATTATAATATAAATGAGGAAAACAATTCTTTATTTTTATCCAAAGATAAAAACGTTTCTAATAATTTGTCTAGAATCAATGAGGAAGACAAAAATAATATTAAATATAAACAAAATATTCAGAACATCACAAACGGAAATGATGATATATATCATAGTGTATATGACATAGAAAGTTCAAATAAAAATAACAACATTGTAAATTCAGCCTTTGAATTAATAAATAATGAAAAACAATCACAAGAACATCAAACAAATCAAATAATTCATGAAACTATAAAAAAGCCAAGTATAAATTTAACGATAAGCAATAGTCCCAATTATGTTCGTACTATTAGTCACCAACCAACACAAAAAATATCAAATATTCTCAACGATAGCAAAACCATAAATATAGACAAAATTGATATGCTTAATAATAAAGATGAAATAAAAATTTATCAACCTAACAAAAACATATTTAATGATATTTATGGATTTCGAAATAAGGTATCAGAAACAAACTCATCAACAGAAAATGATTTAACCGAGCTGCTAGTTGGTAGTGATATGTTTTACGAAGCTTTTAAGTATAAAAGTGATGAAAATATCGATGATTTAAAAAAAAATACATTTAATAATGTGAATGATAATAATAATTTTATAAGCTATGAAATTAAGGACAATTCGAATATTATGCAATCACCAGATGCAAAAAATAATACAAACTCTCAACCAAATATAGAAAAAGAAATTACAAAAGGAAATAAAAATTCAGAAAAATTAAATAATACTTCTATTCTTTCACTAAGTGGAAAATATTACCTAACCCATCAAAATATGTATAACGAAAAATCAAACAGCAGAAATAGAAGCACATCAACGAATTCTTTTTTTGTGAAAAATAATAATTCTTTTGAAAATAAAAATTATCCAGACTTCGAAAAAAAAATTTCGAACGATTTTTTCAAAAGTTTTAATATTCATAAATATTCTAATAATTTTGAAATAAAAAATGGACAAACTACAAAATTGATTGAAGATGATGAAACGTTAGACAAAGAAATAGAAGAAATATTAAACAAATTAACTGGCAAAAATGAAATTAATAATAGTCTAGAAATTATTACAAAAAAAAATATTAATTCAAATGATAGCAGCAAAAGTGATAGTAGTAGCAAGAGTGACAATAATAGCAATAAAAGTAGTGTCAGCCAAAATAAAAGTGAAAGTAACAGTAATGATAGTGCAAATGCATTTGGTAGCATGAAAAAAAAAGGAGCATCTAATAATAAACAAAATCAATTAAAACGTAGTGATAATTCAGAAAAAAATACATACAAAAATAATGTAATGATGCTATCAGGCTTTTTAAAGAATAACAGATATAATTTTTCAAGTGAAGAAAATGAAAAAGAAGCAAAAATGAAAACTCAAAATAGATATTATAATAAATATCATATAATAAACAATGGAAAGTATAATAATAAAAATATAATTAATTCATTCAATAATTCATATTATATCCAACATTTTAATAACATAATTAGTACATATTCATGGTGCCCTAATAGTATTGATTTAGAAAAAAATGAGTATTCATTAAAAAAGGATAATCTTTATATGGACACAGGTAGTACTGAAGACAGTGATATATCAGATACAAGTAATTTTGTCAAAGATGTGATAGATCAAAATTCCAATTCAAGTATGTCATCAAATGCATCTGAATATTTTGAAAATAGAAGTTTAACAAAATGGGAATCACAAAAAAGTTTGCAAAATTTACTAAAAAATGAAAAAAAAATAGAAAATAATCAAATGAGTGAATATGAAGATGTTATAAAACATGTCGAAATAAATACAAACGAATCTTTTATAGAATTAATCAAGCAAGGCAGTATTTTTCCTAGCATTAAAATTAATCCAGCCACAAATGAAAATAATGATGACAATAATAAACATACATCAAACCAGTATAAAAATAAATTAGGAATATTTAATTCGGAAAATGATTCAAATGCATCTAAGCATGTATTAAATAGTAGCACACTAAGTTATATGTCTAAAAAAAATAATAAGCAAGACATATTTCTTAATACACCACAAAATAATATTAGCAAATATGATATACAGGTATTTACAGATGATGGAATTAATGATGAATATAATAATCAAAAATGGGATGAAATGAATAATGAAGTTAATCAAGAAATAAATAAAAAAAATATAAAAAACAAACACATAAAAAATCAGGAATATAAAATTATCAATTTAAATGGGTTGAAATCAGTTTCATATCAAAATAGCAACATAAATGATACACAAAGAAAGGATAAAATGAATCAAAATTTTTATCATGATCAAAATAATTCATCATTTTATTCTAATAACTCAAATGTACTAGAAAGTTCTAATATTGACATAAATTCAATGAATATATATAAGTTACCAAAAAATCTTCTAAGTAATATTGATTCGTACAACGTATATAAAAATAACAGTTTATCTAATATTTCATTTAATGAATTTGAAAAAACTGATATAACTGTTCAAAATGTTAATGTAAAACCCAACATTTTATTTGAATCAAAATATATTGAAAATGCATTTAATAGCCATGAAAATACACCAACCAAAGACCTACAGAAAATGAATTTACAAACTAAAAAAAATTTAGTGCACCAGCTCCCAAATAATCAAATTAATAACAACAGCAACAATAATTATAGTAGTAGACATACCAGTATTGATATCTATCAAGAGACACAAAATAGCAAAACATATAATTTAAATAACAAATATAACCCCGAAAAAAAAGACACACAAAAAACACAAATTCTAAATACACATGAAAAAAACTTAAATTATATAAAAAATAAAAATAGTAGCGTAATAACTGACATTCAAAATGATCACAAAATCTCGTTTATAGAAGAACTCAAAAAAAAGTTACTCGAAAAAAAAAATATAAAATCAGCTAATGGTGTAAAAATAAGTAAAGAAAATAAAAAACACACTAATATAGATACTAAAAAAGATAAACACTATAATTCAAATTCTAAAAATCATAAAAAAAATGAAAATATTCGAAATATGAATAGTGAATCAATTGAAAAAAAAATAATTAATACGCCAAACTCACACCATCTTGGAGAAATTCCCTATTCAGCAGATAACTTTTGCAATATTATTAACAGTGATGATGATATAGATCAAAACATGTTCGTAAATATGGGTTCAAAATAAGTCTATATATATATACCCCTGAATGATTAATTCTACGAAGTGTATATCCCTTCCAAGGCATAATAATAAACAAAATAAAAGTATTGTTTTATGTACTTAATGCATATGAAATGAGAATAATTATGCATCCTATACAAATTATACTTTTACTATTGTATATTTTTTTTTTGTTCATGTGACATGGATCATTTGTTTTCCGTTGTCAGATCTATATTTATATGTATTAAACTTTTATAGTTATTTTTTATATTTAATCGTGACAAATTATAACAAAAATATAATAACATTAATAATCATATATATTATTAAATTGTTTTAATACTATTTACATAAGGGCCTTTTCCTCTCATTCTTTTTATGGAAGAATAAAATATAGCCTTTATGCAATTGTATAAGTTGAATACAATAAAAAAGTTTATAATTTAAAAATTAAATATTAAAAATATTGTTCGGTTTTCTTACTATTTGTGAAGAATTATATTCAACATTTTTTACAAAATTGACAAAACAAAAACAAATTAAAAAATTATAATATTTATATGTTAGCCATATTATCGAAAATATTTTTCTTTTAAAATATGACAATTTTATTGTAAAAAAAGTACATGTGTAAATGTCATGAGGACATATCCATATATAAAATGTGTGCATAACCCAGGGGAAACATTCCTCAAATTTTAGTTTAATACGTAGGGAAGCATCATAATGGAATTTTTATCAATTGTAATGTCCACATAAATATTTCCTTTGTTCGATGGAATAGCTAAAATTTGTTTATTTTTATTTAGGGTCAATAATACATTAGGTGAATATTTATTTAGTCGTTCAGTTTGTTTTATTGTTTCATTAGTTATGCTATTTATTTTTGATTTATCTACTTTTATTAAATCCAATATGACATCACTTTTGACCCATACAATATTTGTATCACCAACTGTGTTATTTTTTTCCATATCAGTTGTAAATTTGTTTTCTTGAGCAACATGTTCACTTTCTTTTTTACATAATATGTTCTCATTTAATTCATTTTGTGTTTCCTTTCCATTTTTATTTGAATTAGATTTTTGCATCACACTTTTTCTTTCGCCTATTAATTTATTCATATATGCATCAAAATCGAATACTCTTTCCTTATTTTCATAAACAGTAGAAAAAAAGTTTTTAATAATATCTTGCCTACATTCTGTATTTAATAAAAAATCATCTATATTTTTAAAAAAATTCATAAAATTTATACATCCACTATAATTAATCCTATAATAATTCTCTACATTATTTTTTTTATTTTTATCCACTTGAATTACTGTTATTCCTGCACTAATAATTTTTAATTTTATTTTGGTATAACTTTCCAAAACATCTCTAGTATTGCTACTAACAAAATTTATTTTTTTAATATTCGAATTTATTCTGTCATTAATTCCTAACTTACTAGAATTATTATCATCTTTCAAATGAATATATAAATTATCTTTTATTGATAAAAATTCATCATTTAAATTAAAATATGTTTTTATTTTATTTAATAAATCATTTGATTTTAATAAACTTTCGTAATAATCTAGGGCTATATATTCCTGTTGTTTTTTCAATCGTTCAGAACCAACACATAAATTAAATTCATCTTTGTATTCGTAATTTGTATATCGTTCCTTATCTATATCTAATGATATTTCCTTCTCTTCTTCAACCTTTTCCACGTCTTCTATTTTTCCAACTTCTTCCCATTCTTCTTCTTCTTCTTCTTCGCTTTCTTCCTTCTTTTCTTCCTCATTTTTTTCCATTTCTTCAAAGCTTGTTTCATTTACATTTTCATTGGTAGCATTACCTTCTATGTAATTGTTCAATTGTTCTTCACTCTTTTTATTTATCAATTCTATGATATCATATCCTGAGGAACCCGAGTTTTGAGTCAGAAGGTTCATCCTTAATATGTTGCTACTTTCTATTACATTATAGCTATTAGTTATTTCATCCACATCTCCATTTTTGTTGTTTTTAACAATATCAAAATGATTTACCATATTATAATCGTTCATAAATTCGTCACTACCTACCATATTATAACTTTTAGTTATTTCATCGTTTCCTATAATTTGTTTTTCTGATTGTATATTCACATTGTGGGGAATTATATCATTATGTTCTTTTTCGGCAGACTCAGAAATATCCATGCTTTTGTTTGTTTTATCCTTTTCATTTTCTTTTTTTTTTTTGTTTCGTTTTTTTTTGGATTTTTTATTTTTATACCTACGAATTGTTGCCTCTTTTTCCAATTCATTTAAATCACATCCTTTTGCCTTTAAAATATTTTTTATCACATCATTTTTACTTCTTTCTTTCCATTGAACTTGTTCACATTTTTCAATTAAGGCGATAAAAAAACCGCCAGCATTATAATGATGTGGAAAAAACCTTTTAACATATTTTAAATTAATTTTATCCACAAACTCTTTATTAGGTGTAAACATACCATTTTTTATTTTTTCATATATTTTTTTAAATTTTTCAGGTTGAATATCTTTTAAATAATCAATAAATTCATCATAAGTATTAAACCATTTGTCATCTATTAATAGTTTCCATTCTGTTAATCCTTCTCTATAATTTAATTTTTTAACTAATTCATTTTCAAAGTTAATTAATTTTAAAGATTCATTATTGCTTACCAAATTAAATACTTCACATATAACTGCTTCATTTTCAATAGGATTTAATGAGCAAGTACTATATATAACATAACCTCCTTCTTTTACTAATTCGATTGATCTTTTTAAAATATTAACTTGCAATTGAAATAAATTATAAGCATTTAACGGATTCCAGTTTATCCATATATTTCGATCTTTACGTAATGTCCCATCACCACTACATGGTACATCACATAAAACTGAATCAAAATATATTTTCTCGAAACTATTATCTATTTTATTTTTCAAATATAAATATGGAAAACTAACTGCATTGTTATTTGTTACAATTAAACAATTACTATGTATATTTTTTAAACGATGAAATAACATACAACATCTTTTAAAATTTGCATCATTTGCAACAACAACCCCTGTAGGGTTACTATTTGATATTAACTTTTTATAATCATTATATAAATTATGATCCGCATTTAAAATATATTTAAAAAATTCATCATCATACAAATTGTTTTCTAATATATTATAGTAAGTTTTGTATATGTCTTCTTCCTTATCTTTATTATCTTTAATTTCATTTTCTTCAATTACTGGATCTTGAACAGTATTTTCTTTCTTTGGGGTTTCCATTGCACTATGGAAAGTATCAGTGCTTTCGTTTATCACTGAAGTGGGATTATTTTTATCTTCATTATTTTCACTATCTATATTTTCAATGTTTTCAATATTTTCACTATTTTTATCTTCATTATTTTCACTATTTTTATCTTCATTATGCTCACTATTTTTGTCTTCATTATTTTCAATATGTTCACTACTCTCACCACACACTTGCCCAATATGCTTATACAATTTTCCGTGGTTATCTTGAATAAATTTATTTATTAAATCATTTTTAATTTTTTTATTAGCGATTAAATGCATATAATCAACTATTTGTGCCGTTTTTGACCCAGGAGCAGCACACATGTCTAAAACAAAAAAGTTTTCTTGCAATTTCAAAAATAGAACAGGTAACATACTTACTAGTTCCTGTCTGAATATATATCCACTTTCATTTAAATTTATTAAGTAATTATATAAATTTTTATAATTTTCATCTTTCTTTATTTGTGATCTTGTTAAATATATTTCATATATATGATCATCTTCATTTAATTGTGTTATAGAGTAGTTATTTTTGCATATACCTTCTAACTTTTTTTGTATATTTTCATGAATAAAATTGTTAAATTTATTATTCTTTAAAACCCTAAAAGTAATTGGCAATTCTTTATTTATAATTTCCATAAATTCATCAATCTCATTTTCGTTAATTATATTCTGCCCTATATAATAATTAAAAAATTTGTCGTTTTTTTCAAGGATATTATTACTTTCATAATGAGTTACATCCTTTCTTCCTTCTTCTTCCATCTTTTCTATATACCTTTCAAATTATATATATACATATATATAGCGTTTTATAAAAAATTTAATTTTACAGATGTTTCTGACTTAGCACAAATGTATCACTATATCGTTAAGTTAGTATTTAATTTCTCATACATATATATAATCTTTTTATTTATAATAAAATTATTTTCTTATTTGTTCTCTTTTCAAAATTTACATAAACTTATTCAAATTTTTACAATTTTCAAAAACATCATTTCAGCATATTATATAAATAAACAAAAAGTAAATATTTATTTATATTCAAAAAAATATGCATTATCAGTTTAAAAAAATATATAACATGTTATATATATACTGTCGCCGAAAAAGCCTATGAATATTAAAAAAATATTATTATCCCATTCCCTTATAGCCATATGAAGATCGCACCTTTTTTCTCATAGATATTTGTTGTTTATTTTGTTTAGCAATTTTTATTAAAGTATTTATTTCATATAAAAAATTATTCAAAATATTATAGGGTTTAAAAATATATTAAATTTTTACTTCGTTAGTGGAAAATAGTGTTTCACTAAGGATTACTATAATATTTTTTTAAATAAAAAACAAAATGCTAAAGGTAGAAATATCATAGTATTTGTTGTATACATCATTGACAGTATAAAATAAAATATAATAATATATATAATATTAATGTTTGAACTTTTTTTAGTAAAAATTCCACATAATATGTTATATAACATGGTTACTTATATTTACATCCAAATAATAAAAATTAGTAATTTGGAGAGTATTACATATATATAATATGAGCCAATTTTTATGGAAAATGTAGATTCTTTATATTATACTTAACATTTTAATGAATAGTATATAATATTATGAATATAGAATAAAATATATTAATAAATTAATACACCATCGTTTATTCTATACATTCCACATATATGTGTATATATAAAAATTATAGTTTAAGTTTTAAGGTAACATCTCAATTATGTGGAAAAAAACAATTAAACAACTTTTTACATGATCAATGTATTATAGATATTGTCTAACTTATTATGCAAACAGAAGAGACATAAAAAATCATTTATATCTACAATAAGGATTTAAATAAATTTATTTGAACTTTTTGGCTTATTGTGGAAAATCTAAAAGTATATAAATATTTCAATATATTTATACTTGAGCATTTGTTGTACCTAATTTCTTGTATATTTTTTCGTGGTGCTTTCTTTTTTGAATGTTATTAAAACCTTATACATATAATTTATATTTCTGTTCACGATAAAAAAAACCTTTAAACATAAAATAGCGGTTGCAAAATACTAAATAGGATATATTAACATAAAATAAAATAATGATAAAAAAACCAATGATTAAGTAAGTTATTGAATAGGTATACGATTAAATAAAGGAGAGAAATAATAGTAGTATTATTCTGTATCACTGTTCCTAGTTTAATATAAAAAATTTTAAGTGCTATTTCGTTACAAGTGTAATTGCACAACGATAATGCACATGCATAAATAATTACTTATAAATTTAAAATATTTGTTTTATTATTCCACTTGTTTTTTTAATAAATAATAAAAATACAAATATATAAACAAAATAAAGAATATTGTCACATAATGGCAAATTCGATAATTACTAATTTGTTAATTATAAAATCTATTAAATTTGTTAAGAGAAAAATAAAGAAAGGATATACAATAAATGGGTATTTTTGAAAATATCCGTAAAATTAATGCAACCAAAAAAAAATAAAAAATTATAAATTATACACATAAATAATGTATATATTATTATATATTGTGTAACAGAACAATTCAGTCTGAAATTGTTGTATATTTATAATTTAGATCGACTACTATCATAGACATATATTCTTATTTTTTTATAAAAAAATATATACATTAATTGTATATATATTGGAGGCAAAAATGCATAATATCCATAAAAAAATATTTATATATTTTTTAGTTAAAATATATTTGCGAATGTTTAGTATACTTCATTTTCTTTTGCTCTATTTTACATATATTGTATGTCTCATTTAATTTTATTTATATTATTATTTTTTTACACACTCACCACTTTGTAGTATTGTATTCCTCTTTATAGTATTTCTCCCTTTGCAGTATTTTTATATTTTCAATTTTATGTTAATATATAATAACAATGGGAATATTCATGATAAATTATAATTCTTTTTCATTTTGTTAAATAGTTGTAAAAAATAATTAGTTTTATATTTTATTTGTAAAATAACCACATAAATATTTACATTATTTGTTAAATATATGTAAGGAAATACAATTTAGCAAAGCAATACATTTTTTAAATAGTAATACTGCTTATTGTTGCTATATTTATTTTGTGTTTTTTTGTAGTGTGTGTACATATGTTCATGCATGGATATTTTCGTATAGCATATTTGTATGCCCATATATATCCATTCATTCATGTGTCTTTTTTTTAAGAGTATATACAATTTGTTTAAAGATAATAATTAATTACATATTGAAATAAAAATGGCGAAAAGCGAAGATATTGAAAGCACCCGGTTTTCTTTTTCGAAAAAAAAAAATTGGGCAAGAATAAATTTCACATTTTTAGTATTTGTACTTGGAATAAAAACACTTTTTTGTATATTATTATTTTTGTATTATCAAATAGTACTATTTTTTATATTTTTTATGTCAACAGCAATATCGTTATATGCATTAGTTGTTAATACATTTACAAGCTTGTTATTATATATAGTAGTATTATTCTCTATATTATCGTCAATAGGTTTATCATTTTTTGGTATAGTACAGATTGATTATATATTTAATCATTTTTATGATAGCTTTATATCTTCTCTATTTTGCTCTCTCATTCCATTATTTGTATTAGAATTATTCTCTTCTATCATTTATATATGCATTAAAAAAAGGAAAAAAGGATATATAGAAAGACGATTAAGAGCGCTAAAAGTACTAATTAATGAAAATCAAAATAAAGAATCCAAAGAAAACCTTTTATTTTTACAAATAGATTTGGAGAACAACCAATTAACCACATATGACAAAAATTATAAATATTATTTAACTAATTATAAAGATAAAAAATATATATGTATAGAAAAGAAAACAGATTATTCCACTGATGAAGATGATAATAATCAATATTCTTTAAGTCTTGAAGATGATTATTATCAAAAAAATAAAAATGTAACAAAGATTAGTTCCATATCATATAATGATATAAGTGAAGATTTGAGTTTTGTTCATTCTGGAATTAAAAAATACGAAAAAAAACATGGATCCAATAATAAGAAAAATAAAACTGAAAAAATAAATAAAGAAGCTAAAGTAAATAAAAAAGACGCATCAAATGAAAATGATCAAATTGAGGAAAGAGATAAATATAATTTGACTTATAAATTTCCATTAGAACAAAATACACAAGAAAGTTCTATCAGTTTTCAAAATATACCACATGAACAGGATATATGTGAAAATAAAATCATATTGAATAATGTATGTGAACAAAAAGACATTTCCAATGTAGATATATCAAACAACCAAAACCTTGATACTTCAAAAAATGTTAGTTCATTGTCATATATTAAAAATGAAGAAAATCTTCGAAAAGGTTCAAATACCAATAAATATAATTTAAATTCTAAAGAAATTACTATTGTTGATACTTATAAAAAATCGGTAACAAAAACATTGATGCCTTCTGAGCATGAAAATGTATCTAACAAAAATGAGGATAAAAAAAATGATATAGAAAAAGATTCAAATAAAAAAGACTCTAAAGCAGTAAAAAATAAAGAAGAAGAAAATGTAATAATCGATAAATTTATTAAAAAAAATGATGAATCACAGGAAATAACTGAGGGTTCATATATCGAACCAGCAAAAGATATTCAAAAATCATCTGAAGAAAAAAAAAATACAAAAAACAATCATAAAGAAATGAATCAAAATAAGCAAATTGAAGCAAAAAAAAGTAATAAAAGAAAAGTTTCATCGAACAAAAATTTAACGCACAAAGAGAGACATAGAAGTTTGTCAAGCAACTTTGTACAAAATGAAGGGGGAAATAAAATCGAAAAAATTGAGAAAACAATGAAACATGACAAAGATAAAGGATCAAAATTGGAATTAGCTACTTCTGTTTTGGTAAAGAAACAAGAAGATATAATGATTAATATTGATGAAAATGATAATAAACAAAAGGAAACATATGATCAGAATAAAATTATAAATATAACCCCTGATTATTTTACATCTACAAAAAAATCAAAGAAAGATACTAAGGATAGTATATCTTTAGAGCAAAAACAAAAAAATGAATCATTAGCAAATGATACCTTAAAGGATGTAAAAATGGGGCAATCGCAAACAATTTTAAAAGTTAATAAAACACCAGTAAATGTTACTGCTCTACCAGTTATTACTACTACTATTAATAATACACACCAAATTATAAATCATAATAAAAATGTTATAAATGATTGTGCCTCAATAAAGGAAAGCTCGAATACAGCTGATCGAAAAAAACCTATAGTTAATAAAACCAAGTTAGTTACAAATATGAATACATTAAAAAAAAATATTAGTGATATAAATTTTACAGAGGAAAAGAAGGAAAAAATAAATAATGATGACGAAAAAAATATATTAAATGTAAAAAATTTATCTGAAAAAATAAAGAATCATGATAAAAAAAGAAATACTAGTATTGATATGAAAAAGACAACAGAAATAAATAAAGAACAAAAAGAAGAATGTAAAATAAAAGAAAAAAATACCAAAGAATGTGAAAATGTTTTAAAGGAAAAAAATAAGACATTGATAAAAAATAAAAAAATAGAAGAATTTACCACTTTGAATAAAAATGAAACTAAATTAATTAATGAAAATGATGCGAAAATCTTGCCGCAACCCAAAATCGTAGATTCTACTGAAGATTCAACAATAAACAATTCATGTGAAACTAATAAAAATTTATCTTTTGGTGATTCTTTACCATGTCCAGATAATTCGAGTAATACAATTAATTCATCGAGTCCGAAGAGCATCCAAAAGGAGAGCGAAAAAGTAGAAGTGGACAAAATTGAAGAGGTGGAAAAAATTGAAGAAGTGAAGGAAATGGAAAAAGTGAAAAAAGATGAAGAAATAGAAAAAATTAAAGAGGTGAAAAAACCCGAAGAAATAGAAAAAAATGAAGAAGTGAAAGAAATTGAAGAAGTTGAAAAAGAAAAAGAGATGAAGGAAATGGGAAAAGTGGAAGAGGTGAAAAAAGCCGAAGAACTAGAAAAAAATGAAGAAATTGAAAAAGAAAAAGAAGCAGAACAAGTAAGTGATGAAAAAATCGCTGAGCCTGAAATAAAACAGGAGACAGAGAACGAAACAAAAGAAATTAAGGAAGAAAACCATAATGATGAAATGGATCAAAAAAAGAAAAACGAAGAAATAATTGAAGATAAAAAGGTGTTAGAAACAGAGGATAAAAATATAAGTAAAGAAATAAAAGAAGAAATAAAGATCACTAAATTGGAAATGAAAAACGATGAATACCCATCAAATAAAAGTAAAGCCCCATTTAGCAAAAGCAATAATATTCTTCAAGACAACCTTTTAAAAAGTTCCATATTAAATGAGCCTGTTGTAAATGATAAGAACAATAAGAAACATTTGCTCATACAAGATGAAGAGGATAAAAAGAGTGACAAAAGTAATAATAATCCCTCCTTAAAAAAACATGTATCAAATAATTATAAAAAAAAAGTAGAAAATGAAACATTCTTAATCAATTTAAAAAATGTAGAAAATAGTAATAGTGTTATAAATTCAAATTTGAATAGCGAACATGTTGAAGATTTTAATTTTGAAAATGATGTAAATAAGGTTTCTCAAAATACACATAATTTTTTATTATACAGCAATGGAAGTAATAAAAATGAAGCCATATTTTCTAGTAACTTAGGCAGCCACCCAGTAAGTAATTATTTGGATAATAATACAGAAAATTATATTAAGCCTTATAATGATGCATTTGGTAACTCAAATGGATTTAACAGTAATTCTCTTAATATTAAAACATGTAATACATTATTAGGCGCATCACAATCCAATAATTGTACTGATTCTTCGTATTTCGTAGCTAGTAAAAATCGCAGTAACAGCAATAATAATGCAAGTGTTAAGATCAGTAGTAACAGTAAAACTCGAATTAATAAATGGCTTGATCTTAACAATGAAAATAAAAGCAATGAGGTTCCCAATGTTAATTCTGTAAATCCAAATGAACCTTCAAATTCGAATTCATTATTTAAACAAAGAAAATCCTTTTTTGAAAATCTTAAAAAAGATAGATCATTAAACAATAATAAAAACAAACCAGAAAATAATAACGAATTAAATGTTTTTAATAAAAAAAACAATAAAAATTTACTAGAAATAAATAATTCTAATCTTTTATTTAATGTATCTAAAATCAGTTCAAATGATTCTTCAATTAAAAAAATAAGTTCTAATGCCATTACGAAGGACAATAAATTACCATCACATAACACAGAAGACAAGCCCTTAACAATTTTAAAAACAAATATATATGATAATTATTACATCAAAAATGATAAACTTAAAAATAATGGCAAAGAAACTAAGGATATAAATAGCAAAATTAAACATGATGACAACGAACACATCGAGAAAGACAATAAAGTTGATTTAAAAAAAACAGATAAAATTCCTTCCTCTGATGTCTCTAAAAATTTAACACCCTTCTTTACCAAATTTGATACTCCCGACACCACAAAAATCCAACAAAACAAAAAAGATTCAACACTAAATTTGACTAATAAGCCTGATGATATAGATGCAAATAAAATGGGATCAAATAGTTGTATTATTGGATCAGGTTTGACTCCAAAAAAAAATAATGAAAATAAAATAGAATCGGCACCAAAAATTGATGAGCCTACTTTCAATACATTTTCCAAAACTGATGAAATAAAGGATGCACAAGTATCTAGTAATAATGATATAGAAAATGATAAAACTCACAATCAGGAATTTAATAACAATCATAATATTAATATAAAAATAACCGATGTTACAGAGTTACCGAAAAAAAATATAAACTTAGATATTATAAATCCTAATCCAAATGAAAAAAATACAAATGTAACAACCGATAAAAAGGAGGATGATAAAGTATCATTTCCATTTTTCTTAGGAAATTTGAATCAAAAAAAGAAACCAACCATTAACGATTCAACTGGATCTAGTAAAAATGAAGACACAAATAAGGTTGAAACTGTTGAAAAAAATAATAATAATAAAGATTCGACAAGTTTAATTAAATTGAATGACAAAACAAAACACCAAGATCCAAAAAGTAACGAAATAAAAGAAAAAAATGGAGAGACAAAAAAATCTATGAATAAAGGTTTTGAAAAAACTGAGGGGGAAACTATTTTTCCAGAAAAAGAGTCAGAATTAGATTCGTATGATAATGAAATAAATAACACTATATCTAATATTGACCAAATTTTAGAGCCTATATCTAATATTGACCAAATTTTAGAGCCTATATCTAATATTGACCAAATTTTAGAGCCTATATCTAATATTGACCAAATTTTAGAACCTATATCTAATTCTTCTTTTTTTAGTTTAATGATAAATGATTCGAATAAAATAAATCAAGCTTCGAAAATAGAGGATATTAAAGATGATGAAAAAACAAATTCAAATGTTGAAGTTTATACAGGATTAATTGGCAAAATTTTATCTAGTAATAAAATTGAAGAAACTAGTAATGATGTGTTAAATGTATCTTCAACCAATTCGAACAATAAGGATGAATCTGGTATTTTAGTAAAGAATGAAATAAAAGAAAAAACTGACAATATAAATGAAAAGATAAGCAAAGTGGATGAAAATTTGAATGAAGAAAAAGAGTCTAACCTAAATAACGAAATTGATAATTCAAAAGATTCATTGAAAAATGTAGAACTCAAAGAAGATAAGGAAAAAAGTGAAATTGTCGTTGATAATATTGAATCTGAAAACAAAAACAACGAAAAACCTATAGAGGATAATTTAGAAAATAAAGAAAACCCACAAGACATGAGCTTCGAAAAAACAGAAACCTTAATCAGTGAAGAGAAAATCTCAAATGTATCAAACACAAAAAATTCTAAAAACAATAAAAATAAAAAAAAAAAAAAAAAAAATAAAAACACATAAGCAAAAAAACATATATATGTAACACTATGAATGCGTTCAAAGAGTTCAAAAATTGATGAAAGTAAATGTTGTAAAATTATAGTAGTTATGACAAATTGTAAACGGTTAAAACATATTTATGTGTGCATATAAATTCTTGAAACAATATTAACATTATAAACAAAGCATAATTCAATAACCATATTGTAAATGAATTTTAAAATATATGATCATATTTTATTTGCGTTGTTAAGAACTTTTTTACACTGTACATTATTATCCCTATTTTATGATTCATTTGTTTGTTTTATATACTATATCTTTTTTTCTGGATATTATTTAAATGCAAATTATAGTAATTAAGAGTATGTATATTGCATTGCTCTTACGTTATTGTCTTATATTTATATTTTTTATTATGGAAACCCATTTTACTTTCTTAACATTAATATATATATATGCATATATATTGTCATATAATTTTTTATGTGAATAATATATATTATTGTTATTATTTATTGATTTTTTTATTTTAAAAAACTATTAAAAGACCGAATTTTAAAAAATAAAAAAATAATAAAATTACTCGATCGTAATTGTTACAACACAAGTATTCCATTGTTCTATAAAACTTTTATGTAAGTCATTTGTCCGTTTTTTTATTATGATCAAAAATGGACATTTTAATATTTTCTTAAAGTTATATATAATAAATGAGGAACATAAATATCGGTCATAACAATAGTATTATAATTCGTATGAAACATGCACAAATAAATTTATTTTTGAGCTTTGTATATCTTTAAACTATATATAATTTCAAAACCTATATGAAAATAAAAATGAGCATAAGCGTGTCAACACAACCCACTAGGCAGATTATTTTTATAACTACGTACAAAAGTTGAAGTAAATTTCATTTGCACACAATTTTTAAGTATACCTTTTTTTGCGGCATATTACATGTATTTTCTACGCCTTTATATATAAATACTTACATATATGTATATTAGAACAGAAAATAAAATATAAATTATGATAATTTATTAATGCATAATCAGAACTTTAACTTCCTAATGATAATGTTTATACCATTTTTTTTCCAAAGTATGTTAAATTAATAAAAAATAAAAGTTATTTTTATATCCATTTATGAATTTTTTGTATAGTATTTTAGTAATTAAACATTATATCTATATAATAGTTTGAAAATACTTATTATCCTCAGCATTTATTTGTTTTAAAATACACAATGCATACTTTTTTATTTTGTGTATCAAAGAATATAATCTATTTAAATTTTGTGATATATTTTTTTTCACCTTTAATTTTATTATATTAAAATGTCATATAATATTAATCAATATAAATACATGAAAGATTAATGAATAGGAAATATATATATATTTTTTTATATTTGTACAATATTATTCATGTTATATATTTTAATATATTTTTTTTTTTATTATTATTCTTTCAATTTCAATACATACTCTTGGGAATAAATTATATTTTTAATAAATATTTTTATAATTAATAACAAAATAGTTACACAATTTTTTTTTTAATCAAATATTCTTCGTATCATTATAAAAATACATTTTTTATGATTACAATTTCGTTATTTTATTTTGTTTTTCCTTTTACATATTTCTATATTTTTTTCGTTTTAATATCATTATAATTTTATTTGTAAAATATTTTTCTTTTTGTAACAGCTATGCGCTTGAATTATATTTTCAAATGGCTGCTATGAATTAAATATGATGAAAAAGCTTTTTATTGTTTTTGTTCTAACTTACTAATATTTGATGATATATACTAAATGCAGGACAGAAAAAAAAAATAAACAAATCAATCAATCTAGCATTGAAATTAGTTAATATTAAATAATAGCAAAATACAGAATAATAATAAAAATAACGTACTGGGAAGGTATAAAATATAAATATATATGGTATTCTTTTTTTATCTTTGTCTTTCGCAAGTATGGAATTAGAACATTTTAATATTTCCATAAACAGAGTAGATAGCAGAGATGATAAAATTTATTACATAATTTTAGTTAACTACAAAGATCTTAAATATGAAGTAAGTCGAAGGTACAGTGAATTTGAAAATTTGCATTGTGAATTAATGCATTTGGGATTCTCAGCTTTACCAAATTTACCAAAAAAAAAGTTAGTGTCTTATAATAATCATGAATATATAAATTATAGAAAAAGAATATTGAATAATTATATCCAAGATTTATTTATTAGAGCGGATATAAGATGTTGTGCAACCTTTTTAAATTTTATTTTATTTTATGACAAAATAAATTTATCAATAGATATTGTTAAAACCAAATTATTAAATAGTGTGGGTCCTCAAAAATATTCCTTAAGTGATTTATATATTAATGAAAAAAATCATTTTATAATATGCGTATATGAAGACAAGAGTAATTTTAGTAAATTAGGAAAACTATGGTCAATAATCGAACCTGATATGATTGGAGAGATTAAAGTATTTACATATAATAATGATCTTACTTCAACATTTGTTGAAACACATAAAGAACAAACTATATATAAAGCAAGAAATATTATATGGTCAGAAAAAAATAATGAAGCTATTATTTCAGGGGATGATGGAAAAATACATATATATAAACTAAATTTAGAATTATTAATTTTAACTTATATCAAAAGTATTCCTTGTCATAATGATACTATTTTAAAAATGTCTTCGATAAATGATAATTTTTTTTGTACATGTGGATATGATAATGCTTTTAGAATAATCGATTTATGTGACTATAAAATATTAAGTGGTGGAAGATGTAATAAAAGATTAGATAATGATAAAATAACTACTTGTCATTTGTTTCAATATAATAATCTTGTTATTGGTACAGATAATTCCTTATTTTTTATATATAATATGAGTTTTAATCCTCCTATCTATTTAGATACAAAAAAGTTAAAAAACGGATATAAAATTAAGTGTTTTACTAATACTGAAAAATACATGTTTATTGGTTATGATAATGTAATTGCCTGTTACAATTATCAATATGTTAATGAAGTCATTTCCACAAATAGTGTTGAAATAAGTGATGAGCAGAAAATGGGGAATGCCAACAAAGACAATATGATTAATGCACCACAGGGTACTATGTCTATGGAAAACAATCGAAACGATCCATATACTATAAATAATTATAATAAAAATGAACCGAAAAATATTACAAAACTAGTTATTGACAATAATATGTGTGCACAATATATACCCCCATTATTATACGATAATCGTGTTTTATCTTTAAGTGTTAATAAAGATAAAAAGATATTATATGCAGGATATGAAGATGCAATTGTTATTTGGTCAATAACAACTGGATTGATAATTTCCTCATTTCATGCACATTCAAATGGAGTTTACTTTTTAAAATTTATGTACAACTCAGAATTATTACTATCAGGGGGAAATAGCGGAAATTTAAAAATTTGGAAAAATGATATAGATAATTTTGAAGTATGGAAACCACAAAAAAATTATAAAACAAAATATACACAAGAAAATTATAGAGAATATAATAAAAATAGAAACAATGATAAGTTTGAACAAAATCAATTTCATTTTGATGAAAGTGATAATAATAGTAATTGTGGTTATTGTAGTACCCAAAGCGATTCAAGATCAATTGATAATCTTTTAGAGGAAGCAAATAAAAAACATGAATATAATGTATACGATACATCGAATTATAAAAAAAATTTAGTTAATTATAATGGCTCGACAAAAGAAAATATTATGAAATCATCTCAAAGTAATATTTTTTATGACCAAAGTACAAATTCGTTAAACGAATTAACTTCAGATGTTACTAATTTGGATGTTTGTATAATTACAAATAAAAATGAAAAAAAAAACTTTAACAATAGTAGAGATAGTTATGATAAACAAGGGTTTAATGACCATTACTATAATAAGGATATAAATAACTCTTCAAAAATGGACAGTTTAAAATATATTTCACAAAATGACCCTTCTTCATATGATTATATTTCTACTGAAAATAAAAATAATTATATAACACCAGAAAATGAAATAAAAAATTATAATATATATTCGACCCAATATGATCGTAATAATATGGAATACGACCATAATACTGATCTTCCAACTTTTGATCAAAATATCAATCCTAAAAATAGTATACCATATAACACTAACCATGTAACCACAACGAGCTATAACTACAATAATAATTATTCCCCAATTAAAAACAATATACAATTTGATAATACTGATTCAACTCTCTATATGGCAAATATAAATGAAAATGACGACTCTTATAATTTAAGGAAAAATATAGTTCATGTCAGTGATGATGACGATGACTTAATTTCAGCTTTTAGATAATTTTATTTTTTTTTTTAGTATGTACATTTCATTTTATTGATTTTCTTACACCATTTTATTTTTTTTTTCCAATTACAAAGGAAAGCATATATACATACGCTAATCCGAATTAAATCGGTCATAACGTACGAAATAATGCATTTATATGTATACATTATATATACGTAAAACATATTAAGTAAATTAAATTTTATTTTTTTTTTATTTTAAAATGGTGTATTATATGTTTCTAAATGTTTATACAAAAATTTTATAAAAAAATTGTATGAAAAAAATTTACAAAAATATCAAATACAAAAAAAATATATATGAATTTCATAATTATATCCAAAGATCGGAGTATTTAATCTACTAATTTGTAGCAGTGGTATAAATATGAACAAAAAATATACATGCTGTAGTATGGTATAAAATTCTAAAATATCAAAAAGGAAAAGATGAAAATTATATTTCTCTTTCCAATTTTAAAAACTTAAAACGAAAAAAGAAAGGCAAAAAAGAAAGGAAATAATGTTAACAATGGCATGCCTAAGTAGGTAACTACACATGTATACACACACACGTAGTAACCTTAATGCAGCCAATGTACATTATATTAAGATAGGGACTGGATAGGAATATTTATGCTCTATATTAAATATTTACATATATTATTTCTCCAGTATATTCGGCAACATTGTACAAAAAAAAATAATAATAAAAAATAACGATAGAAATAATTTCACTGTACCTCTTAACTTTATAATAAGATGCATCAACTCCTACAATATATATGATTAATTATGATTGTAAAAAAAATCTAATTAAATAAAGGGCTTTCCATAATTTGAGACACATTTTTATATTGATCACAGACATCAAGGGATAATGTCTTCCTTAATATTTCAACAAGATAAATATTTTTTTGGTTTATCTTAATTTTATCAAAATCGAATTTAATTCCCTGTATTTTGGCGATTTCTTTTAAATTATCATCTAATAAGCAACTATCATTGCAAAAATATATATTATTATTTATTAAATGCAAATCCATCAATTTTATAAAATAAGTACAATTGACATTGTGAAATAGAAAGGAAAATGGTATAACTATTTCCTTGTTTTTATTAATTATTTCTTCTTCCCATTTATTTATCGAAATTTCGTCAAATAAATATGGAAAACTTTTAAAAATTATTAAAAAAATTGTTACTCCTATACTATATATATCTGTTTTAATACTATACATACCCTTTAGGCAATACGGAGACATATATTCTTTAGTTCCAATGATCAAATCGTTATATATAATTTTATCTTCATTACTAATAAATGATTTTTCAATATTTCTTGTATTTGAGGATAAAAAATTATTCTCAACTTTCCGTATATAGTTGTAATCTAATGAAGTGCTTTTCTTATTATGGGTTTTATTTTTATTTTTAATATAGTCATAAGAATTTGAAATATCCCATGAATTCCAATTATTACCTTTTTTATCATTCTGTATAAATTTATTTGTATATGTATTATTTGACCCTAAAGCATTCACATCTGGTTCATTTTTATATAAGCATGAATTTTTAATCTTTACCGAATCATGATTTTCCATTTTATCTACCTTCTCATGTTTTCCCTGATTTGCATAATCTGTAAATGTATTGGAAGTAGCTGCATTGTTTCCTTCTTTACAAATGTTGTTCTTACTTTTTTCTGAACAACCTGTATTGAAATTATCAGAAATGCCAATATTTTTTGCAGATGTCTGATCAGGATCACACATATTCATATCATTTTCATCAAATTTAGTATCATAAAATGTGTCCTTTGTTTCACTATTGTAAATACAATCGCCCTTACAAGGATAGATTTGGTCATTAGTACAAATATATATACTCATATCAAAATCAATGATGACTAACTTTTCAAAATTTTTATCTTTAAACATTAAATTATCTAATTTAATATCTCGGTGAATAATAAAATTATCATGTAGTACACTAATTCCACTTAATAATTGAAAAATTATATCTTTAATTTTTTCAAAGGGTATATTTTCATTTGATACATAATCGACTAAATCTGTACCTTCACATAATTCCATAATAATAAAAAAATGTGATTGATTTTCTAAAACATCATAAATTTTTATTATATTTTCATTATCAATTTTTTTAATAATTTTGTATATATTTGTATATGTGTTATAACTCATAATAGATAATTGCTTTTCTTTATTTACACATTTTATAACTACATTTTTATTATTTCTTATATCATAACATTTATATAAAAAATTAATTGTATTGTCTTTAATTAATTCTATAAATTTAAAATTATTTTTTATATATTCACATTTTTCCAAACAGTCTATAAATATATTAATAGGACTATTTTCATAATTATTTTTGTTTGAATATCGATTATATTCATTATTCAAATTGTTTAAATTATCTTCATTTCCGAATATCTGAGAATTTTTATTTTTTTGAAATACATTAAATCCGTTCCAATCCAAGCTATTAATTGTCTCCATGCCATTTCTTTCGTTTACTAAATTAGAGTTTTGAGTATTCCGCCCTTTAAAATTTTCTTCGACTTTAGAAACTTCTTTTAAATTTATATCAATACTACAAAATCGTGATCCATCATTTAAACTATTAATATTTTCTTCAGCTTCACTAATTTTATCATTTTCTTTTTTAGTGGGATAAATTTTACTACATGATTTTATGGGTTTTACTCGAGTTGTATTATTATCTTTATTTTTTATATATGTATATTTCTTAGTACTTGTTGTTAATAATATTCTTTTACATATTTTATCTTTTCGACTTTTTCCATTTTCATTATAACTATAATTTTTGTTATTATTTTTTCCTGCTATGTTACAATATTTTCTCTGTTTATATATATTTTTTTCTTCTTTTATTTTTTTAATGGTACTAATTTGTTCATCCCTTTGAGTGCTTAAAGATATAAAAGTTGTCTTATGGGTATCTTTTCGATCAACTCGAAAAATGTCACCCAAAGAAGGCATGCTTTCATTAAGTTTATCATCGTGTTGTATTTTCAAATCATCTGCCATATAATATATATCATTATCCTTTTCTATTGTTTCTATTTCTTTACAATCTTCCGTTTTTTCCTTGTTATATTTTATTTCATTATTCTTCCCTGTTTCTAAAAAAAGGTGAGAAAACTTATCACCCTTTAATTTTATAAAAGAATTCAAACCATATGTTTTTAAATTATTTCTTTCGATATTAATTGCACCACCATTGATATATAAATAAATTATTATGTTCGAATTGGAACATTCTGTTTTATTCTTTTTATAATTATTTATATATAATCTTTTGTCAAATGATTTATTGCATCGAACTTTATAATTATTTCTATTAATATTTATATCACACTTTTTAATAAAGCTATAATATTCTTTTAGTTTGGCTATATTATAAAAAAGTGTATTTTCTATATTTTGTAAATATGTATTACAAATATAAATAATACTTCTTATGTACTTACTTTTAAAAATTTCTTTTTTCATATATTTATTTATATTACTATAATGACTACTATCATTTTTTTCATTTTGTATTTTTCTTCGATTTTTTATTCTTTTCATTTCTAAATTGTTTATTATTTTAATACAATTTTTTAAAAAATATATGTATAAATAGATCAAGTTATTTTTATTGTTGTCTATTTTGGGATTACTGTAAATACATTTTTTTGTATGTTCGATTTTACATATTTCACTAATAAATAGCATATACAAATTATTAAATACTGAAATAAATTTTGATGATTTTTTAAAATATGAAAATATATTTTTATCATTAAAATTATTATTCATATGTATATTATTATATGTGCCATTTATTTCGCTATAATTTGTATTTTCCCAAAAAATATTTCTTGTACTATTTTTTGTGCTATTTTTTTTTCTTATTGTCTTTCTTTCTTTTTTTCTTCTTATCAAATCAGTTATAATATCTTCATTTGCATATTTGTTGATGCAAATTAGAGAATTAATTGCTCTTTTACAATAATGTGATGATAAATACAAATTGATAAAACGAATTAATTGTATTATTTCTTTTTTAATTTTTTGTATTCTGTAATAATTTATAAATTTTAAATATTGTCTATCTATAGAATAGTTCCAATATTTGTTTCTTATTCTTCTTAATAAGTTCCGATTTAAATGTGGTTTTTTTTCTTTATCGGTATATATATTAAGAAGTATAGAAGAATAATTTTTTTTATGTTTATCATTATTACATATTTTGATAATACACTCATTAAATAGTTCGATTTGTTTTATATTATCAGGCATACATATATTATTCTGATCAATATTATATGTACATGTAGTACTACTGTTGCTATTGTCTTTATTTTCATTATGGTTGCATTGATATGCCACAGTGTTATGACCTATTGTAATTTTAGTCGTATCCACATTTAGGCATTTATCTTCAATGTCCTCATCCTTTGGGACATTTGTAGTATCGGTACCCTGATATAATGCACTACAATATGTTCCATTTTCCACATTAATAATATCATATATATCGTCTATATCAGTTGTATCTCTTTCATCTGAAATTTTCTGATTATTTATTTTTTTTTTCTTCTTTTTTCGTTTTACAAATTTGAAAAGGTAGTTGCAAAAAAAACATTGATGCATTTTTACAATGAATATTTTTTTATTTTATAACGTCTATTCGATTTGTAAAATGCCCAATAAAAAGATTCTTCATCATAAGCTTATAAATCATTTAACTGACAAGGAAGATTTTTGAAAATTAAAAATCTAAAACAAATATGCTACACACAAAAAATCATAATAATAGCAATAATAATAATAATAATAACAAAACGAACGTACAAAATCTAAAATTCGGTTATTACTATCATTTATTGGCTATTTTAATCAAATATACTTTTATTATATATGATTAACAAAATATAAAATATCAAGTTACACGGATATGTAAATATATATAGTGATACATAATTATTATACGCATACACTTATATATATATAAGTGTATGCCAACAAAATTAGTTGTATCTTCATATATTTATTTCCACAGGTATACATAATTTTTAAATATACAAAAATGTAATAAATTTAAAATAAAATAGAAATATATAATATACATGACAAAATAATGTGTCTTTTAAAATATTATCACAATTTAGTATTCCTATAAATAAAAAATATAATGTGTATTATATATTTTATATTTCTATTTTATTTTTCTGTTTTTTCTATTTTTTCTATTTTTTTTTTTCATTTTTTATTATTTTTTTTTTTTGTTTTATGTTATAATATCTAATTATTAAAAAAATAATATATTATAATCTATGATTTTTTCGTCTTTAATATTTTTGTATAATATACTAATGTAACAAAAATAAGTTGTCTGGGATAATATAAATAAAAATTATTATATGTATAATATGTAACACACACACAATATAATAATAACATATAAAAATTATAATATACATGTAAAATAAACATAAATTGCTATTATTTATTTTTATATTGTACACATATTATTGTGGAATTTATTCCCCTCCTTATCTATAATTCATAATAACACACACTCTCCTGTTTAATTAATATTTAGGATTATGCACCTAAACTAATAAATAGAATTTACTAATAACATATAATATGTATTATTTTTCTTTCCTTACTACTATTAAACAGTTATTAATAACCTTGAAAGTGTATTTTATTATTTTTTTTCTTGAAAATACGTAATACTTGTTAAAGGAATACACATGTTACATATTATTTATTATATGAACGTCGTGCATGCAATAATTAAAAATATGTAACACTTTAATTTTATGTGTACATATAAAGTATACATTTTATTTTAAATATCTTTAGATTTTTTCAAAAGTTTTAACGAATTCTAATTATTTTATTTAAAATTTAAATTCTTAAAAAAAATATAATATGTATAAAAACGAAAAAGCTATTTAAAATGAAATCAAATGTAAAAAAAACATAGTTTAGTACGGTCTTATAACTAAAATTCCAAACTGTTGTATTGAAAAAATTAATTTCTATCCTTGTATACAACTATGATAAGGAAAAATTATTTTGGCCTATCAAAAAAATATCACGTACACACACATATATATGAGAATTCTATGCACACACACTTTTATAAACTACAATAGTTATATACTTATATAATATTAAAAAATGTAATGCACCATAATATAAAAACAAGAAAAAAAAAATATTTTTTTACCTTCATTGATGGCATACATTAGTCGATTTCGTAATTTTTCTTTGTTTTTATAGTCTGGAATTTTCAAATAATTTGTACATGTCATAACACTTGGTAAATCATTATTATCTTCTTTCTTAACAACTTTCATTAATGGCCTAAATATATAAAATAAATATAATTATTAATATAAAATCCTTATAAGCTTTATTTTCCAAAACATATACACACAAAATTAATAAATATCCCCTTTGTCTCCATATTATATATATAAATGTGTATATTTTCTTACTTTAAGGCTGAAAACCCATTATTAGGTAAGGTAGAAGTTCCGGTACAAAATTTAAGAAACATTTTCCTTTCATTACAGTCAAATTCTGATAATATCTCGATTAGCGTGATGAATGTAATTGAATCGTTTGTGTACCTTCATAAAAAAAAAAGTCATAAATTTATTTGTTATTTATTTGCGTATGTGTGTTTACATGCATATCAATAAAAATAAGTGGTATTTTAAAATACATTTTCCGTTTATTTATTGTAATTGCTTTATGCTTACCCATGATCAGGTTTAATATAAGTTGATAAATGAGATATTGTCCAATACTCATCATTATTAATACTACTTCCAAATAAATACTCACATATTTCTTCTTCGTCAAAAATATTTGTACATATTAATGGCGCTATAGTACTAAAACCGAAGCGAAATGCCCATACCTATTATAAAATTAATTAAACATTTATATATTCCAATTATTTATATCCTTTTTAACTTGCTCACAATTTATAATGTATTTATACGACAATAAAATGTAGGTATACCAAAAAATAATGATATCAAATATATATATAATTTTTACCTGAAATTTTATTCCCTCATATAAAGAATATTGAATTGTTTTGTTTATAAACAAATCTAAGTTTTCATTGGTTACGGGTATGTTCGAACCATCAGGTATTAATTCAACGGGTGGCGTAGTTCCTGTTATTATATTAAAAAGAAACAAAATATTATGTATAGACTTTTTCACACTACTTAATATATATGACTAATAATTTAACAATATTTCAAATGGCTCAGGCATCAAACATTTATGAGCACATCTCTTAAGCAATTTATCGCTATGCATAAAGAATTTTTATATAAAATTATTACCTAATAGTGTAAAATCGAGGTGTAAATCTTCAACATTTTTGCCATCTCTTCGGTATTCTAATAGTTTATTTATACTATTCATGTTTACTGCATCAACCTAAGAAAAAATAAAAATAAATAAAGTAAAACAAAAATCCACATACTTAAATATTATATGCACAACCGCATGTGCGATGATGAACTACTATAAACATATTTCTTTCTTCTTTCATTTTTTTATCTGTTATTATAAAGCAAGAATATATATTTTTCCCCACTTACCGATTGATAGTGGTGCAATTTTGACATGTTGATGTACCCAGAGTTATTCATTACAAGGTACCAAAATAATGGATGTAAATTAATATCGACATTTCGATTATCTGTTAATATTTTTGCACATAATTGGCCTAACAATTTGAAATATTTAAATAACCTATTCTCTAATGTATCTTGATCTGTACTTATGCTTTTTTTATTTTTTGAATTTCCCTTTTTATTTATTGTTTCATTTGTTTTTTTCGGTGTAGGTTCGATTTCTTCTTGTTTTCGTTCATTTTCCTTTTCCGCCATATTAGTATTTTTATTGACACTACTATTGTATCCCATATCCAAAGGTGATTTATTATTCATTTCACTAAAGAGCAAATTAATAATATCCTGAGTTTCAGATTTTACTAAATTAAAGCCTTTATTTGTATCATTATTTTTTTTTGTAGAGCTTTCATTTTTTTTTTCCATTTCTATATTATCTTCCTTCAAGAAATGTTCTTCAAAATCTTTTGTAAATAATTTATATTTTTTAATATTTGCATTTTTACTTTCCTTATCCCCCTTTTCGGTTTGTTTTCTTTTATTGTCATCTATGATATATTCATCTTTTATTTCTTCTTTTATTTCTTCTTTTATTTTTTTTTCTGCTATATTTGTTACTAATTCATCGTTTTTCGATTTTTTCATTTTTTTACTAGTTTCTTCATAAACTTCGTTATTTTTTTCGCTTTGCTCTTCTTTTACACTTATATCATTTTTTTGTTTCTTTATTGTATCAAAAGATGAAACTGAGGATATTGTATATTTATTTCCTGATTTTTCAGCTATTTCATTAATTTTACTATTTTTTGTTCCTTTATTATCTAAGTTCTTTTCTTTTTTATTTTTTTTCAAATTGTTTTTCTTTTCCCCTTTTTCATATTCTTCACTATATTCGTCATAATAATCGTCATCATCATATTCGTCAATTTCGTAACCATACTCCTCTTCATCTTCATAATAATTTTCTTCATCCTCATCAAAACTTTGATCCTCTATTTTTTCTTTCATATTAATATCATCTTTTCCATCTACATATTTCTTATTTTCTCCTTCATCTGGTTCATTTACAGCATCATAACTTCTACCTCTTTTTTTTTTATTTATTTCTGTATTTATTTGTTTCTTTTCAGATATTTTTGTATTTTTATCTTTTATATCAAAATCATTATTTTTTTTATAAGATGATGTTTTATCAGACATATCAATGGATTTATTTATATGCTCACTATTATTATTATCATCTTCGGAATAGTTATCCATACAACTATCCTGATTGTTTGTTCCCTTTTTATCTTTTGGTTTTTCGCTAATTGATTCTTGACATATATTATCTTTTTTACTCATTTTTGTTGAACTATTTTTAATTTCTTCAACATCTTCATCCTCGTCAAGTTCACCCTCTTCTTTGACATCATTTTTTTTTTTTTTTTTTTTTACTTTTTTTTTAGTATCACTTTCTAAACTACCATTGTTAATATCTGTAATGGAAACATTTTTAGATTTACTGGTTCCGCTTTTTTTTCCACTTTTTTTGTTCTTTTTATTCTTTGATTTTTTATCTAAAATTCCTATTTTTGATATATCGTCAAAATTATCCAAATTTCTATTATTCTTATTAAACATATTTGAATTCATAGAATATAAAAAGTGATTTATGAAGCTGTTAACTGAATGGTAACTATTTGTATGTACCCCATCACTAACACCATTTATTCTTTTATTAATCGAAGAAGAATTATATGTGTTATGATTTGTTGAGCCAAATGTTCGATGATTATTGAAATTGTGAAGGTTTCCAGAAAAAGCTGCTCCTATGTCATTAGCACTATTATTACTCGTATTTGTAAGTTCAGAATGTTTAGGTTTTTTTAATAAATTGAAATCAAAATTGTTTAAATCTATTTTATAAGATATAGGGAAAAGATAATTATTTTCAATTTTAAACAATTTTAATTTTTCTTTTTTTAACTCTTCAATAACTTCATTATAAAATTCTAAAGAAGGACCTAACCCGGTTCCCTCTTCATTAAAAAATTCTATATCTAAATAGGAGGGTGTAACATAATTCGAATTTATATAATGTAAATGATTAAATATTCGGAAAGATGAATCTACTATTTTATGTCTGTGTAATTTGATTTTAGTTCTAGGTAATGATAAAGTAGTATTATCTTGTAAAAAGTTAAATATTTTTTTTTTTTCAGAATTATAAGTATAATTTGCACACACTGATAATAAATGTTCTTCCATTAATGCTCCATTTCGAGTAGTTACTTTTTCATTAAACTTATCAACTAATTCTTTTATTCTTTGTTTATAATTATATAAACCTCTATAGTTTCCAAAATATGCTATTTCAAAAAAAAAGGATCGAATATCAATATTTATTACAAAATTAAATAAATAAAATATTTTGTATATCCATGATGGTAATTTTTCACTAAACATGAATAATGGATTATTCAAATAATACATTATTTTATTATTTAAACTATTTAATATAAAATCTTTTTTTTCGATTTTATTTATATCAAGTAATAATTTGTTTGGTCCTTCATTGTTTTTGCATAAATAGAAAGATTTCACAAAATTCATTTCATGTTTTGTCATATCGTTTAGTAATTTCATTGATTCAATTTTATTTTCATCTAAAATCAATTTATTTTCGACTTCATTACTCATATAAAAGTCTAAAAGTGGCTGAGTATTGAAAATTTTAAAATGCTTAAAAAGTAAAAATAATATTTTATATAACAAAAAGTTGTACATATTTTCAATAAATATATCTCTATCCATTTTTCTCTTTTTTTTATTATTACATAAACAATTTTTAACATTTTTTAAATTGAAGAATGCTTGATCATATTCCCATTCTGTATCATTTTCTGTTTTCATTATGACTCCCTTTTTAATAATTTCGCTATACATAGGCATATAATTAAATAACATATAAAATTCTTCTTCTTCAAAACCTGGTTTACTCATATTTCCATGTTGAAGTAAAGGATCGTGATTTGTTTCCATACTTTCTTTGTTTATTCCTTCATTATTATATATCATGTTTTTTTCATAATATTTCTTATACAAATTAAATTCCCACATTCTTCCCATTTCAATATCTTCAATAGTACTTCTTTTACTGCCATATGAAATATTGCCATTACTACTTTTTTCATTATCTAAAACAACATTGAAATTGTGATAATGTGTACTAAGCATTATATCCTTATTAATATAGTGATTATCTAAAAGAATAAGTTCTGTTACTTTTGTCATTTCGTTTTTAAGATATGTAGATAAATAAATTGAATCATTTTCTACATAATTATTTTCTAAAAATTCAAAATCCATTTTGTTATCTATATAACAATTTTTTAAATAGTCAAGTAAATATGGTGATGTTTTTTTTTCATTCTCTATCTTTTCATTTCCCAATTCGTCATAATATTCTTGCCCATTTATATGTTTTAAAGATTTATAATCATAAGCATCATTAATTGTTCCAATTTCGTGATATAAACTTTTGCTTTTTTCATAAGCCTCTTTTTGTGCTTTTGTTTTTAGCATAGTAAGGAAATTATTTCCCGAAACATTTTCTGTACCCCCATTCGTATCGATATTTTCATCAGCAGTATTATGCAATTGTTTAACTAAATCGAAAGATATATTATAATAATTATATTTATCATTTATAATTTTACAAGAAAATGGGGTGTTTATGCTACTCTTAAGTTGTTTATAAGTACTTGGGCTGACATAGGAATATATATCATTATTTTTGTAAAATGTGTTATGCTCACTTTTTTGTATGCCATCATCCATATTGTCATAATTATTATCTCTTTTTTTTTTGTTTTTTTTTTTTGTAACAATATTTAAATCATTATTTATGTTCATAAGTTCGTCATCATAGAAAGCTTGTTCATATGCTTGTTCAGAATGTTTTCGCTTTTTAATAATTTTGTAATTTATAATGTGCATTTTGTTATGTTTATTATTGCCTATACTAATGGTATTATAAATACCCTGATGGCTATTATTATTCCATAAATATTTTATATTATTTTTAATATAATTATAATTGGTTATACAATGTTCTACTACATCATTATAAACATAAAAATTTTCAAAATTGCAATATATATTTTCCTCATTAATATATGATTCATTTTTATTTAAATAATATAAATCACTTAATTTTACTAAGTATTCAGAAATGCATGAATCTTTATGCACATTTATTCCATTAATTGATAGGATAATAAAATCGTCATTTTTTCCATAATATTTTGAATTGTAATTTTTATTAATTTTGTTAATATTTTTTCTTATATAATTTTCAACTTTATTAAATGATTCAAATATGTTAAAAGATCCTTGTAAATTTTTAGATTTATCAAAATCATTTTTGGAATAATATAAAAATCTATTTGTCATATCTTTTGTATATATCATTTTGTTAATCTTTAAATCTTTCGAATTCTTTTGTGATATTTTTACATTTTTACGATTTTTATCATCCTTTTCTTTGCTTTTATATGAGAAAGTACCACTCTTATCTTCTTCCTCACCTTTTCCTTTTGTGTAATCATAAACTACATTATTTTCATTTTTATTAAATTCTTGATACATTCTATTATTTGAAACTTCGTCATTATTATCCTGTACCATTGATAATTGTATACCCTTGTTCAAAGAATTAAAAATTGCTACATTATCAACATATAGCCCATTTCTTCTTAAATGAATTGGGAAATGACAGTTGTAATTATTATACATGCATTTTCCTTTTTTGTCATTATATTTTGTACTTATATTATTATTTTTGGATAAGGCATCATAAAATGAACCCTTAGAAACATAATACACATTATTGTAATTTTTGACACTACTCATATCTTTTTCATCAATAAAATTATTTCCTTTTGTTTGTTTTTTATCCTTAATAGGAAAACTATTTTGGGGTGCATATGGTGTATTTGTTGAACTAACATCTTTTGCACTTTCTTCTTTTTTATTAATTCCTATTTCTTTATTTGGCCCTTTTAAAGTATAAAATATTGGAGGTTCATTTTCTTCAGTTTTTTTTTGTTTTTTTTTTTCTTCTTCAATTTCTTCAACAAATATAGAAGTATCGAGTTTCTTTTCATTAATATTAGTACCTAAGTCAACACCTTCTACTTGTTTATTTGTTTCTCTATTATCTGCACGCTCATCGATGTTTGAATCTTCAATGTTATTTTTTTTTCGCTGTTTCAAACTTTTTGCCAAATTATTATCACTAATTTTTCTGCTTTTTGAACTCAACACATTATTTCCACAATAGTTTTCCTGATGTAACGATGGAAAATCATCGGAATTTGATGACCATAGCGTTTTATTATTATTTGTATTAAACTCATTTATATTTGTATGCACACAATTATTTGTGCCATTTAAATTCTCTTGGAAAAAATGCATAGGCAAGTTATCAAACATATTTAAACAATCCTTTGTTAATTTAATCAAATTGGAAAAATGGTAAAAAGATACATTATTTGTAATTAAATTATAATGATAAACATCAAAAATTTTTAAAACTGAAGATTCTAAATTATTAATTTCGGATTTGCTTATTTCTTCAATATTTTTCACCATCCCTAAAATGTTATATAACTTTTTAATGCTATTTAAAAATAAGCCATGTACTATATCCTCTTTTTTTTCATTGTTAACAAACAATAATGCATATAAAAATATATATAATCTTAAATTTCTATCTATATTTTTTAATAATTTCAAAGTTTTCTTTTTTTGTTTTTCCTTATATATAAATTCTTCATTATTAATAATAGTATTGTTTTTAAAAACATATTCCCCATTGTTTTCTTGCCAATTGTCTACCTTTTGTGTATGTTTTTTTCCTGTATTTCCATAAAACAGCTTTTGAAATAAAAAAAAATATAACCTTTTTGCAATATTGTATTGATAAAAATAAATTGATCCATCTTCACCCATACGATATAAATTATAAAACAAGTTTATTAAATAATAGTAAGATAAAACAACATTATTATAGCAGCTTATTTCATCAATAATTAAATCTTTTAAAAATATGTTTGACACATCATTATTTTTGCATTTTTTTACATTCTCATAACATAAAAATATTGTGCCAAATTCTAAATTGACATTTTTAGATTCTCTTTCGTAATTAAAGAATAATAATTTTCCATTTGTCGATGTATCAACATCATTATGCTCTGGATTATTATATAAAATATTATGGGGAATGGAATAGCTATTATTGTTTATTATATTTTTTCCTGAACAGTCAGAATTATATAAATCATAAAAGTACAAAAATATAATGTTATAAATTTGTTTATTACTATTGCAAAAAGAGTTGTTTTCCTGGATAGCTATTTCTCTCTTCTTTTTTAGTAATATATTTTTTATAATATTTATTAGTACATGTAAAAAAACTGGTTTATTATCATGAAAACTGAGGTTCGTTATATCATTTTCTTGAATGCTGATATTTTTATCATTCATATTAAAATTAATATATGCCTCATTAGTTGTATTTTCACTTTTTATATTCAATTTTTCCTTCAAATCTTTATACATTAAATTAGTTGATATAAGATTTACAAACGACTCGACAATTTTGCATATAATAATACCACTAATAGCTGATGTGTCAGATAAATTATTTAAAATACTAAATCTTATAAAAGAATATAACTCTGTATTATAACTAAATATGTAATCTAAGCATTGAACGAATTCTGGATTGTTAAACGATGTAAATGATATTTTATAGAGAGAAATAAATAGCGATAACAGTATTGATGTACATAAATATTTTGTATCATAATATAATGTTTCTTCAAATATGGTATATATATTTGGTATAATTATTTTTATAACTTTCATTAAATATTTCAAATTATTTTTATAAAAATCGAGCTTTTCTTTTTTAACATCCACTGGAAAATTCATAGGTACACACTTAGTGGAACAAAACTCGTCATTACTAATAATATCATTTTCTTGTGTGCTACTTTTTAATGATTCTTCTTTATATTGTTTTCCTAACAAATTTTCTGTTTCATACTTATGTATTACAGATCCATCAATTTTGCATATTGGAAGAAAAGAATATAAAGTAAATAAAATATAAATAATCAATATATTATTGTTTTTAAATTTTTTATTATCAAACAATTCATTAAATTTTTCTAAAAAGTCGCTGTTACAAAAATCTTCTAATATATTATTACTATAATTAACTAGTATAGATATAATATAAAATGTTTCGATAAAGGCATATAAATTATCCTCTATTTTACATTCTATTAATAATTTTATAATATTATCTCTAATATTAGTATTATATACGCTTTCTATTTCTGTACATAACTTATTATTTATACTTTCATTATTATTTAAATGAATTATATTTTGTAAAAGATTATTTTGATTGTTAATACAATTTGTTTTGTTTTTTTCTTCCTTATTATTTCGGCTATCTTCTTTACCTTTATCAAAATTGTTACTAGTTTTTTTCGTTTCATCGCCTTTTATTTTATTAATAGGAAAAACATTTCCTTCACCCTTTACTTCACCATGTGATTCATTAACATTTTCTGATATGTTATCATCTAAAATGTATATATCATCTTTTTCTTTTTTTTTTTTAGCTTTTTTCCTTTTTTCGTTTTTATTTTCTTTTTGATCACAGCTGGAATTTGAATCGCTATCATTATCTTCTTTATCAATTTTCTCTTTTTTATTAGATTTTTTTTTCTTCTTCTTTTTTTTCTTATCACACCCGTAATCGTCATCCATATCATTTTCGGAAAATTTGGATTTTTTGTTTTTACTAATTGAACTAGCTATTTTTTTTTGAGAATTTTTCTTTTTCTTACTTTTGCTATTACTACTAATATCACTGGATATATCATTGCTTTTGTTTTCATCATCTGATATTTCTATAACATTATAACTTTTATCAATTTCTTCCTTAGTGTGCAAATGTTTCATTGCAGTTTTATCTTCGTTATCATTTGAATCATTACCCCCTTGTTTTTTTTTTTTTTTTTTTTTCTTCGTTTTTTTCTTCTTTTCCATCAATTTGCTTAAATAAGACGATACTTCTTTTGTGCTTTTATTTTTCCCTTTTCGAGAATTTCGAGTTCTATCTTCATCTAATAATAATGAATTCGCTCTTCTTCTAATTTTATTATCATTATCTAATTGTATAGTAATTATTTTATCAAGTAATGATCTCCATAAAGTGCAAATAATATTTAATATATGAATATAATTGAAGTGAAAAAAATTGACATATGTGTTACAATAAGGCATGATATACTTTTTAATATGTTTATATTTCTTAATATTATTAATCATTTGAATAATGCAAAAAAATATTTTTTTCTGAATATTTACATTATAAAAATCTATATGCATTAACATATATTTAATACTCTTTTTTTTCAATATAAGCATAGGATCTTTTTCTACTAGCTTTTCAAAAATTTTTAATATTACTTCAGCAACATCAATATATTCAATATCATTTAATTTTTTATTTAATATATTTACACAATCTCGATTATTAATTACATATTTTATTGAATTAGGGTATATATCTAAAATAGTATAGATACAGCAAGTAGCAGTATATATCATATTAATATATTTTACATCAATTGCACATGCTTCATCCATAAACATTTTCTCGTTATCAAACTCATTACTACATTCACTTGTAATACTAGAACAATTATTTGAACTATCAAATTCTGAATCAAATTCGCTACTATATTTATTTTTATTATCGTCGCTACTTTCATCTTCATCATTTTCCTCCGATTCATTTTCTTCATCATCCTCTTCTTCACTTATTTCATCTTTTCCTTTTTCTTCCTCGTTATTTTCTTTATCTAGTTTTTCTTCTTCATTTGTGTTCAAATTTTCTAATAATTTTTCATTTCCTTTTTTATTATTATCACTATTGTTATTTTCATTATCACCTTTTCTCTTATTATTTTTTTTATTTTTTTTTTTTCTTCGAACTTTCTCATTGTTATTGTCACTATAATCAAATTCATCCATATCATCAAAACTTGTAGCATAAACACCTATATGCTCTTGTATTATTTTGAAGAAATTATTTAATCCATCTCCTACTACATCATTTATTTTATCATTATTTAATTTTTTATCATTTCCCCATCCTTTCGATGTTTTTTTATTTCCAGTATTTTTGTATGAATCATCATACGATGCATGGGGTTTATTAATTACATGAATTAACACATTAATATATTCTTCCAAATGTGAATTACTTATTCCTCCATCCACAGATAAATTTAGTTGCTCATAAAAATCGTTCAGCGCAGCGAGCTATAAAAGGGGTAAAGAAGGGGTAAAAATATGAGCATGTGTATAAGCTTATACATGTAACATATATACAACGCTTCCAACAAACGATAAATAATATATAGATATAATTTTTATTTGTTTTAAAACAGCATGTGTGTAAAAAAGTAATAGTAATAACAAGAATAGAGGATATAAGAGAAAACTAATTTTTCGTAAAAAGCCAAAAAAAAGAAAATAAAAATAAAGAACTTTACAAGAATCTAAACACAAGCATATGCATATATATGAAATTTCATAAAGCTAATATAGTAATAGCCTACCTTCTCGGATTCGTTTCCATGTTTTATAGTATTTATTATATATGAGTATTGTGAGTTTTCAAAAATCATATATTTTTTCATTATGATTATTTAAATCATATTATATAATATACCATATTATATTTCAAGATAATATCCTATTAAAATATCTATGAATATAAATATATGATATAAAGTACCTTATAATAAGAAATAAAATAAATAAAATAATATATACAAAAATATCTTTAAAAAAATATTATACATGCAATGCAAAAAATATAAATAAAAATAACCGTGATAATGAAATCAAAAAACACGAAAAAAAAAATGCAAAAAAAATATTGCGATATAAAAAAAGTTTTGCATAACATATATAAATAAATATTTTATCGTAAAAACAAAAATAATATATATAATTAAAATTATAATATTTTTATTCTACATTTGAAAATTTATTAATGGTAATTCCCTTTTATGTGTATTTTTTGTTACTGCTATTATTACCATTACTTATAAACCGATCAGGTATATCATATAACAATGTTATATATAAGGAAAAAAAAGGGATTATATATATGATTTATAATAGATAAAAAGTTAATAATTAAATATAAATAAATATATATATATATACATATGAGAGATTCTATAATAGTTCAAGTGTAGAAATAAATTCCCTACAAAAAATTGGTATATTGATCATTATTTTTAAACAAAGGGAAAATGGAGATTATAAGAGAATGCTTTTATTCTTTAATTTTTATGTTATAAAACAAGTTTAGATATTTTATAAATATTATATGTACATATACAATCTATAGGATATGTTCTTACTTAATAAGAACAAAAGGTGAAAGTAGCATAAAATATAAATTTACAATTTGTTCTTTTTTTTCACCTATATTATAGCCCTTCTTTTTTCATCATATTTCTTTTAGCTTTTTTTGTGTAATCTTTATGTAATCATTTAGATTGTTTTTTTTTTAAAAGGAACATAAATATGCAACAAAAATGCGTGTAGCATTTATTATAAATATCTTATATGCATATATATATTTGGAAAATCTTATGATTAACTTATATATGAGATATACACCGTTTGTATAAAGTATATATTTGAAATATTATACAATACAAAAAACAGTGAAATAAACTATATAGGAAATATTCATGTATACACATTGCCCATATTTTGCATAAACCTTATGTATATATCTGGGGATGTGCACACACCAATAGGCGCTCTATAAAAATATTTTTTTCAAATAATATAGCAATAGATATGCCAATTTAATAAACTATATATAAACCTTTCAAGTAAACACTACTATTTAAGTCTATATAAGGAACAATATCATTGTTTTGAATAAATATTATATATATTCTTTTTTTATTTCATATAATGTTATAAAATCAATTAACAACTTTTTTGGTGGTACATAATGTAAATAAACTTATTGACATTATTATTTTTTTTTCAAAATATGCTTTTATTTAGCAACATAATGAAAACATATTAAAATTTACGACATTATGTGATATTTAGTAAATATTATCATATCAATACTTATTTTTATATTTGTTAATTCCTTGAGAATATTTTAAAATACATTACATTAGATTAATTTTTAAGGGTGAAAGATTTTCATTTTATATTCTTAACCAATTAAAATGTGTGTATACACATTCTCCATATATTTTTGCAGTTGTTGTATAAACTATTATACATATAAAAGTAATTGCTACTTTTTAAAAATTAATGCTATATTTTCTAAACAAACAAAATGAACTATATTATAATTAGCTAATTGCAAAAGTATATACAATTCTATTTTTTTATATGAATATCAACATATATATATGCCTGAATATGTGTTATATAATTTATACTATATCATAAAACTCACTATTATGTATATTAAGGATAAACTAATAGTCAATAAATTGATATAAAAAAGGAAGTATAAAAAATTAAATCGAACTAATTAAGAATATAATTTAATGTTTTGCAAAACGATTTGTTTTTAAAGTATATGGAATAAGATACTCTTTGAGTAGGTACATACATGATATGGCCGTCTTATTTTTTAAAACAACAGTATTTAGTTTAATTACACTTTTTATATACCTTAATGTTAAGTAGATAGTTGTTATATCATATTAAAAGATTATTTTTATATATTTTTTATAAAAGTATGTATATGGATAAAAAAAATATGTTTTATAAATAAGGTATAAATGATAATATTTATGTATATATCTTGTTAATACTATGGAATGATAAAATTCTGCAATAAAGCAAAATTATATATCAATAAGTTTTCCAGTTTTTATTTGTTTATATTTTTTTTATTACATTTTACCAATCCTCTTTAATGTTGTATTTCTTAAAATTTTTAATTCATTACATTTTATTTATTATAGTTTTTATTTTTTTAAATGCCCACGATGAATTTCTTGAAAAAAAAAATACAAAAATATAATCAAAAGCAATGTGTTACAAAACATATAAAAATTGTAAAAAAAAAATATAAATAAAACTAATAAACATAATTACAATAAAAATTATCATAAATAAAAATATATATAATAAAATCATATAATAAAATACATATTATTAAAACTATAAAATATTCCCAAAAAAGTTATTCGAAAAATATACAACTTTAATGTAACTTATTTAGTTAAGCATAAACAATATTATGATGAAATCGTATTTGTTTCCTCTCTTTTATGTTTAATGTATTTAAAATCATTCAACAGATAAATACATATGCAATCCTTTTCATATTTATACACCTATATGTACTTTGTATAAATATATATACAGGTATGATTGCATTTATTTTATTATCGTATTAGCGAAAGTGTAAAATAGTAGGGAAAATGAAGAATAGGGGGGTTTACGAAAATGTGTTTTTAATTATTGAAGACTATAATTTTATTACATATACAAAAACTAATGGAAGGAAAATATCTTGGTATGCAAAAAATAAAAAATTTAATAACTTCAACATTGGAACATATTTGTACAAACTATTGAAGAACTATAATGCTAGTTTTATAAATAAAAACAAAATCTTAAAATCAATTGTGGAATATAAATTTTATGAAAAAATAGTGAAAAATGTTAAACTCATAGTTAAATCAATTATTAAACTAAAAAACAAAGTTGAAAATGTCTACTTGCTTATAAAATTTGCTAGTTCAAAATGTATTTTAAAAATGTCTACCTTTTATTATTTAAAATATATAATTGAACAAATTTATCAAAAAAAACTAGAGAAAATAATTCGTGTCGTTTTACCAATATCAGATTTACACAAATTATACTCGTATATATTTTTTCAAAACTTTTCAATCAATAATTATTATGAGCATACATTATCAAAAAGCATTTTAAATGAGCTTAAAATGCATTATGGGACATTTATTATACTAAATAAACATAGCAAAACTGTTACACAGGTATATGAAAAAATATACGGGCTTGACTTTATCAACCATAGTGATGAAAAATGTAAATCAAAGAAGAAGAAAAAACAAACTTCCAACAATATTATCAATACTAACAATGATGACAACAATAATACCTCCATTAATATAAATGAAGTTCCTAAAGCTTCTGAAAATAGTAATACACAAAATATGAAAAATTGCAAAGAATTAAAACAAGAAGAGGTAAATGATTCATGTATTAAAATAAATACAAAAACAAGGGATACTTTAAAATGTTTGAAAATGACAAAAGGTGGGTGTAGAAGTAAATATAAAAAAGGATCTGACATAAAAATTGAAAAGTATAAAATTCAAAAAACAATATACAAAAGCTTAAATAAAAACGATATAGGTCTATTTGCAGGAACTTTTGATAAAATACATATGGGACATACACTTCTTTTATTTTATTCAATTTTTTTAGCCAACAAATTTTTTTATATTGGATTATATAATAATAAAAATATTTATAAAAAAAAATACTGTGAAGAAATTGATGATTTAAAATTAAGAGTATTTGATATATATGATGTATTATTCTTAATATCAAATGTTTATAATATACAATTTATTTTTTATAATTTTTATAGCATAATACCTTTTATAAAAATTAAAAATTCACACACTATTTTATATCAAATTGCAATGAAAAATAACAAAAATAAACCTAAAGAAATATCGGAATCGTATCGAGACAAATACAGAAAATACATAAGCAATAGTTACTACAGAACTTCTAATAAATTTAATCAAGAAAAAGAAACATGTTTTGTATCAAAATCTACTAATTTTCTGAAAAAAAAATGCCAATCTTTAATAAAAACAAACATAGAAAAATTATGTCAGGATGAAAAATGGAAAGGAAACAAGTTTCTATGTTCAAATAAATACAAGAAAAAAATTTTTAATTATTTACAATTCCATATTAATTACAATAAAAATAAAAGTGAAAAAAAAATAATAGTTTTAAAAAGGATACATGATCCATTTTCGTTTTCCCTTGATATTCGAGATTTGTTCTGTTTGACTATGTCTAAAGAATCAGAAGCTAATGGATATGATATTGCCCAAAGAAGAAAATTAATATTTCAAAAAAATAAAACAAGTCTTACTAAGAACGAGCAAATCAAACATAATCTTCAGATTGCAATAGACAGCAATAATAGGAATAGAGAGAATGATATTGAAAAAATAAAAACATGTTTAAATATTTTTGATACAATAAACATATCTAGTAGAGAAAAAATTAGTTCGACATTAATCAGAATGGAAAATAGCACATATAGAAAAGGAAAATTTTCTAAATATTTAAAATATTTTATTAAAGCATGCTTATATTTTAATATAAACCATTTTCTCACACAAATGCATGCTGATATTTTTTTGAAAAAAAGTGGAAGAAAGAATTTCAAAAAGTTATACTTGAATAGAATTAAAAGTTATTTTTGTAAGCAAAAAAAAAGTAATTCTAATAAGAATGGAGCTAATAAAAATGGAGGTAACAAAAATGACAATTTCATCGTTAATGATTTTTTCAGACACCTATTTGTTTTGATTTCTTTTTTTATAAATCATTTTTCAAACAAATATTATACAGAAAATAGAATCCAATTCTTTATAAAAATATCCGTCACTCTTTCTTTCTTTTTTTATAATAATATACTTTTACAAATAATAAAAAAAAAAGAACAATTTATAAACCAAAATTATATAATTAACAATAAAATTATAAAACAAAAAAATAGTTCATTTTGTACAAACTATGAAGACATATTTAAAATTTATATCAGTAATATGAAAGAAACAATTATGGAAGAAATTGTTAACCAAATTCTTATACTTATACTCATGATTTTGTCTACTTCAATTATATGCAAAATGTTCCATTTTGATTTGTTTCCAAAAGTTAATTCATCAAAACATGTCACAAATTTGAAAGAACTATCCAATTTGACAATAGTGAAAAAAAAAAACAATAACCCAGAAAAAAATGTTCATCACACCATTTTGGAAAATGAACAATATACTTTAAAAAAATATGATTTTAATTTATATTTTTCAAATAATTTCAAAAACAAAAAAGGATTTTATCGAGGTTCCATTATAACACCATATACAATGTGTAACTACACATTAATGAGAAAATACAAAAATAAAAATTATAATATGCCTCCTTATCAATATTCCAAATATGTAGAAAAGGGTATACAAAAAAAAGAAAACTATTTACATTTAAACATCAAAAACAAACCAAGTAATAATAGTAAATCACCAAATGATGATAACAATGATAATATAAAAAAAAGAGAAAATTTTACACACAATTTTCATTTTGTCTGTTCAAATAAAAAAGGTATACAAATTATAAATAACTTATATACAATAAAAATTAGAGAAAAAAAGGAAAAATTCAATGATCAAAATAAGCTAAGTGAAAATGATATTATTAATTATGTTACAAAAAATAGTTTATTAAACAATATTTATAATGAAAGATTTAATTATTTTATTAATATAAACATAAATAATAATGATAAAATAACGTTATTTCGAAAAATGCTAATTTACAAATTTATAGACAATTATTTTATTTCATTTTTTTCCTTTTATTTCTTAAATTATTTGATTAACGAAGAAAATAAAGAAAAGAAAAATACCTACAATATGAACATAAACGATTTTGTGTTTATTTTTTTGGTACATTTTGAAACACATATTGAAATGATTATTAATAGTTATATTAAAAAACAATGGGGGTTGAAACAAAAAAATGATTATGATACGTTCTACCCTTTTCTTCAATATCAAAAGAAATATTCCATCATCCATAAATATATATATATGAATTTATCACCACTAAATGATTATAATATAGATTTTGAAAAAAATTACGACTTTAAAAAAAATAATACTAACTTTAAAAATACACCATTTTATATAAAATTAGAGCATATGAAAGATACAAGCAATTATAATGTTTTATCATTTTACAACATAATTTTTCAACATATTTTAACGTATGAAAATTATTATTACCCTTATTTTTCTGCATTAAATTATTTGCATTTAAATTTATTATAATTTTTTTTTATATTTATTTCATTTATTCATTTTATTTTTTATTTTTAAATAAGTGTAATTTATATTTAGTATATGGATCCTCCATATTATGTCTTTTTTATTATCCCCTTTGTTAATGTCCCACTATTTTATTTGAATTGTTTATAATTAATAAAGTATATTTTTATTAGTTAAAGACATGCTCTATATGTTTTGATACCTACGTACACATCCATATGTTTTTTTTTTGTTGAGTTTTTTTTTGTATTTTCTTTAACATTTTTCATTCGTCATTTTCGAATGAATATTAAATTTTTGAAAATTTAAAAAAGAGAAATAATAAAATTACTCTATTTTTAACATTTAAAAATAGCTAGTTATGTTTTTGAATTTGTATTAGCAAATATCATAACTTATAGTTGCTAATTTATATGTTTTATAACGCATACATAAAAAAATAAAAATAAATGAAAAACTATACATAAGTCAAACACGCACACAATATAGCCAAATGGGACATATTATATATATATGGCTTGTTTCAGATATACTTATTTTTTTTTATAATAGAAATTATGACAGTAGTATCATCGGGCTTTCCCATGTTAAAATATTTTTTGTATTTGTCATATATATATTCCGATATAGGTGTTAATATAATTTTGTCTTTGGATTTATTAGATTGAATATCATCATAATTGACTTTATCAAATATTTCCGTTTGGTTTTCATAACAATTTGAAAATGTATTAGTACTTTCATTACTTTCTTTTGTGTTTTTTTCAGTTTGCTCACACAAGGTTGTTTGTTCAGAAGATTTTTTAATTTTCTGATTGTTCATATTTTTTTTCTTTTCTTTGTCTATTTTTATTCTTTTTTTTAGCAACCTGTTATTTAGTTGTTGGTTAGCTAAAATATTTGAGAGTTCCATAATTTCATCACAAGCCTTTTTAATATTTAAGTATATATTATTATTTTTGTCAAATAATATTAAATCAGAAGAATCATATAAACATGCATCATTGGGTATTTTTTTCTCTGCAACAAGTCTCTTTTTGTTTGTTTTGTTTAAATGTATGAAATCATTCATAGTATAGCTAGTTCGATCATAATTTTTATTAACATATTCATTTGGTGGTTCAATTAAAGTATTCTGTTCAATGAACTGTTTATCATCATTTCCTTCCTTTCCATTATTAAATGATGTTAAATGATTTCCGGTATTTATTTCTTCTGTTTTTTGATTTTTCAAAATCTCTGAGCCATTACTATTCATTTTTTTTTTATGAACATTATTATATGTGTGTTGTATATTATCATTCTTTCCTTTATTAAAAAACATATTCTTAATTTTGGAAGGAATCGCAAATTTATCCTTACCATATTTTATTATATTCTTCATATTATTGTTGTTATTAATAGTATTACTCGATTCACTTTTACAATATTTTAAAGAATGTTCATATTCTTTATCATTAAAATTGCTATTTATAATATCATATTCGTTTCCTTTATTTTGATTAGATTGTATTATATCAGATCTCTTATCATTGTCTGATATATGACTATTATTTAAGTTACAATTATATTTTCCATCCATTTCTTTACTGTATTTTTCCTCTTTAAATTCTATTTTGCTACTACCACTATGCTCATCAGATATTCCATATTTATAAATAGAATTGTATATTTCTTCTGATGACATTTTAATTGTCTTATTACTATTTTTTATATTATTTAATATTAGTTTATTAATATTATTGATTGTTTTTTTATATTCTTCATAAAATTGTGTGAAATGTTTTAATTTTATAAATTTATTAAAATTTATTATATAAAAATTATTATAAAGAACTTTTATTATATCATCATCATATAAATTATCAAATAATCCATCACTTCCACTTATAATTATGTCATTGGTTTTTATATCAACAATAGAATAATCAGAATATCTTAAACATTTTGCAATAATATCACTATATTTATTCATTTTTAAATCTACTTTTAATGCCATACTATCTTTTTTACTATTTAAACCCTTTTTTATATTTGATGGCATATAAGTAATCTGATACGGACAATTAAAATAGTGTTGCTGTATTTTAGATTTGTAAATTATATCAAATTCGCAGATATCTTCTTTATTATATCTAAATCGGTAATTATTAAAGTTAAAATTTTTCGTATTTTTAGACATCACATTATTATCATTTATTCCATTTCTTTGTATATTATCTTCTGTTTGTTTTATTTGTTCTTTTTTTGCCATATCTTCATATTGCAATTTTTCCACTTCTTCATCCTCCTGATTATTATTTAATATATCAGTTCGATCTAAAGTAAAAATTCTCATTAAATTTTTATACCCAGTATCATCCAATGTATTTTTAGCCAAAATTGTTTTATCATCGTCATCATCAGATATTTCACTTTCTGTTTTAGTTGAAACATATTGAGAAATTAATGTGTTTGATCTTATATTTGAATAAACATCTAATTCTTTGTCTTTTATTGTAAATGATAAATCACCTATTTTATAATTATTATCAGATAAAATTTCATCAAAATATTGGAGAACACATTCATCAATTTCTTCTTCAATATATAAAATAATATCTTCGTTTTCTTTTTTTTTTTCAAAACTTTTTTTATCATGTACCCCATTAAACAGATCCTTTTGTATCAATCTTTTGTTGTTCGAATATATATCCATTAAACTCGATTTTATATTCTCTAAAGAATTTGTACATATTTTTTCACTGCTATTTTCACATTCATATTTGGAAGATATTTGAGATAACTTTTTGTTTATTGGAAAGCTGTTTTTTTGAGAGTCATGTTCGAATGTATTATCAGAATGTAAACCATTTTCATCAACTGTATTTATTTCACATTTATCAAAACTTGTATTGCTCATTAATATGTTTTCCTTTGTATCACTTTCATTTTCATCATTTTCCAAATCCTTCGCTTCAGTATGTCTTATTTTTATTTTTTCAAAAACCGTATTATTTACAAAATCCCTTTTTAGCCTAACAATTAACATTTGACAATCTCCAATACTACAAATATGTAACTTATCTTTGTTTAAAGATGAAAACAAAAGTGTTGATGCCCCAAAATAATTAGAAGAACAAGCACTTCGACATATAATAGGTTTTAATATTTGATCAGGATTATATGTCATATTATATTTTTTAAATATCTCTTTATTTTGCTCTTCAAATAGTCCATTGTATATGTTTTGATAAAAATATAAATTTAGACATTTTTTTAAAAGTTCATTAGAAAAATTACTAACATTAATTCCGCTATTTTTTATAGACGACACACCATCAGCTATTGCTATAATATGATCACTATACAATAATGCATCACCATTTTTATAATTACCATTAATATGCTTTTTTTCGTTAGGAGCACTATTAGCTTTGTGTAATAAAATATACTTTTGTTTTTTTGTTATTTTATAAAATATGTTCATCATATATATATAATCTTCTATTAATTTTTCTGTTTGTTTATTTTCCAACATATTAAATGAACTAAAAAAATTAGCATATATTGTTTTATAAAATATTAAAGGTAGGTCTACATATTCTATATTAAATAATTTATTAAAAGAATTTTCACAATATTCATTCAAATTTATATATTCATTTTTTTTCTGACTTTCATAATCATCTTCTATTAGTTTCATACAACTACTTTTTACATATTTATCAAAATCACACAAAAAGCTTTTTTCTATTACACCTGATTCACCCCATTTTACACAACCCCCTTCATCTTTATTCCCCTTTTTTAAACACCCCACCGAATTACATATTTGAAAAATTGTTTCCTCATCATCCACATTACAACTTAATCTATCAATATGTAAACATTTATTTAAAAAACTTTCCATATTTATATTTTCATTTTATTACAAAAAACAAATAAATTAGTTTGTGTTAAAAAAATGTGTAAATATGTGTATAATATCCAGTTATAATAACATAAACAAAATATAAATCGAGAAATGATAAAAAATGATAGAAAATAATAATAAACAAATTAATTAATAAAATAATAAGGTAAAATAGTAAATAAATTAATTAAAGTATAGATTAATGTGTACTTAAAAAGTGTAAAAAAAAAACAGAAAAAAAAATTATATATCTATTTTATGTACATTCTGATTTTTCATTTATACTACTATGAAGTATCCTCAACAAACAAAACAATTAAATATTATAAAAAAAAATTTATAAAAATGAAACACTTATAAATTTTAGAGAAATATTATTCATTTTATCTCTTTTTAACTTGTACACTATTTTTTTTATTTAGAAAAATTTTATAAATGCAATAAAATGAGCATTACCAATTTTCCTACACAAGGGGTGTACACATTATATGACAAAATAATTGTTACTGTTGTTATTGTATAATTAATAAATATATTTTATAAAATATTATATATATATTTGTAAACTAAGAGGAGGAAAATAGGATAATTTAATAAGCACTATCTATGCATTAAATATTAACTAAAAACATTATGTTAGTCTATAAGAGGGATAAAATATAAAAAATTGTATAAGAAAAGGATTATATATATACATTTTTTTATGAAAAAATTACACCTTAAAGCAGTGAATTTTTTGCTATAATAATTCATGAAATATTTGTAAAAATATAGAATAAAAAATTATATATATGTGTACTTTAAATGGCATTTTAATAGAATGATAATTTTCTTAAAAATAGTAATAACATTTGTCGAAATTGTAAAAAAAATAACAAAATTAATTATGGTTGTTTTCCATTTTTATTTCCTAGAAGGATTTCACACTGTTTATATACTACCCCCTATGCTCATTAAAGTTAGACCTTTACATGCCAACCTTCTAAACATAATATGGCTCGATATACATATATGTAAACATGTTTAAGAACATAAAACATTATGTCATTTTTTTAATTAAAAAGAAAAGAAGTTTTATTGAAATATTATATTTATTAAAAAAAATAAAAAAGTGAAATCACTATTCAATCAGTAACAAATTGGTTCATCCAGTAAACCGTAAAATATACAGCTTACGAGATAACCACACATATATACACAATATATTTATGTGTGTAAAAATTGGTATATAAACTAGTAGACTTATATATTTATACTAACTTATCGTTTTCACAATGAAAACTTATTTTCTTTCATTTTTTGGCGATACTCAAATAGTTAAAATGATAAAACTTGTGTTTATTTGTTTGGTTTTATAAACATTTTTGATAAGCTTCAACAAATATATCAATTTCGCCTTGAGATAAAATTTTATCAATTTCAGTAGAGAAAACATTTGTTCGTGTGTCCTTAATCATTTTATTTCCATAAAGAATATAATTTCTGATTTGTTCACCAAAATGAGTTAAACTTTTATTAGACAATTCATATTTTACATTTTTCAAAGCTTCTATTTGTAAATATAAAAGTTTTTCATAAATCATTTTTAATGCTATTCTTTTATTTAAAATTTGAGATCTTTCACTAGATACCTTTACAGATATATTAGTAGGTTTATGTATAATTCTAACTGCTGTTTCAACTTTATTAACATTTTGTCCTCCTTTACCACCTGATCTCATAGTTTGTATAACCAAGTCACTTTTATTAATCAACATTTCATTCATATTACGTGTATTATTATTTTTTTTTAGTGAAACATTATCATTTTCATTAATATTTAAAAAATTTACTACATTTGTATCATTATAGCTTAAGCTCGGTATTACATCAACTTTTACAAAAGATGTCATTTTTTTATTTTGTGCATTAAATGGTGAATTTCGTACTAATCTATGTATTCCTTTTTCTGATATTAAATTATAAAAGCTATATTCTCCGTCAACTTTTATTTCTACTTTTTTTATACCTATTTCATTTTTACTTATATCTATAACTTCATATTTTATATTTTTTCGATTTTTGAGTTTACCTAAATATTTCATATACATATTATATAACATATTACAAAAATCACATGCCTCTGTCCCACCTGTACCCGAAGATAAAATTAAGGAACATGAGTTTTTAAAATATTTCGAATAATTTTCAGCGTCTTTCCTTATATATGAACTTAAATAGCTCTTTTTTACATTTTTTACACCTTTACATAAAAAAAACGCATTTTTTAAAATTTTTATATTTTTGCAGGAAATTGGCATACTTAAGAAAAATATAAAAATCAATAAAAAGCTAGCTGATCTCATAATTTACATCATTCTTTTATTTTTACAGTGGCATACCTCATTTTGATACCACTTGCAGGCAGGAGACATATTTAAGTTGTAAGAAAAAAAAATATATATATTTTCTATATATTACACATATATTTTCCCTTTTTTCTTCTCAATATATGATATTATTATTTATATATACTAACTATTGCCCTTGCTCTAAAATTCCATTTTGTTTTATTTTATATGTTATATTCATAATTCTACATTAATTATTCTTCACTATGGTTAGCCAATTTTTTCCTTTTTTAATAATAATATACCTTTGTATAATATCTTGAAAATAGGTATCTTTCTTTAATCTTCATTCAGCAATTTATTTTAAGATCACCTTGACATATATAATATCTAAACTTGTTCTTAAAAAATATAAACTGTTTATAATATATATCATATATATACTTACATATATAATAAAGATAACAGTACATGAATAAGATATATACTATGATCTAAAAACCAATATAACTTAAACATGATATATATCACTATTATCACATAAAACAAATAACATATTTAAAAAATAAAATTAAAATAGCATAAAAATGTGTTTTTTTATTATTTTTATTTTTTTTCCATGATGGGGTAATTATATACATGTATATAATTATCCTTAACTTTTTTCCCTGTAATTTTTTTACAATATTGTGGATTGCTTTAAATTTAAAGTTGTTTTCTCTCTTTTTAAAAGAATTCGGAAAGTAAATAAAAAACAATTACAAATATAAATGTGGATAGGATAAAATGGGTGAATGGAAAAGGTGTTTATAATATATAATGGAATTAAATTAAAAATAAAAACTTATTAAAAAAAATCCAACTTTATAAAAAAACAAAAAGTCGCAACATGCGTGTGTCACATATATAATATATATTGTATGCTTTAAAATACACAAAAAATAAGTATCACAAAGTGAAAAAAAAATTTTAATCTTGACAGGTGATGGCTCATTAATCATTTTTTCATTTTATTATTTATATGATTATTTTTCTAACGTCTTATTTCCTTAATGCATCAACTTGTTTTCCATCATGGATGATGATTTAGTGGTATACGTACAATGAAGTACAAACTGACTTTGAATTTATTTTTGTTTGATACAAAATTTGCAACAAACTTTAAAAATCCAAGCTACATAATTCCCAATATGGATGCATCGAAATTTTTTTTGTAAACATAAACATGATATAAAGAACATATATCATAATATATTTGTGAGTCTTTATCATAACCATGAATTTTGTTAATTCTTAATTTAATATTTTCGAAAATATTGTGATCAATAGTTTTATTAATTAAATTAAAAAATTTGATATTTTTATATTTTTCATAAGTTTCTAAATTATTAGTTATATAATGAAGAAACATAATAGCTGTATTATTAAAAAGTTCAACCATATTTATTTCTTGAAGTTTTTTCTTTAAATAATTTTGAGGTATAACAAATTCATTAGCATCTATTGTATCATATAAATAAAAGTAATATTTTATTCCTACTGTATTTTCTAATGAATTTTTTATTATATTATAAAAATATTCATATTTTGTTTTATTATCTGACTCTGCATTATTAACATATTCTATAAAATCGTCTAAACAGTTTTTGCTTTTGAAAATTTTCAACAAATTTTCTTGATCAAATTTTATAGTGAATAGATCATTCTCTAGCTTTATGGAAATCGTGTCTACAAATGTTGTTGAAAAAAAAAAAATAATGTAACAATTATATCCACATCACCAAATGCAGGGATGATATAGATCTTCATAAAAAATCGTAAAGAATGATAAAACATAACCATGCTAATATTATTCATTATCATTAATTTGTTTTTAATCTTTATCTTACCATTGGAAACAGCCAAAACGGATCGGTTCATCAAAAAATCGGTTAAAGTGATAGTCGAAATTGTTGTTGCCAACAATAATCCTTCATTTTCTAAAAAATTGTCTAAAATTTTAAAAAACTTTTTAGACACTTTTTCATTATATATTATATAATGCATTGCTAAATTAATTGATATAATATCAAAAGTAATGTTTTTACTTTTCCATTTTCTATAAAATTTATTATTTAATATATCTCCTTGTAAAAAAATAAAACTATCATTATTACATAAACCTTTAATACCATTTTGATTTAATCGTTCTTTAGCTAGTTCAATTTCTTTTTTTGAAATATCTAATCCAATATATATTTTATTTTTCACTGAATTATATTTAAGCATATCTTGTCCATGCCCACATGCAAGATCTAATATTTTTGAATTATAAGAAACAAAAAACAATATCATTATTCTTTTTACTTCATTATTAAATATTCGAATATATTTAATATTTGATTTTTTTAATAAAATTACTTTTTTTTTATCATAATGTTTTCGAATTTCTTCATTTACATCTCCTATCATTTTAGGATAAAAATAATCATATTTTATTGAACTATTTTTTAATTTATTTATTAAATTAATTAAACATTCAAAATTTTTGTAAAAATTGTAAATTAAATAGTCTAACTTGTTTGTTTCATGATGGTCCCCTTCGTTGTAATTATCTTCATTAAATATTTCATCATCCGTTTTGTTTTTTATTTTTTTTTTAAACTCATTTATTGCTTTCTCTATATCCATATGCATATCAATATTGACTTTCCAGTCCTTGTCAATATCAAATAATGTGCCAATAGGCATTTTTTTATTTTCATCTTTTACATCATTTTCTTCATTCTCGTTATTTGAGGTATTAGTACTTTCCTTTATTTCGTACATTTTAATTATATCGTAATTATTATCAAAATGTGTATAATCAATATTATAATCAATTTTTACATTTTTACATTTTTTATTTTTTGATATGTGTAAATATAGATTACAACCTTTATACTTATCATCACTACAAAAATTATATATAGAAATATCTTTGATATATCTTTTTTTTACTTTAACATTTTCCTCGTTTAAAGCATTTAAACAATCTAAAATATTATCTTTTGTATTTTGTGTTAAATTTTTTTTCGAATCGCGTACATAAATATCATATATATTTTTATCAGAAACTTCATTATCATCTATACTATTACATTGTACCTGCTTCAAAGTACTTAAAGTTATACATTGATTATATGAACTATTTGGATAATAAACACATATCATTTCATTATTTGTTTCTTTATATATTTTGATAACTGTTTTACTATCATCATTATCATCTTTAGTATATAATATTTTTCTTTTATATAAAATATGATTTTTATTACTATATAATAAATCGTCTAAGTTACTCGAACTTTCATTTGCTGATGATGCAATGGATTCTTCATCAGTATCTTCTTCTACTAATTTTTTTAATTTTTGAATATATAACTTGTCTTTATCAATTTTTTTTTTTTTTTTTTTTTTTTTACTATCATTTGGGTCATTCATATTTAGTAATTTTTGTTCATCTTGTTCAATTTTTTTTTTCTCTTCATTATATAAATTTATAAGAGAATCACTTTCATAATCATCACTTGATGTTGTATCTTCGTTTTCACTTTTCTCTTCTTCACTTTCTTTTTTTTTTTTCGTCGATTTTTTACTATTTTCATTTTTCTCATCGGGATAATAATACCATTCCTCTATTTCATATATCTTTTTCAGTATTTTAAATTTAGATTTACTTTTATTTATTTTCAAAAGGTCTACATATATATAATTAAGAACAGAGTTGTCTATATTAAAATTACATTTATAACTATTGTTATTTATTTTTTGTAAAATAATCTGATTAATTATAGGCAAATTTATTAGTTCGTCATTAAAATTTCCACGAAATTCTACAACACTACTATAAATGCCAATAAATCGAGTATTATTTTTAAAACAGTTTTTTATAAAATTTACAATTTCTATATTTATTTTACTTTCCATATTTACATTTTTATAATTATCAAATATTGTATATGGTTTTATTTTTGTACAATTGTCTTTATAAAATAAATTTAATTTAATAATATCATTAATTTTTAGTCTTTTTTTTATTAATAAATTTATCTCATGAAATAAATTATTTTTATTTATACATAATTTTTCATCCCCTTCGATATTTACATATCCTTTTTCATTATTACCAGTGTGTATTATGTTTTCATTTTTTTTTATTCCTTCTATTCCATATTCATTATAATTCCCATTTCCTACAAAACCATCTTCATTTATGTAATTACTATCGTTATGTCCATTTTCATTTAAATTATCCAGCCCTTGCGATTCTTTAATGTTAGCACTTTTCATTATGTCCCCCTCCAAAAAAAAAGGCTTATCGGCCCTTTATACACTCAATTAATAATATATATTACATAAGAAATAGTACTAAAGGTATTAACATATACAACTTTTAATAAATACGCTAAAATATGCATACATAAAGTTATATATATTTTTATTTTCCTTTTTTAAATCACTGGTTCGAAAAAAAATTATCTTTATGTAACCTACATTATATGTTCCTTTCTTTTTTTTACAATTTTTTGGAATTTATTGTGATAATAATTATGCATATATATTTATTGAATTGCTTTGTTGTTCATTCATATATTGTTTATACATTTTCTTCATATATGCAATTATATTTCATGAAAAATATAGAGAATTTTTTTTCTTTTAAATAGTTTTATTTTCGCTAATTCTAAAAGTTATTGTTAATTTTTATTAAAAATCATAAGAATTAAAAAATCCATTAAAAAAAAAATCGAGAAAAAGAGAAAAATCTTTTAATTTTGAGACATTTGTATATAAATATTGATAAAAAAAAATTATTAATGCACAGAAAAATAATGCGCGATAAATTTTACATGTCGTAAGTATATATAATACATACTTATATAGAGAATATGAAAACATATATAATAAAATTTCTATTCTACATTTAAAATATACTAAACATTATTTCTTTGCATTTAATGAAAAAACGGAATATTAACAAAAAAATTTTTAAAATACAAATAAATAGTCATTATTTATTTTCCTATACATTTTTATATCAATGTAGAGAGTCATATATACACATTTTAATTAGGAATACATTTACACAAACCTGCATACATATATATATGCAATTTCCTCCATATATAGTTAGGTTATTATTTTATATAATTTATAATATTTTTAAAACTATAAGCATAATTTGATATATCATTTATTTAGGGTATTATAAAAAAAGTTCTGTTTGTCATTTGTTATTATTTCAATACTACAATGCTTATTATTTTTTTGTTTTTCACTTATGCATAATTTTATTTTTTTATTTTTTTTTTATTACACCATCCATTTAAATTAACGTACATATATGCATACACATTTATGCATATATGTGTGTATATTTAAATTAATTTAAAACAATAAAATGACAGTTTTTCATTTAGTAACAATCTAAAAAATTGTAAATATATATAAAACGTCTGAAAAAAGAAACAACTCTGTTAAAAACACAACCACAATAAATATTATGTAAAAATACAACCACTGTAAATATTATGTAAAAACACAACCACAATAAATATTATGTAAAAATACAACCACTGTAAATATTGTATAAAAATACATATGCAAAATATGTTTATAGTAGTAAATATTATTTCCATATATAAGGGGAAACAAAATAAAAATATTTCATTTTTTTAATTTGGCTATATATAACATTTTTAATTAAAATTTTCTTTATTTGTATCAAATTTGTTGAAATACATATTTATACACTCCTATGCACATATAGAAATATATATGCATACAAAGTGATAATAATAAAAAAAGGTTAACAATAAATTAGTGAAAAATGTATTAAAATAATATACCCATTCAATAATATTTAAGGCAATAAAATTGTATAACATTCTCAAAAACAAATGATGAGGATGAAACAATACGAATTAGTTGTAATTACAAATTCTACAAATATAAAATTAAACATAATATAAAACAATCACAAAACAATGTGTGACATAGAGAATATTGATAACAATAAAAATGACGATTGCAATTTAAGGGATATACAAAATGACGACTGCAATTTAGGGGATATAAAGAATGACAATTGTAATGGAACTACCAAAGATGAAGTGAGTATACATGAAAATGGACATTCTTATGCAAATGTGTTATATTTCAAAAAATTAAAATTAAATAAAAGAATATTTGGAAAATTAAAAGATAAGAATATAGTCATATACTTAAAATATAAAGATAGCAAATGTACAAGTAAAAATATAAAGGTAACAGATCCTGAAATAAACAACTTATATTTATGTTTTTTAATTACTGAACCGTTCATAAAAGATGAAAAAAATATAATAAAAATATATATAAAATATTTTAAAGATGATAAATATAAAATATTATCCTTTGGCTTTTTGGAATTAAATTTAATAGACTTCAGTGAACAATTTTATAAAAAAAAAAGTTATATGTTATGTTATGATAAAAATAATAATAAATATATTTTTGGATATTTTATATTAATTTTGGCAAATCAAATTAAATGGAATATACATAACAATAATGTCTCTTATGAAATTACGAAAAATTCTTATTTTATAAATAATCAAATAAATTATGATGAACAACTTCTTTATATATGTAAAAAAATTGAAAAAATTTTATTAAAATCTGTTTCTACAAATAAATCAAACACTATACAAAATAATCAAAATAAAGACTTACTAAAACATTTTAGTGTTACACACAGTTGTCCAGCAACCTTTAGAATACCAGCAAAAGAAAAGAAAACCATAAATGATACCATAACCAACCAGGATGAAAATCAGAAAGGTGATAAAGAAATAGATGATCAAAGCACAGGGATAGACAATGCTGATGAACAATGTGAAAATAGTGCAATAAAAATAAATGATGATAACCCTTCTGATAGCCATATAAAACAAGTTGAACAAGACATAAATCTTTACAAAGATAATGATGACACGTCTTCTACAAATCAAAATATTAAAAAACATAAATCTCTGCAAAACTTTAATAATCAAAATCCCCGTCTAAAAATACCACCAAATTATTTAAACTCAAAAAAAACAAATTCTGATGATAACTCAATTTGTAATTATCATAGTGATGGTGCAATTAAAAAGACATTTTCAGAAACCTCCTTAAGTAGATTAATTTTAGATGAAGACCAAAGTATAGAAAAGTTTAGCTTGTTAAAAAAAAAAATAACAATCAAACCAAAACCCAAATTGAAATTAAAACCTTTGGGCAGTAAAATAAATAATTTTATAATTAAAAGTAAAAATAATATATCAACAAATAAAACCAAATCTTTCTTGGAAAAGTACCATAAAATGTACCATGCTCGAAATAATAAAATACCTATAAAACATACAACTTCCCCTACAAATATCACACAAAAAGAAGAAACAAAAGAGGATTATCCTATTTCTTGCATGAACAATATATTCGATGGGGATGAAGACAAGGATTTAAGCGATCATAGTATCAATGTACCTACTTGCGTAGAAAAAAAAATGAGTATTGCTACTACACAATCATTAGATGAACTAAAACATAATGATGATATTTTGACAGAGGTTCACAAGCCATTAGGTGAATCAGATATGTTACATAACAAGAATGAATCGAATGAAATTTGTAACTATAATGATCCTAATGCTGATCATATTGATAATGGTGAAAAGGAGGAAAAAGAGGAAAATGTAGACGAAACTGACCCAATTTATACGGATGAAAATTTATTTGACATATTTATATTAAAAAAATTGGAGAACATATTAAATAATGATTTAGACAATTTTATAGAAAATGCTGAATTTATTTTACATCATATGAAAAAAAAAATGCTAAAAAAAAATGAATTTTTTGCAGAACAAATAAAAAATCAATATAACACAAATACGGTTCTAATAAAAAAAGAAACTTACGACCAACCCAATTTAACAAAAGATGAAAATGGTGAATGTTATATGGTAGATAAACAAGATGAGCATACCGAAAAGAATACCACAAATTATAATGTAAAAGGCGATATCCTCAAAATTTTAGAGAATTGCATTAATACTACATTATTATATATACAATTCGTTTTAAATGATAAAAATGTTGATAGAACTCAAAAAGATATATTTATAACATACAGAGAAATAATAAATAATATAAAAAACGCAATAGATGATTGCAAAAAACAAAAAGAAACACTTTTATTAAATTCTACAAATAATGCCAACTTTGATAATATATCTAAAGACCGAAAAAATACATTATTAACTACTACCAAATCAGAAAATGAAAGTGTTATGAAAAAAAGAGATTCCTACTCATATTTTAATGATGATTCATATTTAACCATGAGTAGTTGTTCTGATTCCTCACAAACAGAAGAAATAATGGTATTTAAACCAGTTAATTATATCAATAAAAATATATCTACTTCGATTCAATATTATCAAAAAAAATGGAAACACAAATTATCTAAGGTGGGAATGTATGTATAGTGCTACACCCTATATAGCCAAAAACCGAAAGAAAAAAAAAATTGGAGTATAATATATATTTTGGATGTATATAATTTTCTTTTATCAAGATTCACTTTTTCATCATGCACACACATCCATAATTTGCCACAAATATGATGCTATATCCTTAATAATTTGTGACAAGAAATATGTTTTATTAGTCTTCCGAATAGTATATATATACATACATGCGTAGGCATATACGATATGCCCCATATAAGTGTTTTTGTTTCATAACTCAGTAACAATATTCAGTGTTTGTATTACTATATCTTTATTATGATCATTATTTGAAATTATTTTATATAATAAATATGTAATAAAAACAATTAAATTTTCTACATTATATATGACTCATTAGACTTATTATAATTTTTTTTATTTTAATATATTTTTCTGTGATTTTTTGTTTTGTTTTCACTTAATTATTATACAACGTGTGATTTTAACAACACGGTGTTTTGTGTGTTTGGATATTTTTTTCCCGATTTTATATTAAAATCATGAACAAAATTATATCATATTTTTTTCATATATTTATTAACTCAATTAAAATTTTGTCATTAAAAGACGTTTTTTTTATTTTTTAAAATATTTCATTTTTACAAAAAATATACAAAAATATTCTATATATGCATATATTCCTCTCACGCTAAAAAAAAAATTTTAACTTTAAAATTGAAAATGATAATATTTCTTTTAAAAAATAAAAAATAATGTCATACTATAATTAAATTATGATAATTTTAATAAAATATTATAGAGCATATATGTTTTTTCCAATTCTTTGTTATTTTTCCGTAACAATGTTTCCATTTTTCAGTTTCCTTATTTCGCATGTATAAATTGTATGATCCTTATTTTTTTTTACATGCAAGTAGAAAAATAAACAATATTAAGAATGTAATAATTCATACCAGAGGTATAAAAATATCGAAGAAATTATATTCCGAATTTTTTATCTTTAATTTTGAAAATGTTGAAAATTTAAAGAAGATAAAAGAGACACCCTCCACTATTACAATAAACCACCTACCCCAAAATGTTGATGAAAATAAAATAGACGAAAAAAAAAACCAACTATATGAAAATATTTTGGATAAATCGAGGCTTAAAAAAACAAGAAAAGTATTATCATTAGTAAAAAAGAAATTAATAAATTATGAGCAAATATATTTGAATAAATATTTTTTTATATTTTATAAAAATATAGATTGTCTCTTAGATTTTGAAATAATTAATATCATTTATTTGGCTGTAAAATATAAAAAATATAATTTCTTAAGAAATATTGATAATAATAATAATCTAAATTATGGGGTGACAACAAATAACTATTCTAACTATCTTACACATTCGGGGGATACATTGAGCAGTGCTATTGTTGAAGACATATCAGATCATGTAATAACTCAAGGAGGTGAAATAAATCAAGGAGATCTAATTTATACCGATATACGAGATCCAAATTTTCATGAAGGCAACACATTTGAAAAAGAACCAAATGATAGTACTCATAACATGCTTAACAATAAAATAAATACAGAGTTAGATAAACATCCTAAATCAATACAACAAAATAGTGTCAAAAGAAAAAGCATAGATTATGTACAAATGTTTCTTTATGAATTTATAAAATTATTAAGAGAGAAAAAAAAAAAAATTAATGTAACGATATTCGATTTATATAAATTAACATATTCTATAGACTATTATAAAATGTGCATGGGACAAAAAAAAATTCTTAGCAAAAATAATAAAGGAAGTGTAAATATTGACATTAGCTTTATAATTACATATTTATGTGTATTTTTAAAAAATGAAATTTATAATATTCATGAAAATAATAATAATAATCAAATAAAAAATGAGAAAGACTTAAACAACCTTCTAAACATATTAATAATGGGACAAAACAGTTTGAATGCATATTTTTTTAATTTATTTTACGATTATTTATTTATGATTTTAAAAAAAAATACTTATCCATTGTCAATTAAAAATATATGCTTATTATTGCAAATAAATAATTTTGAAAGAACTCAATATGATCCTTTCTTTTTCTCTATACTTTTCAATAACCCAAAAAATCGAAAAAATGAAAATAAATATGATCAGAAAAATTATGTAGATATAGTTACTAAAACACCACTTACATTGAAGGATATAAACTATTTATTTTTTTATCAACTAAAAAATAATATAATATATAACAATAGTTCTTTTAATATATATCTTATTAATACACTACTAAAATCCGAAATAAATTCTTTTGAATTCATACAAAATGTTGAGTTGTTTTCTTTGATGTTACTACATTATAATTATTCAAATTTATATCTTAACGAAATATATGAAAAATATATCGAGCTCATATATAAAATGCAATTGTATAGTCGAGAAATATCTAGACATGTAATAAATCAAGAGGAAACAAATAGTTGCCATTATAAATTTGAAAATAAAAATGAAAAAACAAATATTTATTTAAATATAAAATTTATTAGTACCTTTTCTTTGGCATTATATATTATTAGAAACAATTTACGTATTAACGAAGAATTTTATTTGTATATATTTTATTTGTTTAATAATTATTCTCATTTATTAACACCTTATGAATATGTAATATTTTTAAATTTTATATATTATTCTAATTTAAAAAATGAACAATATTTTAGCAAAAATAATTTGTATAAAAATACAAGCAAATTCTTTATAAACAGTGGAACCAATGATATGGAATATCTACCTATCGATGACAACATTTTTTTTTCATGTGTTTACAAAAAAATACAACGAATTTATTTATATAATAACGATATAGATTTGAAACGGGGTAACAATATACCTCTAAAAATTATGAACAATACAGAAAATAACAACACAATGAAAGAAAGTAATTACTCAAATGGCTTGTCCAAGACCCTAAAAACAGAAAATGAAACTTATAATAACATAGGGAATCCCAAATTAATAGAAGATAATGACATCGCCATGATAAATGTAAAAAATAAAAGCTACTTTATGCACATATTAGACATATTATTATTGCTTAAAAATAATAGTTACGATAACAAGTTTAGCGAGTATTTATTTAATTTGTTTGATAAGAATGTGTGGAAATACAATATTAATATTTTTGATATTGACAAGATTTTATTTTCTTACACACAATTAAATATGCCAAGAAATTCTATAAATTTATATTTGTTGAACTTTATAGAAATGATAAAAAAAAACATTACTTGCAATGATAATATTGAAAAGGAGACTTATATTTTTTCTTTCATGTGTAACATATTGTTATCTTCATCAGAATTAAACATACGAGATATAATTGATCTTGGTATATTCGAAAAATATGTACTTATAAATATAGACAAAATAAATATCAATTCAATTTTGATTTTAATACAACATTTTATTTTAAAAGAAGAAAAAAAAGAAAATGTATCTATAATTACATTTTTACTATTAAATTATATAAAGAAAAAATATGGGATTAACGAAAATAATTCCAATACTAATGAGGATGGAGATATAGACAATAAATTAGTATCATCATTAGATGAGTTAAAAAAAAAAAATGATAAAAATTATGATTTTATAAAAAATTACTTGGAAAAACAACGGCATATATATGTACCAAATAAAACATATAAGGGAAGTTCAAGTTATATAGATAAGAACAAATTACAAAACATTTCTATTAAAAATGAAAACTATAATTTATTATTTAAAAAAAAAAATGAAGATGATAATTACGAGTTTTTACTTATCAGATTTATTTTTATTTATATCTTTACACATTCAAATTTATTTCACGACAACTTCAACTATTATTACATGCATGGAGAAGTGCATGAAAAAAATTATTATAAAAATATGTTGAACAATTTTAATAAAGTTATATTACACTTGAAAACGAATTTTTTGGATGTTTTAAATATGAAAGAATATGAAAATTTTCAAACTGATGAATTAACTAGTTGCCATTATGATTATCATCAGATTAATGAAATAAAAAAACAAAATGTATACCCAAATGATAGTCAAAAATGTGAAAATATTACTAGAGAAATAAATGTGGACTTACCTACAAACAATATCAGTGAATACAATCAAAATGAAACCCTTTCAAACATATCATATTCCATTGAAAAAAATATAGAGAATAAATATAACATATTAAGTAAACCAAACTTTTCTTTGTTAATAAATTATTTGTTATTTATTTTTAAACATAATATAAATTTCATTGTACAAGACAAAAATTTTATAGAGAATATGAAAATGCAACATTTTTTTGTAAAAAAATTTAAAAACTTATATTATAATTATAAATATTCATATATTTATAGAAATATAATATTATCTATAATATATAATATGAAAAAAGCAAATTCTTTAAGAACAAATTATATTTTAAATTTCAAAAAACTTTCTCAAAACGATAACAACAGTTACAATACTAGTGAAGAAAATAAATTAGACATTAATGAATATGTCAAAATTATTAAATTTTTCCATCATGTATGTATACAAGAAGGGGAAAAAGAGAATTATAAAAATAATGCATTTTACAATTATTTAAAAAAAAATAATATCAAAACTTATGATAATGATATTAATCACCAAAGTTATGAGATTTTATATAATACTCCTATTATTAATCAATTTAGCAATTATCAAATAACAAACATATATATAAATACTATATTTTTTAATTATATAATACCTATGCTTATTCAAACAAGTGAAGAAAAATACTTAGCTGTTCAAATTATTTTTAATCCTAACGAAAATATAAATTCATATATGCCCTCATTTAACCTTATGAACAGCTTTTTAAACAATTACAATTATGATACTATATTAATTAAAAAATAAAAATCGAAGAAAAAAATATATTCTATAATATATTTGTACCGAATTATAAATAATATATTTTCGTGTCATTTTGTATATCTATATTATATACCCATTTTTTTAACAGTATCAACATCATTGTATTATTTGCTTTGCATTTGCTATACATAAGTGGTATTTTATTTTATTAATTATTTTTTTGCTATATCTTTGTAACTATTTTATACCTTTGTAATTAAAAATTTTCTCTTAAATATCTTTCCTCATTAAAAGTAGACGGAAAATTACTACGTGACAATGAATAAACATAAAAAATGTATGAATAAGTAATGTGTAATGGGTGGAAAAAATATACACACAGAAAAATAATTATGCTAAAGTAAAATGAAAGTTTGAATTTTATCAAAAAAGGTAAAAAAAGAACAAAATAATGATAAAAAATGATAAAAAGACTTTAATACCTTTTATTCATAATATTAACAAAAATATGCTTAAAAAAAAGTGCAATAATTTTTCATAATTTCCAGGAGATAAGAAAGGGCTACACAAATATAAAATAATTTTGCATTACACATAAAAATTTTATATTTATTAAAAATATTTTATAAAATAAAAAAGAAGAAATGATTGTTATATCCCATTTTTTTTTTAATTCCACTTATTATTTTTTGTCGATATTTTTATACATACACAAAATAGAAAAAGTGGGATATAAGACCATTTCATATATAAAAATAAATGTATGCTTAATAAAGGAAAAAAATATATAGGTAATTTTGAAAATAAATTAAAAAATCTAGAATAATTCATAAATATTCATGGGGTGATAAAATATATATCTTAAATGAATAAAAAAAATGCTTTAAAATATTTATTCACACTTTTTCGTTAAATATAACATTTATAATTATATTTATTTATATGATATTAAAAACTGAAGGTTATATATATATTTATTTATTCATGTGTGTTTGTCATAAAATTGATATGGCATATTATATCATGGGAGAAAAAATAAAAAAAAGTGGCATATTTTCAGTATGAAAATTTGGACATTCCTTTGAATGTGCAATATATTAAATAAAGGCTATACATTCAATGTATTAATGGTATTGCATTAAAATTGTATATTAATTATATACACCATTTATTTAGTAAAATTTTTATATTTTTTCGTATTTTTTCATATTTTTCATATTTTTTTTTGTATATTGTCTCATTTTAATGACAAAGTTATAGCTCACATTTTTTATCACCCCATATTCCAAACATCCCGATAGGAAACAATGCTGAACAGTATTCAAGTTCACTCCCCCAAAAAAATTGTTAAGCTGGACAATGAAGATGGAAGAAAAAATAAAGAAAATGAAAAAGAAGAATATTTAATAACAGACTTGGCAGGAAATAATAAAAATATGCCTAGTCTTATTATAAGAATACCAAGTAATATAAATAAATTTTTAAGTAAAGAAGAAGTAAAAATAAAATATGATAAAAATATATCATTACCTACTGATAACTTAAATAATGGATTAAGTTCATTTAAAATTGATTCATCCCCATTTACATTTCATGAAGATTCCTATTCAACCTTCGACCCAAAGATCGATCTTACATATCCGTCAGACACAAACATTAGTTTTGGTTCTTCAACTATTGGTAGTAATTTAATTAGAAATATGGAACTAAAAAATGATATATATATTGATAATACTTTGAATATTATAAATAATGAAGATAATTATGACAATGATGAATTTCTATTAAAAGATTTTAAAAAAAATTATGTGGAAAAATATGAAGCAAATGCATGCAATGATAGCATAGAATTTTTAAGAGAACATACAAAAAAGGAATTAGAACATTTTTTGAAAAATAAAAAACATAATATTTGTGATGAAATGAAAATAAACGATATTATTAATATTGACTATGATAAAATTAATGAAAAAAATATCATTCCATATTTTCTCACTAATATGTTTGATCAGGAACAAAAAAAAAAAAGAGAAAAAATGAAGTTACAACTTGAACATCAGAGAAAAATTATGATGGAAAAGAAAAGAAATGAAAGAGTTAATAAAAAAAATATGAACAAAGAAACTAGGTTAAAAAAAAAAATGACCAAAAATCGAAATTTAAAAGAAGAAGAAACTGAAAATTTGAAAGAAAAGACAAAAACAAAAGGAACAGACTCAGAAATAAGCGAAGAAGAAGAAGAAGAAGACAGTGAAGATTATGATAACTATATAGATGAATCTGATAAAGAACTTGATATAAATATTTACAATGATCCAACAAAATATGGTATTGAAGGAAGTAGTGATTATTCTGAAGGAATGAAAAGTGAAGGAGATAATTCACAAGATGATGAGAATCCAACAAATGATCAATCAAATAATACAAATTTAAAAAATAAAAAAAGTAAAAAACAACAAAAAAATGAAAACTCTAATAATTATGATGAGGAAGATGATGAAACAAATGAAACTTCCAATACAGGTGCAAAAAAAGGAAGATCGAAAAAAAACGAAAACATTGAAGACATTGTAGATAGCTCTATTCAAAAATTAATATCCTATGATTATTATTCAAGTTTAAATATAAAAGAAACAATAAAACCAAGTGATAAAATAAAATCTTTATCTGCATTTATTCCAACAGATGAAAATTTAGATAATTATGATCAAATAAAAAAATTAAAATATTTAATAAATAATTTACCTCATACTCATATTAAAGAAAAAAGATCACTATACCATTATAATATTAAACAGTTCATTAAATGGAAAGTCTATTTATTAAATAATATAAATATATGTTTATATGGTATAGGCTCAAAATATCATTTGCTAAATCTTTTTTCTGATATTTGTTTAAATGATGGAAATAAATGTATTATATTAGGATTTGAAGAAGAAATAAATTTAGAAGAAATTATTATACGTATATTAGAATATCATTATAAACACAAAACAACAAAAAAATTAAAATCATTTGAATTGTTATATGAATTAACAGAGAAAGTTAATGAATCAAATATTCCACTTTATTTTGTTATACACAATTTAGATAATGCTAAATTATACCCATATTATGATTGCTTTTCTTTTTTAAGCCAATATAATAATATCTATTTTATATGTACTATTGATGATGTCTCATTTGAGCTAAATATTAATTTTAAAAATGTAAGTTCCATTAATTTCCATTATATGAAATGTCACACATGGATAGATTATAGACATGAAATTTTAAGACAGTGGAATAAGTTTTTACCTGAATGGGTTTTTAATAAAAAATGTGAACAAGTAGATGTAAAAAAAAATATTGAAACTATCCTTAGTGCATTAAGTATTAACCATAAAAGATTGTTTAAAATCATTGCATCTATGCAATTAGAAAATTTAGAAAAAGGAATATTTGGAGTCGAAAAAGAATTATTATTGCAAGATAAACGAGTCTTTACTGTAGGTGCATCTAGCATCAGAATTAATTCACTTCTTGTTGAATTTGTTTCACATAATGTTATAACTGAAACCAGACTTAAAGAAGGAAACACATTCTTAAAAATTAATGTAGATAATGATGAACTGAAACGAATTGTAGATACATTACAATAGTCTTACACCATTTTATCTGATGAGTTTGAAAGTCAAATTCTTTCCCCATACCAGAAAGTCTCATTTTCCTGACTTTCCTACATTGCTCATTCAATTTGATGTGTACTTACTTTTTGACCCATTTGCTATTTTTTTTTTATTTATTTTATTTTTTATTTTTTCTGTCTCGCAACGGGGCTAATACATTGGCCTCCATTTATTTAATTCCTTTCATATCACAATCTCTAGAAACCTCATTAGTGTCATAATTATATTTTATAACAAAATTTTTTTAAAGCGAAATCCCCTTTTTCATAATACGAAAAATTTATTTTTCCAACAATAAAATCGTAAACAAAAGAAAAAATTAATCACATAACTATTGTGTGTATGTGATTTACAAAATTATAATACTTAAAAGAGCAATTTAAAAAAAAATGGATCCGAAAAGTTTTCGTGTTTTGTAATAAACGATAAAAATATTAATAAATGATGGAAAAAAAAATCGTTATTATGAAACAAAGTATATTATGAGTATGTGCGATTAGAAAAGCAAATTATACTCATCATAAATTGGTAAAAATATAAAGAAAAAAAAAACAGCATCATATTAATGCGAGTATATGCATATAAGGCCACCATGAAGTTGCCATACTACTCAGTTACTTGTTCTTCTGGTATTTAGTTTCCTACATATTTTGACTTTATTTGAGATTAAAAATAATTTTCATCATCATCACCAGTGGCATATACATCATTTGGGAAGGCAATAGCTGTGTTTTCTTCATTTATTGTAAAAACAGTCAATTCTACATATCTATCTATGGTGCTAAAAACATGTGCCTTTGTAAATCCCTTTGTTAATGACTCCCTTTCTATTTCTTCAATTGGTATCCAACCATTCCATCTCTTTTTCTTTTCCATAATCTTTTCTTTAATTGTTTTTATAATATTCATAATTTCGGTTGAAGAATCTTTCTTTCTTCGTTTTTCTGTTTGTAATGATACACTTGCTTTTGATTGCTCTGTTAAACGAATAGCTTCTTCGAAATCAGGAGTTTCAATAATATCACTATCTCTTACCCTTGCCAATGCTTGGGATATTCGTAAAATAGCAAGTAAAGCTCTAGGAGTTGTATAATTAATACGGGTATCATTATATCTTTCTTGTTGTGATTCTAATTGTCTTGATGAAACATACCATTGTGTAATTTTTGGTATTAGTTCAGGGGAAATAGTTGGTTGTTTTCTTTTTGCTAATTGTATGAATGCTCTTAAGACTGTTTTGTCAATTTCTTCATATCCATCATCGTCATTATCATCTTTATTGTTTAAACCTGATTTTTTTTTTTTTCGTTTTTTTTTCTTATCATCAGTTGAATCTACACACTTCAATATATTTAATACATGCTCTGCTAATCTTTTATCCTTATCTCGATCTGATATATCAAGAAGCAAAAATTGTAAATCGAATCTTGTTAGCAAAGCAGCAGGTAAATTCATATTAAGCATTACCGATTTTTTACAATCATATCTTCCATTAATTGGATTAGCAGCTGCTAAAACAGATGATCGTGCAGGCATATTACTACAATGACCAGCTTTTGCTATTGAAACTGTTTGTTGTTCCATAACTTCATAAATAGCTGACCTATCGAATTCGTCCATTTTATCAAACTCGTCAATACAACATATTCCTTTATCTGCTAATACTAATGCACCACCTTCTAGGGTCGTTTCACCGGTATTCGGATCTTTTAATACAGCAGCAGTTAAACCAACCGAACTACTACCTTTTCCGGTAGTATAAATAGATCTTGAAGCTATTAAACAAACTTTTTTCATAAGTTGACTTTTTGCTACTCCGGGATCTCCCATTAATAATATATGTATGTCACCTCTTATTAAACCACCATCTTTTTTTTTTTTTGTACATCCACCTATTAATTGTAATAATAATGCCTTTTTAACATCTTCATGACCATATATCTCAGGTCCAATATTATATGCTAATCTTTCATAAAGATTAGGACTGCTCTTTAATTTTTGAACTTCTTCCATAATTTTATCATAATTATCTATATGTTCATTAAAATTTTCTTTATTATTTTGAACATAATAAATATGGAAAACCTTTTCTGCAATTAGTCCACCTTTTAATGCTTGGAACCCACTTTTTGTTACAGGCATTAGAACCCCTGTTAGTGTGACATGCATACCTGGTTGAACAGATGTAGTAGATGCACCGTGTATTATACAATTCATGCTTCTAGGTATATCACCTTCAGGAAGTTGGCTAGCTAATTCTTGAACTTTTATTTCTTGATATTTTACAAATTTACTTAATTTTGCTTGAAATTTTAATGATCCTCTAATTCCATGTACATTAGTACAACCTGGACAATCAAAAAGTGGCATAAAAAATGGTCCATCAACAGCTTTATAAGCAAAAACATGACATCTATCACATTCATATGTGGCAACTTGAATTCTTGGTTTTAATTGAGTAGCTCGTATAACTTCACATTCAAATGTACTTAATGAACCAATACAGTCAGCATTTACTATTCTCATTTTTCTAATTAAATCTCTAGAACTTGGAATTAATATTATTTCAAAATTAACTCTTAAATATGCAGGTAATTTATATTCTCTCATTCGTTCTTCCCTAATTTCTTCAATAGGTTTAATCATATCTCTAAATAAATTATTAAATGCTTCTTTTTCACTTTCATCTGTTGAATATCCACTAACATCTTCATTATTTATTCTTCTTAAATTTCTACGTTTTGTTTTTTCATTTTCATCTTCTTCACCATATTCTTTAATAAATCGTTTATAGGATTCATCGGATAAACATTTATCGGCAGCTGTATATAATAGTTCAACATATCTATGGGTATTTGTCATAATACCATTATAAACTGAATAATCAGCATCTTTATTTTCTTTGCAAAAATGTTCTCTTAAGTCGTCTAAATATATAGGTAATACTTCAGTATCATGGTTGTATATTTTTTGTAAATAACCTTTATATTTTAGTTTACCCCAATTTATGTGATTAACTGCTGGGTCTTCAAAATTATCAAAAAATTTTACTAGTTCATCAACATGTGAACTATAATTTTTAACTGCATCCAGATATTTTGAGTGGTTATCATCTACAAATGTCCTAATATCCAACCCCTTTTCCCCCATATCTTTGATTCTTTTTTATAAAATAAAATGAAATAATAAAATTGAGACTATCCAAATAAGAGGAAAAGAGAAAGGAGTTTGATAAATAAATAAAATTAATTAACTATTGTTATATCCACTTTCTAATATTCAGCTTATACATATATATTTGCAAAATAAAAAAAAATTACACACATAAATATTACATCCATACACAATCTAACATTTAATGTGAAAATAAAACTACAATATTTAATACACAAAACACAAGGTGTGTGAAAAAAATCAATAAGTAGTTAATTCATTTTTTTTCACAAATTTACGCCTTAAAATATTATAGTATAATTACATGGGTGAAAAAAAAAAATTAATGGCTTACGTAAGAAACTGAAAAAGTTGAAATTAAACTAAACAAAAGAAATACATAAAGTACGAACTAAATTAGCAAAATAAAGAGCGGAATAAAATGAAAGAATAAAAAAAATGAATGCTCTGATAAATTTGTTTTTAATAACCTTTCAATTCCAATAAAAATATTTAAAAGGAATTAATTTTTCATAGTGGCATATTTTATAATACGTTTCAATAAAAAATATACAATTAAAAATATATGTATTTGCGTATATTTTTTGAGAAATCGCTGAAAAACACAGAGAAAATATGAAATAAGATATTAGGTAAAAATGTTAATACTTCAAAATGAAGATTTACAATAGACACATTTCAATTCGGGCCATAAAAATAAAATAATATTAATAAAAATAATACTTTATTACATAAAATATCTTTTAAAACACGGGATTATTATCTTATATAAATTACACTTTTAGGGGTGAAAAAATATAAATAAATATAAGCCTTTAAGTAGACATATGCATTAAAAGGTATTCAATATTATATTATATGTAATATTATTACACATGTCATATATATTTTTTTATACAAAATATTTTTTTAAAACTAGGGAAAAATTTTTTAATGTGAATTTAATGTGTACTTATGATGCCTATAAATTATAAGCACGATGTGTATAGATAGTTTACAAGAATAAAGAAACATTAAAAAATGAAAATCTTTGATAATACAAGTATTTTTTCTCTTTTTTTATACTTACGAATTACAAAAGGTTAAGGGTGTGCTTAGCACTAAATGTTAATATAAATTTTTAAAAATATATCTCCGTAATGTATTTATACACTTTTATTTTAAAAAAATATTATATTTTTCAATTCTTTTTCTTTGAAAATTTGGATGAATAATCATATTAACTGGAATGTAATTATAATTTTCTATATACATAAAAAAATCAATTATGGATAATTTTGTGTATTTAAAAATGTGCTAAAAAATAAAATCACATTAGCATAAATATAAATAAATATTTATTTAGTAACATGTGCTTATGTAAAAATAAGAGCCTTATTTAAAACAACCCCATGCAACTAAAACATATTTTACCACACATTTTTATATAAATTTTATTTATAACAATTTATTAATTTTATATCTACATATTCAATCTATAAATAGTATGGAACACATTCAACATAGCCTTCAAATAGTTTCAATGCTTATACACAGACATATATTTACTTACACACTTTCTGAATGTGGATGAAGCAAAACAAGCTCTTAACCTCTTTTAGAAATTTGCTAACAAGCCTATTATTTTTTAATTATATATGCATTTTTTTCTCTTAATTTATTTTGAAAATCCATTTTTTGTTTTTACAACAAAAAAAATATTAGAGTTAATGAGGAAATATAAGCACATTATACACATAACTATTGAAATACATTCATAACATAAAAATACTAATATTTAAGCAATAAATCGAATGCTTATATCTTTATGTAAAAAATATAATAAATTAATTATTCATTATGTATGTTTAACTATTTTTCTCTTTTTTTTTTGCGGTATGTAAATTAATATATATGTACAAAAGAAAAAAACTCTCATCATATACATGTGTAGGAAAACATAATAATACAATAAAAATTCAACCACACAAATATGTAATTAACAAATTAAACGTGAACATATTGAGAAAAAAATAAGAAAACGAGAAATGATACAAATTAATTTTACATAAAAAAGAAAAGAGATGTATATGAATAAGTCTTGTGTGCACATCCATACATAATTATGCATTTGCGGTATGTACATGCCCTCGATTACTGTTCTGCATATATATATAGTACATTACAGACATTCATTAAATGCATAATTATTATTTATTTTGTTCTATTTCCTTTGGTTAGTTTATTTTTTCGATAAATTAAAAATCATTATCGTTATTTGAAAATGGTATATTCGTCAATTGGATCGGTTTTGGAAATAGGAGTTTGTTGAAAACTATTTTCATTCACCTCACTTTTTGATTTGCTATCATTATTACTATTATTATTACTGTTATTATTATTATTATTAGAGTAATTTAAAATTTGTGATATTGGATAGCTAGTATATTTGCTTATACCATAATTGTTTGGGAAAAAATAATCTAGCAAATTATTATTTTTATTATTACTGCTATTACTTGTGTTGCTAGAATTTTTGGTGAAACGATTGAACTCGCTATTTCCTGTAATACTATATGAACTATTCGATTTATATTCAATATCTTTTTTATCAAAAAAAACTTTTAATTCTATAATTGCACTAACAGGCTTATGGTCACTTGAAAAGAAATTATTATGGGTCTTATAATTCATATGTTTGAAATATATTCTATCATTATAATAAAAATCATTAATTTCGTTATCATTATTCACCTCTTTGTTAGTCAAAATTTTGCTAATACTATTCTCTATATTATTATCTGGGCTATCCTGCTCGCATTTCATTTTAGTATCTATAAATTCCTTTCTTTTTTTCTCCAATTCAGACAACTGTATTAATTTTCCACTAAGCAATACTCGGTCGCACCTAAAAAAAGTGAAAAAAATATAAATAAGTGTAAAAAAATGAGAAAAAAATATAAACAAGTGTAAAAAAATTACAAATAAATATAAAATTTTGTTTAATTGTGCATGCGAGGAAATCATACCATGCTGGGATTCTTCTAACATCATATATGTTTGAATTTTTTTTATATTTGTAAGTTGGGTTAAATGTAATTTGGCTTTCATAAAATAAACAAAAGGGTAAAATATTATAAATCTTATTATATATAAATTGGTCATAATTCAACAATTGGGTAATATTTTTATTTGAAATGAGTTTAAAAACTTCTTCCTGATTTTTATTAATTCTAAAGTTAAAGTCCCCACAAGCAAAAAAATAATCAAAATTAAATATATTATTTAATTCTTGGGTTTGAAAACTATTGCTTTGAAAACTATTACTTAATATACTTTGCATTTGACTATTCCTTTCAAAAATGTTAGTTTGTCCTGGTGCCAAATGAACGTTGTTAAAGCAAAATGAATTAAAGCCCAATCTAAATTTAACAGATACACTTCCTTTATTACCTGTATTCCCCTTTAACCCAACTTTTACTTTGCAAACATCAAGTTCTCTTATATGATCAACTAAACCTTCATCAATAAAAATTATGATAAATAATCCTATCATGGATACTGATTTTAATTTTACATATTTAAATTTTTTTAGATTAAAAAAGTATTTATTATTATTGTTATTATTACAATTTTGGCTATTTTTTGCAAACTTCTCATGTTTCATATCATTATTTTTTCTGATATTACTACTTGTGTTACTACCTTTTTTCATATCATGTTGTTTTCCCATTTGGCTAGAATCTTTGCCACTACATGTATTTTTTATATTGCTGCAACTATCATTGGTATTCATATTTCTGTTTATACACATTTTTTTATTATCATCAAAATTGTGATTGACATTTACAAACCTACTATTAGCACTTGATTTTGTTATATCCTCATCATTTTGTTTATAGCTTTTAAATACATTCATTTCCTTATCGAGCTTATTATTATTTGTTCCAAATTCTCCTTGGGCATTAGTATATATACTACTACTTTGTGAGCCCTTATAATTAGTTAAATTTTCATTATTACTAAAAAAATTGCTATCATTTTTATCAGAGTTTAAAATATCTATATCTTTGGTTAAACCTAATGAGGAATTATCCTCAAATATTTCATTTACACTACGACTAAATCTTGTGCCACTTCCTTTTAAGCTTTGTGTTAAAAATGTATTATTTTCATCATGCTTAAGAAAATTATTATCTCCTTTCAAATTACCGCTACCAACATGATCACTTTTATTCTCTTTAGAAATCAAATCACTATCGACAAAATTATAATCATTTGGAAATTCATAATTTTTATTATTGTTCATATTATATGAATTATTATCATTATTATTGCCTTCGTTATTTTCCTTATTTAAATTATTAAAACAACTATTTAAAAATGCACTTTTAGATATATCAAGAATATCTAAATTGTCATCATTTTTATCGTTTTCATTTGTTTCGTTATGTTTAAGTTTTCTATCCTCTTTTATATAGCTATCGTAAAAATAATCCTTGTTTGATTCTGTATTGTTTTCATTTTTTGAAGTATTTTCATCTATAAAATAACTTTCATTATGATGGCCTTGACTTTTTAAATACATTTCTTTTTGTCTTTGTGAAATTTCTGCTAAAGTTTGTGTAATTTTTTGTTCTATTTTTTTTTCCCTAAATGTATCTTTCATGTTCATTAAAATTCTAAATCCAGTTAATTCAACAACCTCTTGAAAGCAAAATACATACATATCAACATATTCATTATTTTCATGTAACCATGAAGATATATCATTTAATTCATATATATCACTTCCACATAAATTCCATGTTCCTGTCCATAATTTGATTATTTTTTCTTCATAGTTGTAATTTTTATTTTTACTTTTTATATGATTTTGCGTAAATTTTGAATCTTCATTATTCATATAATATTGATTTATCAAATCATGACTTAGTAAATCTCCAAATTTATTTTTATTCTTCAAACTATATATAAAATTCCTTTTTTTATATAAATTTTTTACATATATTAAATTGCTTTTGTGTTTTTTTCTTTCCTTTCCTGTTTTATTATTATTACCACCTATATTGTTATTACTATGATTTACATTTTTCTTACGTTTTTCATTTTTTTTCACAATTGTGTGGTTTAGCTTTTCATCATCATGTTGCTCATTTTCTTTTTTAATAATACTAGTTCCACTACTTAATGCACTTTTTTTATGTGTCTTTTTCTTTCCTTCTCTTATTAAAACATTATTTGCACCATTGGTTTTTTCATTAAGCTTATTTCTTTTTCCCAATTCAGTGTCTTTAGGAGTATTATTTTTTAATAACCATTTTTCATCACTTTTAGAATTGCTATCACTTTTGTCTTTATTCCTATTCTGAATCGATTTAATCGATTTTGAATAATACTTTCTTCTTAATCGTTCAGATAATCGAATTCTAAATCTTCGTTTTTTCTTAGTTTTATCAAATTTGCTTTTTAAAAGGCCTCCTATTTTTGCCTTTAGAGATATATAACCATCGCTATTAATGGATTTATTCGAATTTTCAGTTATGCCATTAATTTGACTTTTATCTTTATTATTATTCATGCTTTGATACAAATGAGGAATAGAAAAATATGGATTTTTATTACATAACTTGATAAAATTATCCATATTTATAAAATTATTATAATTTAATAAATAATTATAATCTCCTCCAATTAAATAATTTCTTCTTTTATTTTTATTACTATATTTACCTACACATAAAATTATGTCTATACATTCTTGCCTAAAATTATCTTCAAAATTATTTTGATAAAATCTTTCAATTGATTTAATAGCATGATCAATATTAGTAGTAATTGATGATCGACCAACATTTATTTGAGACGAAAAAACGCTACCTGTACCCGTATAATGTGTACTTATAATATCACCATTTTCCACCCACATCTTTTTAAATAAATGTTTTAATACATATACATATTCATCATTTTGTTCTGCTCTATATCCTTTATCAATTCGGTTTGCTACATTATATGTATCATTCATATTTGCAGGACTTAAATTTGTATTGTTTTGATTTTTATTTTCTTCATTTCCTTTATTGGAATTTTCATTATTTGATCCTCCTGTGCTAATATAATTAAATCTTTCTAATAAAAAGCTAACAGCACTATGGCCACTACTTTCGTTATTGTTTTTTTTTTTAGCTACACCACTATTACTTAAATTAGAATTATTGGTACTATTCAATTGGCTTGAGCCATGACCCGAAGAATATGCATTGCTGTTATATTCATACAATTTATCTGATGGAATTCTGTCTGTTGGTTCAATCAAGTAATTATCCATCTCCATTGAACTTAATATAGTTACCAATTCATTGTTACTAAATATACTACTTGCATTTTTTGGAAAATTAATACTTGATTTTTTAACAGGCTTTAAGAATTTATCATTTTTCGAAACATTTAAAATATATAAAATAAAAAACAAAGAATAGTAGTATTGAAAAACATTTGTTCTATCTAAACAATCCAAACAATTCGTTCGAAAAACGCCATCTTGAAAAATATATGATTCATTAGGTTTACTACAAGTATCTGTACTTTTTTGATTCCTACTATTTTCATTATTTACTGGTTCAACAAAAAATGAAACATTTTTTATTTGTTTTAATAAAACATTATTTATAAAACTATCCATTGCATCATCAAAACTTTTATTTTTAACTGAAATATGAAAATCATATTCTATATAATTTAGAAAATCTTTTTCTTTATAAGTATCATCTTTTTTAACACAATTCATTAATTCAATTAATTTTTTTGTTAATTTTTTTTCATTATTTTTATTTTGACTTAATAAATTTATATAATATATATTATTACCATAATTATGTATTAATTTTTTGTTATGCTCTTTAAATGCTTTAATACTTAGTAACGATGATCTTTCAATATTCACATGGGATGACATAGAATGTTGTTTCCAAAATAATGGTATTGAACCTCTTATTTGAACTAACGAAATAATCCGATTTTCAAAATTCAAAAGATTGTTTATACATTTATTTCTATCTATTTCGATAGGTTTTTTATATATATGCTTATTTATAATATTTCTGCATATGCTCATTCTTGCAGGTTTCATTTCCCTTTCGCTTATATCGCTTTTGCTGATAATTTCCTGATTGTTACTATTATCAATTAGGGAATTATTAAAACACTTCATTTCAATTTCTTTTCCTTCATATTTTTTTGCATCTATTCCTTTTGGGCTGGATATCTTATTCATTTTTACTTCATCATTTTGATTATCTTTAGGCCCGTCATTTTTTTTAACATAACTATCCACATCGACCTTATCGAATCGGCTTCTGTATGTCATATTATCTCTATTATCAATTCTAATAATTTGTTCTGATTCAACAAAATTAGCTACATGTCCATCATCATTTATACCTCTTTTATTAAATCTTGTACCTCCTAACATCGAAGATCTTCGACTTATTAAAAATAGTTCTACACGTTTTTTATTCATTTCGATAGATGTATAAGATATATAACCTTGAATAACTGGGCAAAACCAATTATCATCAATTTTACATCTGCTTTTTATTTTTTTAATCATTTGATAGTTCCATATAAACTTTTTTTCACATATTTTTAAAAAACTTTTTCTTATATTTAAGGAAGAATAATGATGTAATAAAGGAGCCCTCTCTTTCTCTTCAATATTTTTTCTTCTTTTTTTTTGAATACACTGAGTTAGATCAAAATCGTATGAATAATACATATGTGTACATAATATTTTTTGAATCATTTTTAATATCTTTGGGATATCCATTTTTAAAATTAATTTATCTTCTTCATTTTTCATATGTTCTGTATTTTCACTTTTAATATCCATAAAATATGGATCTCTTTTGTCAATATCATCATAATTACTAGCATTAAAATAATAGGTGTTTATCAAATCTTTAATATCCCCATTAACAGTTTTAACACTTTCACCACCTTTGCATTTGTTTTGTTTTTCACTACTTTTTTGGGTGTCCTCAACACTATTAGTATCGTATGGCTTGTCGATTATATTTTCATTTTTTCCCTCATCATTAAATGAGGGTATAAGATTTTTATGCTCTTTTTCATCACCCTTATTTTCGTTAAAACAAGTTTCATGAGTCTTATCATCATCTAGATCGATCAATATGTTCGAATCACCATTTTTTTTTTTGTCATTTTTTATTTCATTATCATAATTTAAATCATTTTTCTTGTTAGTATCATATACATATTCATACTCATTAATATCAAAACATTTGACATTGGCATCATTTGGTTCTATTCCCATATTATTATTCCACGTATTTTCATTTACTAAATTATATTCATTTTTGTCATTCATAAGATCAAGTAACATTGCATTATCATCAAGAATGTGTGTACTTGTGCTCATTTTTTGTGAATTTGTTTGGTTAGTATTAAGTTGGTTTTCATTATTACCTTCTTGTTGAACTCCCAAGGGAGCCTTTTCAATTCCACTCATATTTTTATTGTCATAATTCGTTATATCTGAAATTATGTTCAGTATATTTTTATTATTAAACTGATTTGTTAACCATTTTTTTGCTGTATTAAAGTTTAGCAGCTTCTTATTTTTTTCTTCTTTTTTACTAAAATTATTTTGATTATCTTCATAGTTATTGCCGTATATTTTTCGTTCAGTAGTGTTTTCTACAATTTCTAAATTTTCAATATATTCTATTTTATTCTTATTATTTATATCATCATTAGATTTATTTATTTTATCCATAAAATATTTATTACATATATTTTGATCGTCTATTTTATATATATCATTACTAAAACGATAAGGGTTAGTTGGTTCTTCATTTGCAATTATAATTCCGCTATTTTCAAATTTGTCTAATTTTATTTCATTATTATTTATTCTATTTGAAGTACTTAATGAGTCACTCTCGTATTTTCCATCATTGTTAGTATCTCCTCTCCTATTTTGTAAATTCTTTTGATTTTCATCTAAACCTTTAATATTAGCATATATATCCTTCACCTGGTCCGAATTTACAACTTCAAATTTCTTATTTATATCTTCATTATTTTTTGAACTGTTAATAAAAAAACTCGTTGAATTATCATCAATATTAAGGAAATTATTTATTGTTGTATTCATAGAGAAGAGATTTATATTATATGGTATATATTGCACCCTTTCAATTTTATATATATTTCTATATTTATTTAAATAAAAAAATTTACATAACAATTTCCATTTTTCACAAACAAATAAAAATAATTCGTTATGGACTTCTATTGTACCTATTATATTATCAACTATTAATTCATTTAATAGCGTACCAAACTTTTTACTGTTTTTTCGAATACTATCTTTATATATTAACTTTTCGGAGCACTTCCCAGTCTCTCGGTAAATAAACAAGCATGGGGTTTTAGAGATCTCATCTTTATTGCCTTTTAAATGCTTTGTATAAATTATTTTAAATACTTTTTCATATATTATTAACAAATATCTTCCTTCTGTATTATTTGCATTCATCAGTATTGAATTGGTTTATATAAGAACAAATGACTTGAAAAAAAACAAATAAAAAATTCAATAAAATAAAAATAAGCCCAATTCAAGCAGGATTCCTGATAGTCAAGGAAACATATGCATAGTAGAAGGCAAAAATAGGTCAATCTTCCAGAGATAATAATACCAATTTTATTATTTTTTTATTTCTATTTTACATGGCCATAAAATACATAAATAAGTACGCTCTGACTAAAAATAATAATGTAGTAACACTAGAATAAACAATAGAACACACAATATTATCACCGTATTCACTTTTTTTTTATCGTCTTTAAAAAATTTTCATGTATTTGCACATATAATCATGTATTCATATAAACAAAACATTTTTTTTGAGTATATGTATTGTATAATATTTTTTAGCAAAGGAAATCTGCTAACGTATTTACGCCATATAAATTATTATGCACACAAGCATACATATGTACATATATATAGCAGTGGATAACTTATCCTATATATATAAATTAAAAATAAATTAAAATAATGAATCATACACAATCATACTTTTTCTCTTGTCTTGCACTTATTTTGAATCATTTTAATCATGTTTAAATCGTCTTTGATCGATTAACAGTAATTGTGATTTTTTTTTAATTTTTGTTTTTGTTGTCAGTAGAATAGTATATTCCAGCTATAAAGTTATGACAAATTAATTGCCTTCTTTAACTTTATCGTTTTAAAAATTATATATATAAATGCATATATAAATGTGAAGTTGTGTTAATTTTGGGGGTAAATAAATGTATACCTCATACAAGTAACTATTTATGACACATGTATATATACATATATATTATTATATGCTATAGGCATATGTTATTTATTTTTTGTTATATACATAAATATATCATTATTGCACATTTAAATATTTTAGTGTAACAAATATATAACTACTTCTTTTAATCCTATGCTCAAATTCTCTATCGTTTGCATATATAAATGGCATAGGAGTACTCCATACGTATGAGAAACATAAGCAAGGGAATATAATCATATATATATTATATAATCACATTAAGAATACAAATATTTTTGTATAATAAATAGTATATAATTAATAAATAAAGAAAATCATCAAAAATTGTTATATTCATAAGAAAATTCAAAAGCTATAATAATAACAAAATTTAATATATATTAAAAACAATTGTTAAAAAATATATATAATAATGATTTTTTATTTTCATATTTATTTGCTTTTTGTGGAAATAATATAACTTTCAGTTTGTTAGTATTATTATTTTTCAAATATTTTGTTTTTGCTTTATTATTATTATTTTCTTTGTGTATATATTTTTTTTGCATATCATTCAATAGATATCTCAATGCAAGACGAAAAAAAAAATTAGCTATACAATTTAATACGCATATATATAAATGTGATATATTTTGTATATATTTTCCCATATATTTATCACTTATATTTTTTAAGCTTATGCATATATAATTTCACAATTTAAGCTATAATATTAATTTTTATGTTTTTTTTAAAATAAAAAAATGGTATTTAAAATAAACAAATTTCATTTATAATTTTCATATAATAAAAGTTTTTATAATACCAAATTATTATTAACACATTAATTTTCTATTTTTACTTTTGGGGCATATTTTTTTATCTCTATTCCCATGTATACGATCACATGCCTATGTAGTATAAAAATCAAATTTATTTTTTATTCTTTACATTGTTTTTTATATACAAATAAAAAGGCAGTAAAAGGGTGTAAAATACGTGTATATATTCTTGGTTAGTCACATTCATTTGAGGGCTCAGTTTTACTTTCTTACAATATATGGCCCATAAACATGAATATATATAAATATATCACCTACTTTTTAATATCATATTCTTAGTTTGAATTCCATACTTTAATATTTTTTTAAAAACCCTTGAATATCACATATGCATATGACCATGTTGCTCCATCGCACAGATAAGATAATATTCATATGTTAAAAAATTATATTTTATACTTGCGATATGAATTGAGGAAATCGTATTTACATTCAAATTGCATATACACATATATATGTGTGTATACTGCTTGATGAACGACATAGCCTCATTCTATATCACTGATTTATTTGTATTGTTGGGTAGTTAGCAGATTAAAAATAATATACTTAAAAAAATATAAAACAATTAATGCATAAGTTTACAATGAAAAATGAGATTAAAGTAATAAATGAACTTTAAGACGAAACTTACAAATTATCTATTACAATAATGTAATTTAAATATATGTATACATTATATCTTTTTCCATAAAATGAAAGTCATAAATTTTTCAAAATAAACAAAGGGAATGGGAAAATAGGCATAAATGCATTATGCATAGTAAATTATGTAAATTATTTATATATACATGATAAAAATAAATAAAATAACAAAAATGTGGAGCGTCAAATATATGGGGTAACCAAACAAATAGTCTTTTACTTATTTTCACTCCAACTGATGCACGGCTCATAATTTACCAAAAAAAGGTTTAAAATTAAAAAAATACAAAATTTGGTATACACCTTTTTCAGTTTTAAACAAAAAAGGATATACATTCATATTATAAAATCGAAATTTCTAGAAATATGTTTTTTTTTGATGTTTTTTTTCCTTTATTTTTCCCTCATCCTCATAAGTTGGCATATTGTCCAAAACGATAGTTTCTTGGTCATAACTTCCTTGTTCATCATTTGTAGGTTTTTTCGATTTTCTCTTTTTCCTTAATATTTGTAATGATCCATCTTCTAATTTGGTTACAGTATTATATTCATTGCTATCGTATATATCTGCTTTTCTATTTGGATACCGCGGTATTTTTTCGTGAGACTTAAGTATCCCTTTTTTTATGAGTCTCTTTCGCTCAATACCCATTTTATGATAAAAATATAATTTTTTTGACAAAATTTTATTTTTTTTACTGAGACAATTTCTTCTAGGTGCCATATTTAATGCTTTTCTTCCACCTCTCTTTTGATATTTTTTCTTTTTCTTTATAATATCATAATATTTATTATGTATATTAAGCATTTTACTAACCTTTTTATTTAAATTTTGAAAAACGATTTGTTTTTTATCAACAGTTTTTTCTATAATATCATTTACTAGACTTGTATTTTTTTTATTAAAAAAAGATGTTAATGAATTACTTGTGTTATTAAATTTGTTTAAGTTGACTTTGCTCGATTTATAAATATAATCATTTATATTATTACCAATATCATAATTTATAATTTCACAATTTTCAAATTGTACACCTCTACTTAGTATGTTTGTACATATTAATATATTTGTTTTGCTTTTTTTAAAATCTCTATAATTTTGACTCCTGTCTTTATAATTCATTTCATTATGAATACAACTGACTTTATATTTTAATTCGGATAATATATCTTTTAAATTCATTACACTTTTTCGAGTATTACAAAATATCACATATTTGTTCAAAAAAATATGTGAATTACCCTTTACACCTCTATTTTCCGATCTTTGACTATTATTATTTCCTTCTTTTCTTTTCAACTCTTTATTGCTAAGCATTTCGAGAAGTAAAGAAACTTTCTCCTTACTTTTGCTATTAATAAAAACATGCTTTATTTCACTACGAATATCATGGCTATTCAAATTAATTATTTGTTGCACATATTTACTTCTAATATTGTTGCTCAAAAATTCACTTATACAAAATGTTTTTGTTGCTGATACAAATATTGTAATAGGAATATTTGAACTTATTGTATTTTTTGTATTTTCAATACTTTCAATTTTTTTTATTATATTTTCATTTTTATTTATTGTCTTTACGGATTTAGTTTCATCACGAGAATTGTCTATCTCTTCATTGCTAATACTGGAACTATTATTTTTTTCATCCTCAATTTCGGATTCATCATCTTGATCATTTTCATTAGCTTCTTCAGTAATACTAGCATATTTTTTATTCAATTCTTTAATAGTATTATTACTCCTCTTTCTAGTATTTATTTTATCCGTCTTTTCTTCATCTTCTAACTTTTGTGTTTCTTTTTTTTCTTCATGTTCAGTATCATTATGAGTCCCACCCTGATTTAATAATGCAGGTCTCTTAAAATAATACATATTTGTGTAATTTTTAACATGGTTAAATATAAGTTGAAGTTTTTTTTCATTAAAAGGATTACACAATGTTTCAGATTCTTCTACTACTAAATATTTTAAAAATTTTAAATTATACAAATGTTTATTTTTAGCATTATCTAATTTTTCAAAAATTTTATCAGGTGTTCCTATTAAAATATCGATGTTGTAATTTACAACATTCTTTTTTTTTTGAGAATTACTTTTTATATTTTTCAAAAAATTATTGGAACTAATAAATTGAGATTCTGTGTTGAAACAGCTGTCTAAGTTTTTATTAGACATATCGTCGTTATCACAAAAATGTGTTGTCTCTTTCTTGTTAGAATGAAAGGATTGGACATGAAATTTTTTGATAGACTTTTTTTTATTTCCATAACCACCAGCTAAAAGCTCGATATTTATATCAAAGGATTTTAAAAATGAAAAAAGTTCACAAGCTGCTTCTCTAGTATTTGTCAATATAATGGCATATGGAAAAGAAATGTTTTTTTTATGTTTTAAACTATTAAGCTTATTATTTTTTTTATTATTAATATAACTATTACTGACATTGAAATTGTTATATCTTCTCATATATATATATCTATTTTTTATTTTAAATTTTTCATAAGATATATTAAAAAATAAATTTTCTTTATTTTTAAGGTATCTTAATTTTTCTTTTTTACGGAATAGTTTATTTCGGTATTTTTTGTAATTATATTTATTTAAAAAGTTATAAAAATTAGACAAATTTGTCATAATATTTTCATTATTCTTATAAAAATTATCAATAATAGGAAGAAAATAACTCAGTGTTTTACCGCTATTATCTGGACTAACAATAACATATATATCATTAAAACATTTTGATGCATTTTTATTATCCTTTGTTGTATTTATTTTGTTATTTTCAAATTTATCATATTTGCTATTTGCATGTCTATCATCTTCATATATATTAACACATTTGTACTTTTCTAAATCATAAAAATCAGTACTAATATATGAATTCGATTTTAAATAGTTATTAACATATGCTCTATTTTTTAAAATAGTTTTATATAAGCTTTGTGAAGGCATTACATCCATTTCATTTTGATTTTTTGTAAGTTCTTTTTCTTCCTTTCCTTGTAGCAACAACGGAATTACATTTTTTTGAATTTCTGTTGGGTTATATATTTTTAACTCATTAAGCTTTAAATATATATTTATTTTAAAATTATAATCTAAAAAACTATTTTTATATAAATCATCTTTTATTTTTTCACGCTTTTCCCTAAGTATTGATTTGTTTGTATTTTTAATACCCCCTTTGATTGGGTCTTGTCCTTTCCTTCCGTTATTTATTTCGAAATTTCCATCACCGTTTATATTTGCTTGGATATTTCTTTTTCGTACTCGTCGTACAATTGATATATTTCTTAATATCTTTGTTTTGAAAAGACTTGATTTCAAATTTTTACAAAGTGTTACATTTTGCTGATTTATTATCTGCCTAAAGTACCAATTTTTCATCATTTTATCAGCCTTACAATTTCATAAATATTAACCTACTCATTGCTATGTGTTTTTAAATTTTGAAAAATAAAAAAAATAAATGGAAAATTCAAATGACTGAAAATGGTTATATCTCTAGTTAAACCATATTATATATCTGATTTCGTCAAAAAAAAATCCATTTTTTAATATAATACATCCCTATATTCTAATTCTCTTACAACACACATATATAAATATGAATATATCCAAATTCATATTCTTTATTTTTTCTACTTTGTATGTTGTATTTTATCAAGCAAAAATTAAATATTTTATGAGTAATATTAGTAGTGTTTTTTTCTCTTTATATGCACATATATTTTGCAAATACGACATACATATGGATATAGAAATTAAAAATAGTAATATTCCAATATAGAAAAAAATTATTCTATAATTTATACTACATTCGTTTATCTTTGATTGATGAAAAATTTTATTAATTTTTATAATTCGAAAATTATACCTTATAAAAATGTTTCTTAAAAAGAAGAAAAATATGATGAAAGCTATTTAATTCTGCTTTACATATATTAGCATATACACATTTACCAGCCATTATGTTATTTCCTTTACCGCTTCCATATTTGCTTACTTTCTAACATTTATTTTGTTTTCATTATCTATATATAATACCCTAATTTATGTAAACTATATTTTTCAACAAAATTGAGTATAACATAATAAATTAATAAGAATTAACGAAAATATCAATAGCAATTTATTATCAGACAATTGCCATTTTAAGATATATTTTATTTCCATTTTTTTTCACCAATTCAATATTATAAAAAAATTAATAAACCTTTTGACCCACTTTTATAATAAAATGGGGCTTATAAAAATACAATGAGGGCAGACTATAATGGTATATATAATATACAGTGTATTTATTAATATATGTATTTATGTGTTTGTGTTCGTTTAACAAATATATAGGGAATAATAAAACATATATGATAAAAAGGCATTATCATGTAGCTTCGTATCAATTTACAAAAATACACATATATAATACATGCATATATATAAATATTTTTTTTTTTAATACATAATTTTTGAATAAAAAAAATTAATTACAATACTTCCAAAAATTTGTTTCTTTCAAATGTTTTAGTTCATATATCCACTTGCTCTCTATATCTATTTGTAAACATATATACTAGGAAATCAAAATTTAAATTGTCATATTCGTGTTTAATCATTTCTTCATTATTTCTTTTCTTTTTGTAAAATTCAGAATGATTGCCTTACATTTTCTCTATTTTTAAAATTAAGTATTAATTATTAAAAAGCAGCATCGAATGATAGATATGGTTAGTAATTTTCCTTCATTAATATGGTTGTTAGGATTTGTCCTTTTATCTATACTGTAAATAGGAATAATCAAAAAAAAAATATATATATAACCTCAGTGAAAAATTAATAAAATATTAAATTATTTTTAAATATAAAAAATGTACAAACCTTTTTAAATCCAATTATATCAGCTCTTTCTCTAAAGCATTGTCTACATATGTTGATGTTATATTTTCTTATGATGGCGTGCCTGTTGGAGCATACTCGGCTATAATAAAAAAAAAGGAAATAAAAAATTCATATATACAACTGTACATATATGCATCCACTCATATATAAAAGTTATTATGTATTTTTATATAAAGGCATAATGATATGCCTCATTAAATGCATATGCAATATTTATAGATGGAAAAATACTATATATAAAACATTATTATATAATACGAAAACTTGTATATATCCATAAAAGGATCTTATATATATATGTAAGGATACTTATATATTTGTACATTATTATATCTATATTTATATATCCACAAATTAATGCATATACATAAAATGCCACTTATATTAATATTCAAATGAGTCAACATACATTCTCTATATATTTCCCCACTCGCTTATTTAACACATAGTAAATATATGTATACTATTTCCACGCATAAATATATATATATAAATATAAATAAATAAAATAGGTTTGTAATTCATGAATTTTAAAAGCAGTAAATGATATTATATTACCATTGCCTTGATCCTTGACCGTATTTTTTGGGGTGAACGTTTTGTATACAGCCCATTGTTTTATTATAAAAAATGGAAAATATATCAATTAAAAAAAGGTTAGTTTAGATATAATAATTTGTTTGTGAAAAAATCACTATAATAATATTTAATATTTATTTAATAATTTTGTAAAATATTTTATTTATTTTCTAATGAGAATAAATGTAAAAAAATATTTTTTTTTTAATTTTAATTATTATAAAATTTCATGTTCATACATTTTTAATTAAATTTGCTTTGCATAAAAAACCAATATAATATTAAATATATTAATTATATTAATATCCATATTTTTTATTTTAAATAAGCCAACTGCAATGATAATGATGCACGTTATGTTATACATACAAACCATCAAATAAACAAAAAATATATATGATGTATTTAAGCTATATATTAAATAATATATAGTATATTGCGAAACATTTTAATATCCTCTTATTGCAACATATTATAAATGGCGCTTCCCTTTTTTCCCATAGCGATATTATGAATAAATTATTATAAAGTTTTCATGCATATATTATAAAAGCCGATCCTTAAAATTAATGCATATCTTTCTATATTAAAGGCAATATTAATATTTCGTAAAATATAGGAATATATTTGAAGAAATTTCCATTTTTTCACAAAGAAAAAAAAAGGGGGCACTAAAACCGTAACAATAATATACACTTTTATATTTTTCATATATTTTTATATATTATTATTTTTTTTAGTATTTTTCCACAATTTATATTTTATTCTTCTTAAATTTTTATTATTACCTCAATTACAATTATAAATGATATGATTTTCATATATACGATATTAATAGTATATAATCGGCTGTATGCATATAAAAAAATGCTTGAAAAAAAGGAAACTCCACCAATCAACATTTTTAATCACAACGAACATACAACTTTGTACATATAAAAAGGAAATAAAGAAATATTTTCGATTTTTTCTTATATCATATATTTATATTTGAAAACATAGCGAGTGAAGGGGTTCAACAATTATTTTTTTTTGTGTAAATTAAAATTTCATTTTAAGAAAATCTGTCACTTTTCTATTATTTATATTACAGTTTTCTTTTTTATTTCTATTTTTAATGCGCATTAGTTAAAAACAAACGAAAGAGGTAAAAGGACTTTATATTTCACGCTAGTGTTGTACATGTTCAAAAAATAATATAGGAAACTTATATAAACATATACCATTAAAGGTTTATGAAAATACAAGGACAATAGATTTGCGATCCATTTTTTTATTAATGTATTGTGGTTTCTACGAACTGCTCTTTATATTAAAGAAAACAAGCATACACCAACCTAGTGCCAACATATATATAATTTGTGTGCACTTATTTATTATATTATTTGTTTTTTATAATATATCTTACATTAATTCTGAAAACATATCGCCCTCGAATTTGCATGAAGGGATTAGAAAAAAGGAAAAAAAAAACAAAGTGAGTAGACCACCTTCATATTTATAAAAATGCTTTTAAAGTATCATTTAAATTATGTCTAAGTTTTTATTATTCTAACTATTATAATAATTATTATTATTGTTATTTCTTTTCATTTTGTTTTGGTGTCCTTTTTTTTCTTAACATAAAAAAAAATGTCTATAAGTATGTATATAATATTAAACAAAACTATATATAATTAAAAGTTTTCTCAGAAAACAATTAATTATATAGAGGAAAAAAATAAAAATAATAAATAGATAGTATATCTATATATATTTCATGCATTTTTATGGATGAATGCTAATATTATAAGCATGAAAAAACATATATGCATATGCTCTTAAATATATAAAACATTCCCTACTCTTCATTAAACTTATTATTTTGATATAAGATTAGGGTTTAATTATTTACGGGAATAAAAAATTGTACCATATTAAAAAGCAAAAAATTCATATTCTATTATTTTATGAATATAGCAAAACTGCGCTCATTAAAACACAAATAATACCTATAAAAATGAAAAAAAAAATAATATAATGTAAAGAGAAGCAACAGCAAAGGAAAGACAAATTATATGGAAAAAAATTTACCTAAAAATTCCAAAAAACCCATCCCAATTAAAGTGTAAGTAAATAATTCATCCTTTATAGATGGATTTCTGCTAGTACCCAAAACTAAAGCTGAAAATAAACTTCCAATACCTTGAGCAACCTATAGTTTTATTTTCAATAAAAATAATGTAAAATAAAAATGATTTTTTCAAATAATGTGTGTGCAAACAAATGGAAGTATTATTGCTGTAATATGCACATAAATATTTTTACACTTTATTTATTTCTCTATTACCCCTCCAACTGACATCAATGCAATGGCTGCTGATAAACTTGCTATACCACTATCATGTCTAACACCTAATTTACTGTTAATGCAACTTTTTTCGTCCTAAAAAAAATGTATTCACAAATTAATACAGCATATGTGGCACCAAAACATTATGTATTTTTAAAAGGCATATTATTATAAAATCCGTAGACAAACACTTAATAGATAAATACATATCATTTGTGTGACTACACATATAATAATAAAGCTACATATAGTTTCTATAATATTAAAAAAATAAACAATTCATTATTATGCACACCAAAAATAATACACACATAATTTGCTCTTTATGTTGTGTGAACATGCTTTTATTAAAAAAAATATATATATTTACCTTGAGAATAGCATTGACGTTTTGGGTATTAATTGTTTTACACATAAATGGTGAGGTGTGATAAAATCTGTGAAAATTATAATTTTTGTATAAGCCATTATTTGAAATAGTATTTCCAGCGTTGATTGTTACATTTCTGCTTGCTATTGAATATCCATTATTTAAAAATGAACTCTTAAATTTAAAATTTTGAAAAAGGCCCGAAGAGTTTAACGTATTAAAAAAAAACCTACTCATTTTTACTTGTACTATTTAAAAATTAGAGATAACGAATAATTGTAACAATAACACACAATGCAATAAAATAAATACTTTAATGATAATTGTAATGATTATGCCAATTAATAATGTTTTTATGTAATTGTTATAATGCCTATTTTATATGTGTATTATTTTGTGTACATATATTTATTGTTTTCCCCTTATTTATTTAAAATAATTTTTCCATATTATGTTCAAATTATATCATTTTTAATAGGTGTATAAAGTTTTTTAAGGTATTAGCATAATATTTATTTATAAAAATATTCAATACATATATAATAATTGTAATAAAAAAAGCGTTAACAAATATATTTTTTTTTTACTTTGGCTTATTGTTTCATGCTCGCTTGTTTGTACTTGTTTTTTCCCTTTCACTTTTTTAAGAGTGTCGAGTAGTATTACATTTTTTATATCTACACTTAAGAATGCCCATAATATGTATTGACATATAAAGCTATATGTTATTTTATACATTACCCAATTAATAATTTTTTTTTAAACACACTTGAAATACATGTGCATATATATACATAATATACAAAACACGGAGAAATTAAATAAAAACATATATAATATATTATAAATTCCTAATTAAAAAAAATTCATGTATTATTCTTTTAAATATCCTTAATAATATATAACTATCTGACTCTGTATTTTATGCCCTTGTTTTTTCCTACCGACCTTATATTGTTTTTTTTTCGCCCTCCATACCTTAAAACAAATTCAAATAAATATGCGCAATAATGTATTATATTCTATTACAGTTGTTCACATAAAATTATACAAAATTTTAATTTATACGTTATTTATTGTTGACATAAAAAAACATAAAAATATAATAATGAAATAAATGAAAAAAACACAAACCTATTAATCATATTTTCAAATTATGTAAAACATGCAAATTAATATAAACATATATAAACGCAAAAAGGTTTATTTAAATGCTTATCGAATTAGCTAAAAAACAAGTATAAAAACATACTTATACGTTTACACGTTTATATGCATGGAAAAAAAAAACTTAGTTAAAAAAATGGGTAAAAATAACAAGTTTCAATGACATAATAATTTTGGAATATACTTAAAAATAAATATAGCACAAAATTAAAGTATTATAATAGCTATAAAAATATAGATACATATAAAAAATATTTACCTATCTATGTATATACGACACAGATATATAAATGTTTAAGAACATGTATATTCTTTTATATAGTCATTTTATTTGTTTTAATAGCATATTTATATAACATATTTATATACTTTTACCTTATATTTTTGTACGTTTTTATCGTATAATATATTATTATTATCTTTGGAGCTAGCCAATAAAATTGAAAAGGTACTCCTCTCTTTTCTTCTTACACGTTAAAATTTCTAAATTACACATCACTTAGAATGGAAAATGTATTGGATGTGGGAACATTTTGTGAAATGCTGGAAGGATCCCTAAGTACATCAAGGGCAAGACGAATTCAATGTGAAGAATATTTAAAACAGGTTCCGAAAATAGCGGGATATATCAATACAACATTGAACATAGTAAAAAGTGTAAACACAATAGATGACAGTATAAGAATTTCTGCTTCGATATTTTTAAAAAATAGTATAAAAAATAATTATGATAGTTTAGAAAAAGAAGAGATATGTATACTTATAAAAGATATTTATGAAAGCTTATTATACTTAGAGATGAAAGACAAACAATTATATGTTCAATTATTTGAGATTATGAAAATTTTAATCCATAAGAATTTCCCTGAAGATTTTTATATTTTAGAAAATATATTAAATGATATAAATCAAAGAAAGGATGTAAGGAAGCTATATGTTAGTTTATACTGCTTAAAATTAATATTTAAAAAATTAAAAATAAAAAAAAAAGAGAATTATGAATTATACACAGAAATTTTAAATAAATATTTCTATCCATTAATAAACTGCCTATATGATTTAAGCTCATTAGATATAAATAATAATGACGTGAGTGAAATATTAAGTATTATATGCAAAATTTATTACTATGTTAATGATAGTTTTTTAATTAAAGAGGTTATAATTTTGGAGTATATGGATAACTATTTTAGTTTATTTGATCATATATTAAAGAATGAAATAAATATACCAAACTATATTAATGATGAAAATTATCTAAAAACCTTACCACAATATAAATGCAAGAGAATAGTTTTAGACATTGTTACAAGATTATTATCGAGATATATCAATGCTAATTACAATAAGTTTAACAATGATTTAAGCGAAAAATTTTGTCAAAACTTTTTAAATAAATGGTTATGCCCATTCTTTGACGATTTTATAATAATTTTGCAAACTTATGATAGAAATAAAAAAAGTTTAACTGACGAATGCTTGATATATATTATACAAGGCTTATCATATGGTGTTGAAAATGCAGTTATATATAAAAATTATATAAAAAATAATATCGAATTTTTGGTTAAAAATATTATATTCCCATTATTATGCTATAGTGATGACGATATAGAAAAAATACTCTACGATGAATATGATTATACAATGAATATATTTAACAGCTATTCCGTTGAAGACAAAAAAGTTAGTGTCACTTCTTTTATAAAAGATCTCACTAGGTATAGGGGAGTAAAACATACATCCGAACTTTTTATGCTTTGCGAAAGTGTTATCAGTGCATATAACCAAAATTATGCTTCCATATATAATGATCTTAATACTGGCATAATTTCACCAGCCAATCCTCAAGGGGCAGATAACAACCCTATAGATACAGACAAACTTGAGCAAGTTTTACGAAACAAATTTTGTAAATATAAATATGGTGCACTAAAAATACTAGAATGCTTATATAACAGATTATGTGATAAAAAACGAAATATGAACATAGAAGAATTTTTAAAGACATATATAGAAAATGATTTAAATAGCCCAAATTATTTATTATGCTATCAATCTATTGTAACATATTGCTCGTTTATAAAAAAAATTGAACAATTTAAAGATGTTAATGGGCTTTTACGTAATTATGAAATCATATTAAATCACATGAAAAGCTCAAGCTTGTTAATTCGTGTAGCTAGTGCATCTTATATTAAAAAGTTCTTTAAAATAAAAAATTATGTATTAAAAGAAGCCATTATAAAAACCATACCAATTTTAATCGAGCGATTATTGAATGTCATTAAGGAAGTTAAATGTGAATATATTGTTATGACATTAGATAATTTGGCTTATACATATAAAGACTATATAACACCATATGTTAATGACGTTGTTATAGCACTATGCTCAAGTTTTGTTTTTCTAATAAATAAGAAAGAAGCAGATGAGGAAAATACTAAAGGAGGTAGAACTTCAAACTCATTTGAAAACAGTTTACGAAATGGTAATACTGGAAATGCAATGAATAATACCTTAACAGATGATAATAATTCACTATTTAAAGATTCAAAGTTTAGTATAAATGGGGATGAAAAAAAAGATAAAAAAAATGAAAATGAAGAATTAGATTTAAATTCCGTTATTTTATCTATTTTAACTGCTATTTTAAGTTTGCTTGATTCCGTTAATGAAAGTAATAAAGCTCAAATTTATAGTAGCACTTTATCTTATTTATATGTTGTTGTTGATGAAACATTTAAATCACCATCTATTGATTACCTTGAGGAAGCATTATCACTTCTTACTAATATAACATACTATTTAGATATTGATGAACAAGTTTATATGCGCTTTGAAAAATTATATGATATATTTTATTTCAATACCGATGATAATTTGAAATTGCAAGAATTAAATATGATTAGAAATAATCCACAACTTGCTTTAAGCACAGATATGATATTAAACGAAAAAAATACAGATGCTTATTTTTATGATTTTATTTTTGACTTATCATTCTCTCTTGGAGTTTTTGACAATATTATTTCGAAAGCAACCCAATACTTTGTTAATATATATAGCGAAAGATACTGTATGAAATATACACATATGATATATAGATTAGGTATATTTGCTTTACATTCACGAATTATTAAAAGCAGTTGCAAATTATTTTATATTTTGTTTGAAGCTACAGTAAAAATTCGAGGAATCGATGAATTGATAGAACCAATTTTAACAGCTTTTTCATTAAAACTATTTAAACATGATCAAGTTCAAGCATTATTATTAAGTCAGAAAAAAGCAAAAGAAACACCATCAGGGGCAGATAATAATGGAGCTAATGATGGGGCTGATAGTTTATGCAGTGAATATGATGAAGATATATTAAGCAAAACAAGTATTGAATATATTAAAAAATTATTTTATTCAATCATAATTTATAATTCTGAAAGTTTCTTTATTTTTTTTAACAAAATGAATAAAACAAATTATATATTACTATTTTTATCAAATATGAGTGATGTCAAAATTAATTCAACACGAAAAATGTATGTATTAGCTATGAGTGCAATACTTGAAAATATACACAACCCCAATATAAGTATGCACATACCTGACGTCAACTCTTTTATAATAAACATTGCAAATGTTGCAAATGACTATCATATAAATAGAAATAATGATGATTCATCAGAAAAATCAATAGATTCAAAATCTTCATCAGGAGATGAAAATAGTGAAATCGACATTGATGAAAATGAGGATGCTACTAATGATAAAGCATTTAAATTAATTAAAACTATTGAAGCTTTAGAAAAAAAAAATGATCTTAAAATTAAGCTTAAAGATCATGTTATAGATAATGTCGATGAATTGGCACAAATACAAGGAGATAATCAAACTCAAAATAAATTAGGAAGAAATTTTAATCAAAATGCTGACCAGGAAGAAGAAGAAGATGAAGATGATGATGATGACGATGATGATTATTATGACTATGACGATTGTTCAGATTATAGTAGCGATGAATATCGAAATGGTTTTTTTGACGATATTAATCCTTTTAAAACTTTATATGACGCAACCTTTAATTTTTATAAAAAATATGAAAATTTATGTAACCAAGAAATATTAGGAAAAATTAAATATCTTGTTGATGCTGACTTAACTGCGCAAATGCAGGAACAGTCAAAATAATTAAACATGCGAAATATTTTAAACAATTAATGTACCTAAATTTATAACCATACCTGCATGCGTATATATATGTATGTATAAAAATTTATTTTTTAACAAACTTAACGAAATAGTTGTGTGCACGTTTTTTGCTAGCTCATGCGGCTACTTAAAAAAACATTTTCCTTTATATTATTTAAAAAAAAATTCAAACAAATTATGCAATTAAATATATAAGCAAAAATATACACATATGCGAGTATATTTTGCTCGGAAATATGCTAAATAAGCAAATTAATAAATAAACAAAACGGCGAATACATATTTATATGCTTCGCTAATGCCATGCATTTTTATAACTTATTTTAAAAGTCACAAAATATTCAAATGCTTCACGAAATATCAAATTGAACCTTGTAAAAGCTATAGCAGGGCTCTAAAAAAGGGAAAAAGTAGGAAAATGAATGTCACAAAATCTTGCTCTATATTCCTATTCACATATATAAATATATATTATTTAAATGTAAATATTTGTATGTATACTTACTTATTGAGGATATCCATGTATAAGTGCTTTTTCTCATCATCAATGTTTTGATAGGAAAATATATTAATCTAAACGCGAAAAAATATAGTATAAACATGTATATATATTACGTATACATTTTGTTATCCTTATTATAAACATTAGGTTGTACATAAAAAAAATTACATAATATATATGCATACCATTTTTTTCCTTTGTTCGATATCTATATCGGATAAAACAAAGGTACTGTCTATCATCTGGAGTGTAATGAAGTTATATAGTTTCTCTACACACAACTGCATAATTGAAAAAAGGGAGAAAAAAATGAATGTGGATTTTGAAATTGAGCATATATTATGTACACAAATACTTTTTCCTATTTTTCATATTTTATAAAATTACGTCATATTTAAAATTTTCCATAAAGCTAATTGCCTTTTTGATAATGGATTTTTTCCTATAAAAAAAAGAAAACAAAAAAATATAGTGCCATAACTTTATTTTTTAAATAACTAAACAGAAATTTATATATAAATAATCCATCTATTTATGGTCTTACAAAATGTTTAGAACGTGTGTGAAACGAGAGCTCTCTTTAGGGCCTTTTATTAGCATCTTAATTTTGATCAAAAAGTTGTTAAAATCCGTCATATAGTCACCTAAAAATAAAAAGAATATATGTGTAAACATTGCACCAAAGGTGTTTACTTTTTCTCATAATTGCATAAGCTGTTCATGTAAAAAAAACATGAAAAATGCCACCAAATTATATGCATATAAAAACCTACTTTGAGAAGAGATAAAGGTAGTCGATTTCTTCCTATCCAAATAATCATCAATACATGATATCAAAAATTCATAAATAATTTCTTCATTTTGATGATAAAAATCAAAAATATTTTTGTTAAGTTTTAAATTATTATTTATAAAATTTAACAGATCATATAACTTTTGTAACTTTTCTTGATAATCCTCGTTTGAGTTTAAATGGCTTTGCACCTCTTGTTTTAAATAATCTAATATTATTTCCACTTGTTTTCCTTTATCCATGTTAAATAAAAAGTTGAAAAATACATCCATGTTATTCATTGCGTGAAGCTCCTGGCTTTCTATATATTTCTGTGAGGGCAAAAAAAGGTGATAAAGATATGCATAATAATATATATATGTGTATAGAACGATTATGAAATATGACAACTTTCATGAGCATCGAAAGAAAGACGTTGATTTTATTTTTCCCGGATTGGGGACGAACTTACCTTGTATATTTTTGCGCCGATGTCAGATATAATTGTATTGTTGACGTTCAAAATTTTTGCTAATTTAAATATATTTTCTTTGTAGGTCAATTTATTTTCATTATTTATAATATCGATTACATACAAAACATAACGCTCAATTAGTTTTTGGAGAAGGTTATGATTCGTTTCAATTAGTGCAAATTTAAGAAGATATCCATCCCCTTTTTTTTTGATAAGATCATAGTTGTTATATATAGTCAATATTTCATTAATATTATTAAAAAAATCCAAATCGGTTTTATATATATAGAAATTTTCCTTAATAGATAAAAATATAGAATATATATGATCATATATACACCTTAACTCTACATCTGTAGCTTTTTGTTCAGAAATATTTAGAAAATTAATAATTTTTTTTAAATACATATTTTTAATATTTGTATAATTTTTGTTCAATAAATTTGTCTTAATAATGTCATTTATCATTTTTTCATATTGATCAATTAAATATATATCATGTATTTCTTCTGAATTATTTATGTTTAATATAATTTCATATAAATATAAAGTTTTTCGGTTATTATAAAGATTATCTTTTAATAATAATAGTTTGTTTATGTACATTTTTTTACTTATATCTTCAAATGATTCATCGTCTATATATTCAAAAATATCATCTTTTTGAATTATATATTTGTTTATATTTATATTACTATCATGCTTACTTTTTTTTACTTTTTCGAATTTGTCTATAAACTTCAAGTTCTTGTAATCAAATAAATTTTCATTGCTTATTATTCCATAATCGTTGTCTAGTTTTCTTAAACTTTCTAAATTATTTTTTACAACTTTTTCTAAAAAATTTTTTATAATATTATCCTCAACTTCTTTGTCAGTCTCTATATTATCCAATTTGAAAACCTTTTTGAATATATTCCTTTCTGATTTATTTTTCATATATTTTAAAACAAAAATTTCATATAATCTCTTTCGTTCATCTAATGAAAGTATTTCTTCGCCTTCTTCTTCTTCTGGCATGCTTCCTTCGAAATTTTCGCTGTATAAAAATTCGTCATTTTGATTAGGAAAACTCATATCATTATCAATATCATCTTCCTTTGCGACATTTTCATCCATATTATTTTTCTTCGTACTGTTAATATTGTTTAAAATGTCAGTATCATTAGTATAATCTGATACTGGGGTTGTTCTGGTTGTCTCCAAGGGAGTTTCTTGTTTTCCAGAAGTTTGACTTTTAAATGAATTATGAGAAAATAATTTTTCCAAGTTAAGAACCATATTTTTCGTTTTAATATATTTTCTTTTTTTCTTTAACTTTTTATAAACATAAAATAAGTTGAGAACAAGTTTTAAACACTTGTCCATATTATTTAGTTTAAAAAAAATATTAACATTTTCTTTAGTTTTAATAACAAAATCGAGAATAATATTTTTTATAATATGCTCAGTACATCCAGAACTTAATGTTATTCCATTCTTCAAAAAGAATAAATTTTCATTTTTATTTTTAAAATTTTTAAAAATTAAATTATTAAGAAATATTTTATATTCTTTATTCATATATGGGAATAAGTATTTTTCTAATTGATTATCTACGAATTCTTTAGGAATTGATAAATATTTTCGAAAACTATGAATATCTTTTATTTTTTTGAGCAATGTTTCTAATTCTTTCTTTTCTTCTTCATCAATTTTATTGTTCTTATCTTTTCCATTTGAACTTTTTGTTTTTTGATTATTTTCATCCTTTTTTACACTTCCCTCAACTATATAATCGACACTATCTTCTATAGACTTATACATTCGTTCATCTATACCTTCATTATCATCATATATTTCTGAGTCTGTTCCTCCAATATCTTCTGTTTCTTCTTCTTCTTCTTCATAATTTCTATTTTTGCTATAATACTTTTCAACATCACCATCGTCATCATCCCTTTCACTGTCTCCTATCGATGGGTCAGTTGAACTTGTGTCCTCAATAATATTATCTTTTACATTATTAAAATCGTCATTGTTTTTATTATCCAATTTACTATGCTTAAAATATGGTGTATCATAATTTTTTTTTTTCAAAATATCATTTACAAGTTTATTAAAAATAGATAAATTTACTTCATTTATTATACTTTTGTCAAGGATTAAAAAATCTAATTTTTTAATATCATCAAAAATATTTGTAGACATCTTTTTATTTTTGATAAGTGAGGATATGTGCTTTTCGTAATTTTTCTTCATCTGATCGAGTATGCAATCACTGATAACATTTTCACTTATCTGAAAAAGAAAGAAATATAAAATGAAAATTATTTATATCCCTATGCTTAATATGACTATTTATACACTACCATTATCCAAACATCAACAGGGACGCACAAAATGAGTGTGTATTTCATAGTACTTACCATCAAATGATCCTTTATGGAGGTTAACAAAAAATAGTTAGACAACTTATTATTATTCTTAAACATAGGAATATTATATTCATTATTATTCATAATGTTAAAGTTTTGTAGAGAAGATACACTATATTTTAATAAGATGTTAATTATATAAAATATGTAACATATTCGTGAAAGTACTTCACTATTTGCTTTATTAATATTTTCGGAACTTGTATAATACACATTATATTTATTCAAAACTAAAGATGTAATATTTTTAATATTGTCTATATTATTAATAAATAATTTTTTATATAACTTAATAAAAGAACTTATATTATAAATTATTTTTTCATCCATTTCTTTTTCTACATATATTTGTTTATTTAAAAATTGTGAAAATAAATCATTTAAAGAATTAAATATGTCTTCTTTTGTACAATTATATTTATCCATAAAATCTTCGATTTTTTTTTTTGTTAAATTATTTATACCTTCATAAAAAAAATAATTTGTAAATAGCATTCCAAATAAATCATTTGATATTGAAAAATATTGGTTGTATTTATTCAAAAATAACGAATTAAATAATATTGAAAATGCTCCTATTTTATATATTGATAAATTTTTTATTGAATATATTAATTTAAAATAATTTTGTAATAAAAACATATCCTCAAACCTTATATTTCTTATTAGCCCTTTCACCAAAAATGCAAATATACCACTTAAACAAAAAAAAGACCCATACTTTAGTATATTCACATTTTTCAGATAAAATGATAAGAAATGGCAAATCCCTGTTCTATAAAAAATATTGTCCTTTTTATCTGGGTGATCTGAAAAAATTTATAAAGATCCGAAGCAATGAAATAGTGTGAAAAAATAAAGCAAAACTATAGCATGCATATGAATATACACACAAATATACAACAGCAGAAGAACAAACCTGTAAAAGAGGAAAGAGATCCCCCTTGATGGCTAATCAAACTATTTATGTAGTTGTAATAGGACTGGATATTTTGATAATACTTATTATAAGGAAGGTTATTTTCATCATTTGGGCGCCTTAGATAATAAGATAAAATCCAATTAAGGATATTGTAATTTTTTTTTTCCTTTTTTTCTTTTAAAATTTTCATTTCGTTTAAATAATATTCTATACTATTTTTGTTTCCTCTTTTCCCATTAAAAGCTTTATAACCATATTTTGAAAAAAATTCTTCTTCATTTTTCAAAGTCGGAATATAATTGATTAATTTCATTATTTCTTTTCTCCCATCATCTTCCTCTGAATTATTTACATCCTCATTTTTTAAATACTCTTCGATATCTTCATATGTAATATCATCGTCTTTATTACCTTTTATACGTAAAAGGGACATAACTTTTTTTGTTTTTTTAAGGTGTAATTCCTTTTGTCTATTTTTAGTTGCTTCATTTTTTGACAATTTCCCTACCAAATTATTATTTTGTCCCTTTAAATTAACCAATATATATGTTTTAACAGGATGCCTATTATAACATTTTAAAGCGAAAATCGATACATTTTCTGACAAAATTAGTAATAAGACCCAAATGAAATAAGAATAACGCATTATTCAGGTTAATATAAATTGGTACATTAATTTTTTTTGAAGCAAACACTATGAAATAACTTTCATAAAAATCAATCCTCCTGTTTTCTTTTTCTTTTTTCTTTTGTCACACATTTCTTATAAATTGATTTTTTTTAATTTTCTCTTTAAATGGATGTAACGCCAACTTTGTATAAGCAACTATGTAGTAATATCGTATAAAACTTAATTTTCAAATAATTGAAAAAAAAACGAATAAGCAAAAATATATGTTTAAACACTCTCGTACTATTCAATGTTCTTTCCTATGCTTAATTCACTCGATCTGAACTTAATCTTGTATCTCCCCCATTGCTTTATTTTTACAAATACTATTTTCCAAATTGTTATATTTGACTTTAAGTGTTATATATATGTATTTACAATTAATCAAATTATGTTGAATTTACCCATATTCATGTGGTATTTTTCAAAACTTTCTTGTGCGTGTGTGTGTATTTTTTTTCTTTTCCCTTTTTACATATATTTTATTCTTACTTTTTTTGTTCACAAAATTGTATTATTATTATTACTTTTTTACCCTGAAATTCATATCGTACTTTTTACGATTTTAAAAAATGTTTTCATATTTATTTTCCTTGTAATAATAAATATACGTTTTATACATATATAATTGTATATACATTTTATGTTTGTTTTATCTTATGACCCATGCTTATGCGCATTTGAATTAAGAACGTATACAAATCAAAATTATTGGAAACGGAAATGTTTTATAGTTATACAGATCCATGCATTTAGCCGATAAACGATATTTTTTAATTTTAACAAAAAAATACATGAAAAAATATATAAAAAATGGATAAAAAATATAAGGCATAATTTAAATAGCTAAAAATGCAAAATCTAGAATTATTTTTCCATAGATAGTCTTTTTTTATCTACTTTAATTTATTGTAAACAAATTTTACTTATTCATAAGCGGCTACTATTAATTCAGTATCATTTTTGCTATCACATAGATTGCTTACTTTTTAATTCCCCATTCATACATAAATATGGAAAATACAAAATGTGCAAGCGAGTATAATGAGCTGCTTGATTGTTTGGAAAAATATGATAGGTTTCTTTGAACATGAATAAAAATATATTTACATATATCAGTGAACTACTTTTTATGAAAATGGATAATAACTATCTAAAATATACATATCCAATATATATAGCGTAACAATTATATCCTTTACATCATTTTTCATGATAATACTTTTTTCTCCCATGTTTACACACAGGAATTGGGGAAAATGCCAAGATCAATTAAAATTGTTTCGATTTTGTTACTACCAAAAGGATGATATCATTGACACACAAAAAAAATAACTGGATTCATTAGTTGAATCGAGACAGAATAAAACGACGAATTACCAAACCGAATATAATAAAATTTGTGAATTAATCAAAATCCTTTTTAACACATATTTTTTTTACTTCATTATTATTGTGAAATTCTACATGTACAACTGTACCCACATAACATAGAATATTTTATAAATATTCATTTGAAAATTTTAATTTATAATATTTTTTTCAAGTTATATACTATTTGTTTCTATTTTGTTCTTTTTTTATTTAGAAAAATTATAATATTTTTTTAATTAAATAAATAAGAAATAATAAAAAATATATATATATTATTGTGACACTTTTTATAGTCATGTGTCAACATATTATACCATTTTTTTATGTGTGTAATGCTAAAAAGTGTTGCAAACAAAATAGTGATATTATTTACAACTGTTGGGAAAAATAAAATAAAAATAAATTTGTAATTTAAAAAAAATAATATATACAAATTTTATAAGCATTTTTTTCTATATTTTTTTTTCAACAATTGCATCTAATAATTTTGTCTACATTACATTTATATTTGTTTTATTCATTTATTTATTTTTAGATTCATGTCTCTTTATATGTAGAAATATAAATTCATTGAACTAAAATAGTCAAGAGTTTATCTAAAGTGCCATTTTTATTTGTTTATATTTTTTTGTATTTAAAAATGCGTTTTTAGACGCTAAATAATATTATTTTTAAAAAGAAAAAAAATGGATACTGAATTAAATGAAAGTGTGCAAGTCGATGACACCAAAAAGGAAATTAAAAAGAGAAAAAAACGAAAAAACAAAATTATAATAAATGTTAAAAAAAAAGTTCCTAAAAAAATTATAACTATAAATGAAAATGTGATCAGTGATGCTACAGAAATAGAAAATTCGGTAAATAAGGAAATTTTGGACATTAGTAAAGATAGTACAATTGACGTTAGCAGAAATAGTACACTTAATGTTAGTAGAAGCAGCACAATTAACGCTAGTCGAAGCAGTACAATCAACGCTAGTAGAAGTAGTACAATTGATATTCCTCAAACTAGTATATCCAGTAATAAAACAAATAATAAAATGAACACTAAAAAAGGTAATCGTACCCCTAAGGATAATCAAATTGCCAATTTTTTTGGAAAGGAATACAACACTAAAGAGGTAAATAAAAAGATAAAACAGCACACAATTATAGTATTACTTATTCATATTCGAAGCAACATTTAGGACGGAATTAACAAGTTTTGTTTTTTGTAGTTTATTATTTTTTCGTTTTTTTTCAATTAATTTTATTATTTTTCCATATTTCAAATCTTACAGATAATGCGATGCCAAATATCCGACTTCCTTCTAAAACGATGAAAAAATATAATGCCACACAAATTTTCACTGCCAATCGCTTTCTTTGCCTATATTTACAAAAATAAAAAAAAAGTAAACAACTAACAAACAATAATAACAGATAAAGTTTGCACACTGAAAAAACCAACTTAATTTCAATTTCATGTTTCCTTCGATTTTTTATCACTTTGTAATAATATAAATCTACATATGTTTGGTAGCAGATCATGGTCATGGATTACCGCACTATTCAATATACCCCATTCGGGCAATAATTGTTTTTAAAATTAAAAAAGAATAATAAGAAGAAACATGGAAATAATATCTATGCATATTTCCTGTTCATATGCTCATATATATACAATACAGATATGTATATATACCTATCAAGGATAACGTTTTTTTTTGTATTATATATAAAATATTACAGTTTATTTTTGTTTTAATGTTTTTTATTATGTGTCATAAATAATGCAAAGCATAAATAGTATGTAAACAAAATAATGTTTCATAAAAAATTAATATACATAAAGGGAAAAAAGGAAAAAACATAACATAAATATATATGCATATATATTTATTTTATTTTTTTATTATCAACACATAATTGCATCTTTTTTTTTAGTAGTTCTCTTTTTAAAAGTTTAATCTTTTTTATATATCTTATTTTTTTCATTTAAAACTGGTATAGATTATTTTCATTTTTTAAGTAGTTCTGAACAAAATTTGTATAAAGAAACATCTTTTTTTTACTATGAATACCATTTATAACAAAACGTAATAATAGTATACCTCCATAGTACTCACATGGATATACATTCATGTATAATATTTTGTGGTAATACTATTTTTTTGGGTAATTATGAAAAATATTAGCTTTCATCGTGTTTTCATTTTGCCTGGATTGCAACCCCCCTCAAAGTCACAAGCAAATATTGTATATTTTGCTAATTTTTTGATGGGATATATCGATATACCATTTATCTTTGTTTGGGTTTAGGGGTACTTCCTTCAGCAAATTTATTTTTTAGTTTTCTCCTCAAAGTTTTAATATATCTACATCGTCCAGTACCAATTGTATTTCTTCTTTTAGCTTTTACTGACCAGTTAAATCTTCTTTTCTTAGCATCTGGATATCCGCATGAAGCGCATCTTTTTTTTTGTAAATGATAACTCCTTTTTCCACATCTTAAGCAAAGGAAATGACTTTTTCCATTTCTCTTACCAAATGATCCTGTACCTTTTCCAGCTTTACCCATTTTATTATTTTAAATATTTAAAAATTATATAAATAAATTAATATGTTATTAGTAAAATTATATATCTTTTTTTTAAATAATATAAATATATATTATTCTATTTTTATATAGTTAATTAATTTTTTTTTATTCCTTAATATTGCATTTCCAATTATGTAATTTTACAATTGTAAGTATTTTTTATTTTATTAATATTGTTATATTTATTTTATATTTTTTGAATAATTTCCAGCGAACTTTTTAATTTATATCATATATTTATAAAGTATAATTTTTTATAGTATGCATTATTTATATGCAATACATTATTATATGCTATAGATATAAGCTCATAATATATGGCATTATACAAAATATATTTTACATTAAAATATCCATAATAAATTAGCATATATTTATATCGTAAATATCTATATATGGTGCTTTCCTATTTATTTTCATTATTTTCAATATATACACAATTTTATTTATTTTTGTCGGAAACCGGCTGGGTTAACCTCTTCCTACAAGTTTATATATATTAGGGTTATTATATAATCCATAACACAATATTATTTCATATGCATTTAATAAAAAAATGCTATATAGGCATATAAATTATTTATTATAGAAAATTTTTATTTGCCCCTACATTCTTTATTGCAAAAAAGCCAACGAAAAAAATACCTTATTTTGGATATAACGTATATTTAAATACCCTATTTAATATTTCAATTTTAGTACAATATAAAAATAAATAAAACTTATGAAATTTTAACTTTTATATTTTTAATAAAAAAATGGAAAACTGCCATTTTATGTTTAATAAATGTTCATCCTTCCTATTTGTATGTGTTATCGTATTGTAACCATAATACATATAGTATACTTTTGGAGGGCTTATGGGTCGTCATTATAGGGGTATTGTATATGCATAGTATTACGTATATAATATATATTATTATATATAATACTATGCATATATATTATATGATTATTTCTTAATTAAAAACCACTCCCCATACTATATAAAAATAAATGTGAGCAATTGTTGCATATATAAATATAATTATAATTAACAAGCAAATAAATAGAATTAAAAAATAAATAAAATAATTTCAAAAAATTAACAAAAGTTTTAGCATTTTAAATATTAAATAAAATCAATTTTTTAATTTTCCTAATTTTAATACTTTAAAAGCTAAAGAATAAAAAAATTGTATGTTTTCATCCCCTTTTATCCCTTTAATACTGGGAATATCGAAATTACAACAATTATCGTATAGGAGAGAATATAAGGAAAATAACTCCGAATAAAATTATCGGTAATACCTTTATATGAATAGAAAATATATGTAACAATTTCTTATTTATCTTCTTTGAGGCATATTTGTATCATTATCTCGTAACTTTCTACTAAGTTATAACAAAAAATGCTTAATAAACCTAAAAGTAAGCATTTCATTTTTTTTGCAATGGTTCTTAAAACAACTTGTCTCTCTAATAGTTAAACTATTTTAAAGTTTTGTGAAAAGAAAAAATGTCATTTTAGCAAAATTAGGGTACTACGTTTTGATACTATTTAAGTATATACCACCAAATTTCTTGTTAAAAAAATATAAAGTTTTTAACCCAATTTTGTGAAATTTATCAGTATTATACTAATGTAACTATGCAAATAGCGCCTTAATTTTTTCAACGTGTTCCTATATATGTAAGAAAGTTAGCATAGAAAAAATATAATACAGGATATATTCTATCTATTTAGTTATAGGCAGCATAGTTTTGTTGGTTGTGTTGTAAAATATGATATTTAATCGTTTGCATTTGTATGCCCAAAAAAGTAAAATAAGTATATATATGTGAGTGAGCTTACTTCGAATATAAGCAATGTACCCCTATTTTTATTTTGCCATATTAAAAATGGTATTCTATATCATGTATTTATTTCATATTTTTAATAAGTGTATTATTAATTAGTTTATGCAAATAATTTTGAAAACATGTAAAAAAAAAATTAAAAAAGATTAAAAAAAATATAATACCAATATAAGATAAAATATAGTATAAGCAATGTACACACACTCACGCACACACACAACAACAACAAAAAAAAAAAAATTAATTATAATAACATATAGTAAAATAAAATAAAAATAATTCAAAGTATAAGATATATACATATTATCACACAAAAGATGAAACACTACAATAATTATTTTAATTTATTTATCTCTACATATATATACTACTATTAGCAAGTAAAGCTTCTTATCGCGTTTAGAAAACGTTTAGCTTCCAACAAAATTGATCGTCCCCTTTTCTAAAAAGAGAAACATTTTCTTTCATTAATTTGTCAATGCATTCAGGAGGTGCATCTTTGTTTGTTAATTTTTTACATGAATCCATTATATCAGCATATGAGTATTTTTTTAAAAATTGTGGATTCCCATAAGCATTATTATGATTAATGGTAACCCCTGGAACACCATTGTTTGATCCAATAACTTGATTAGCTGAATTATTATTGTTAGTTGTGTTAGTACTATCTTCATTTTTGTTTTTATTTTTCTCCGCTTTTTTTTCATCGTGGTTAACTGCATTTTTATCTTTGAATGAAAAAAATTTATTACTGAAAAATTTTCGACTAGCATTATTTCTAGCATTATATTTTGTCTGATCTTTGGAGTCTGTGCCTAATGAATTGGCATTATTGCTATCTTTGTTTTTCCATTCCTTTTTATTATTTTTTCTGTCTTCATCATGCTCATCTTCATTAATACCATTTTGCTCACCATCTATTTGGTTATTTTTATCATTATCTTTCTTTAATGGTTTTTTTTTTTTTTCATGACCAATTTTTATTGAATCATTTGAATCTTCATTTTCAGCGATGTCGGCTTTTTTTTTAATTTCATTTTTTTTTTTTTTTTTTTTTTCTAATTCTTCATCTCCTTCTCCGTTTCCACCATTTGATGCATTTTTTTCTACAGTTTTATTATTATTGCTGCTAACACCATTGGTATTTTTTTTGTTAAAATATCCTTTCCCTTTTTTTCTTTCAAATGTTTTACCATCATTTTTTGAGCCTGCATTTTCATATTTCATACCATGTTGTGACTCTTTTTTATTATTTTTATTGGATTTAAAATTTTTTCCATAATCATTTACTTTCATCATGCTCTTATTATCATTTCCGTTGTTGTTACTATTATTATTATTATTACTACTACTATTGGTGTTGTTGTTTCCGCTATTATTATTAGTTCCAGTATTTCCACTATTACCACTATTTCCAGTATTACCACTTCCATTATTACTATTATTGTTATTATTATTATTTCCATTCATGTTGTTATTGCAATTACTACTACTTCTACTTCTGTTTCTATTATTTTTTGAATTATTTTTTGCATTATTGTTTCGATTATTTTTTCTTCCACTATTATTACCATCATTTGGATTATCTTTTGGGTTTTTACCTCCTCTTGCTGCATTATTATTTTTATCATTATCACCATAAAACTTTCTCGAATCTTCATTATATTTCTCATTTTTCTTATTGTTATTTCCACTATCCATATGAGCATTAGGATAATTTACATTATTTACACCCCCTGGCATCATATTATTATTATACATATTATTATAATAATTTTCACCATCTATCCCATTATAATTTCCCGGCATTCTCATCATGTTATTATTAGCAGCATCCATTCCTCTTATATACTTCATACCTTTATGATTATTATGCATATGCTTGTTTCCTTTCATATCATTTCCTTGGCCATACATATCGTTATACATATTATATGCGTTATATGGATCACATATATTCATATTTGGAAATAAGTTATGAGATGAATTGTTAACGTTATAATTGTAATAATTAAAGTATGCATCGAAATGAGGGTTTGGATTATTTCCTCCATGATGCCCATACATATTATTATCATAACCATTTAGCCCATTAGGTATATAATATAAATTATTGTAATTATAAAAATGTTTTGGAGGTCCGATTGGCATTGCAGGTGGATTAGAAGAATTTGGAAGTCCTCCAATAAGGGTTTGAGAATTTGTTCCGACTATTGAAGTACCCTGATTAACGCTACTGCCTGCAACAGTAGTAGTACTACTACTATCAACATTATTATTTGCATTTCCAGTGGTATTATTATTTTCTTGAGAATTATTATTTGCATTTGATGCTTTAAAAATATTATTTTCAATAATGTTTTGAATTTTTTGTGTTGTTTTAATTCTTACATTTAATTTTTTGTCATTTACTGATTTTGTTTTTAAATATTGTGCTAATGCTTCTGTTTTTTTTTCATCTCTCAAAGTAATAAATATAGTATTATTAACATCGTTTCGAATGTTTAATACATCATTAGGTTGAATATTAGGGGTACTTAAAACGATACTTTTTATTACATTAATATAATGTGAATTTATATCTCTTACTATTATTACATTTCTTTTATTGTTCAAATTTAATAAAAAGTTTTTATTATCTTCTTCAAATGGTAATTTTTCTGCATTTTTTTCGTCTTCATTTTTTTTTGTCATTTTATTCTTTTCTGTTTTTTCGTCATCAGCCCCATCGATTGAATTCTCTAATTTCTCATCTTTTTCGCCATTTTCTTCTGCCTTAGCATCATTTTCGTTATTTTTATCTCCACTTTTTTCTTCATCTTTATTTTCATTTACAAAATCCTCACGTTTTATAGCATCAACATCGTCGGAAGTTCCTGCTTTTGATGCTTCGTTTTCCTTTGCCAATTTATCAGTAGTGCCCGAAGTTTCCCCTTTTTCAACTTCCCCTGAGGCTTCATTATTTTCGGATTTATTTTTCGAAGCATTATCACCATCCTCCGTATATTGTGGTGTTAGAACATCTTCTGGAGTGCCATTTTTTATAATATTATCTGAATCCTCGATTATATCTATACCACCATTATTGCCAGATTCGGAAATACCATTTTTAGTTTCATCATCCATGTTATCATCTCTTTTATCAACATTAATACACTTTAAATCGTTCAAAACATTAGCTAATATTGCCATATTATTATTGTTATTATTGTCATTAGGAGTAGGGTTTGTATTACCGTTATTTGCAGGAGTAGCGGGAGCTCCCCCTCCACCTATGGTAACTAAAGGGGCTATATATGGGTGCTTAGCAATTACGTCAATATTTAATTTGATATTATTATACATATAATATAACAAATAGTCGTCAGACATAATATTTTCTCTTTTAAAAATTTCAATAACTCGATTTTTCATTTCATTATAAATATTCGATGCATTTAAATTCTTGTAATTCTTTTTTTTATTTTTATCATATAAAAATTTTTTATTTTTTCGGTTTTTCATATTATCATGATACATAGAATGAAAATTGTTATAATTATTATGGTTGGGGTTATTGAAATACATATTATTTAAATTGTAATAATAATAATTCATAGGCAAGTAATTATATATATCCCCCATCAATTTATTATAATTAAATCGAGCATCTATAGCGTTTGCTTCGTTACCATTGCTATTATTATTTCTATTATTATTGTTAGGGTTATTATTAGCATTATATCCATCTGGCCCAGTTCCATTAAATTTTGCAGAATAATAATTGAGGGCTAAATCCATATTTTTACCCTCATTTTCATCAAAGAAACTGTTATAAGCATAATTATATAAATAACCATTTCCTATATAATTGTTATTATTTCCGCTATTATTAATGCTTCCATTTATAACACCATTATTAGCAGGATTAAGCATATTGCCATTATTATAAACAAACATATTGTTTACTGGATTTGCGCCATTTTCATTATGAGGATAATCAATGTAAGGCATAGGGTTATTATTATTTATTGCATTGTTAATTTTATAATTTTTGTTTCCTTTAATATTGTAATTTTTATTATTATTGTTATTATTGCTTGGATTATTATTTCCGAAATTATTATTATAATCATATTTGTAACTATTTTTGTTTGGAAAATTATTCACATTTCCATTTGCATTGTTATTTTCATGCTTATTATAACCTTTCTTTTTATTAAAATCTTTCATAGGTGCGTTATTATTGGCACCACCGTCGTTATATTCACTATTTTTATCTTTAGTATTACTATTTGCATTGGTCACATTGTTATTATTTTTATAGTTATATGAATTATTTTTATTATTTCCATCATAGTTATTATTAGCTCTCCAATCATTATCTCCACTATAATTGTTATAGTGCCCATATTCATTTTTTTCGTTTTTTGTTGCGTGCTTATTTTCTTTGGATGCTTTACCATGAGTATTTGAATTTTTATTATTATTATTTTTCATGTTCATGGTATTATTATCATTATCCTTTTCGAAATAATTTTCAGTATTCATATCTTCTTTTCCTTTACCCTTTCCGCTATTATTTTCTCCATTTTCAATATTTGCATTGGCCTTATTTTTTTTCTTTTTTCTTTTTTCATCTTTACTATCTTTTTGATTTCCATCAAATATTTCATCATTTATATCTTCTTTATTTTCTTCATTTTTTAATTTATCAATACTGTTAGCTAAATTATCCCCATTGTTGTTGTGGTTGGTGCTGTTTTTGTTATCCTTTTTATTCTCATTTTTTTTTATAACATTTTTATCTTTACCATTATTATCATTCCCCTTTTTAATTGTATTTTTGTCTTCATTACCCCATGAACTTTCTTTTATTTTCCAATTGCTATTTTTATTTGGAGTGCTACCTTTTCCAACCTTTTTTCCGCCACTGCTACTTTCCTTATTCTCTTTGCTATCATTATTGTCCTTATTATCTTTGTTTGTACTCATTTTTTATATTATAAACGTTAACTTAAAAAAATAAATAATAATAATAATAATAGTGCTAATAATAATAAATTTTTTTTAACTAAAGACGAATACAAATTAACGCATTTAATTGTAAAAATAAATATACGTATATAGCATACACGTATTATACTATATATGTATACACATATACGTAATATTGGAAAATAATATATACATTTATAAATGGTTTATTACATATCCCTAATAATATATATATGGCATATATGCATATGTTTGTGAGCCTACACACATATATATGCATATATTCACGAAAACGTATATATATATATATACACTATGTGCTTGCTTACGATCATTTAATATGACAATTGATCATATTAAATTATATTTATAAGAGTACTGTGATATATAAATATATGTATTTAATTTTTTTTTAACGGTTAATAAAGAATTATGAATAATTACATTTAACTGCTTTTGATTGTACCACTATATATAGTTATACATATAGAATATTGATATATATATAGATATTTTATTTAATTATTATATAAATATTATTTTATTTTTATTTTTTTTTTATTATTTTATTATTATTTTTTTTATTATTATATATATTTTGTGGAAGTACTTAAAATATTTAAATTTAATATATTTGGAGGTCTATAGAAATAATTACCCCTCTCTAAGCATATACTTTCAAATATAAATATATGTTACTTTTATATTTCTAAATATTCAGTAAATCAGTCTATATGAAATTAAATAAACCATAAGTATGTAAATAAATTATATTCTATATATACATATGAATAACACATATTGATTATTCGAACATTCAACTGTTCATTTGTTGGTTTGATTGCCCATTTTATTCTTTATTATTGTATAAGCATATATCTTAAATAAATATAAAATAAAATGTAAAATAAAATATAAATAAAATATAAAATAATATATAATAAAATAAAAAATAATATATATAATAAAATACAAAATAATATATATAATAAAATACAAAATAATATATAAAATAAAATATAATAGAGAACAATGTTATTTATTACAAAAATAATACAAAAGAAAAAATATTCGTACCTTTCCCCTAGTAACAATTCATCATTTGTGATATAATTATATATATAAATATGTAAAATATGGATGTACTAATTTTATATTTTTAGTTCAATACATAAATGTGAAAAAAATAGCATTCATATTTTTCCCGTTTTCGTAACATATATACTATATATTAAATATGTATACGATTTTTTACGAATACCGAAATATAGCTATAACACAACATTATTTATTTTTTTTTAAGTAATGCCATTTTATATAATAAACTTGCATATATTTTTAAAAATAAGAACACTCATTTATGTAATATATACACTTATATTACATACATATTTATTATATACAAAAAATAAAACACGCGTGAATATATATCCCATATAATAAAATTAAATTAATTTATTACAGTAATATATAATAGGTAAACAAATCTATAAAAATTATGTCATTTTTTTTTTAAAAATGCAGGCTTATACATTTGTTTGAATAACAAATAAGGATTTAAAAATATGCACATATACATGTTTATGCATTTATAGTATAATAGCATGCAATCAAACGTATATAAGGAAAGAAATTATATATATAAATTAAAAAATATATATATATAATTAATAACCCTTCAGTACTATATATATAATACATTTATGCATATTTAAATGAATACAGGCTGCTTATATACAGTAAAATAAATAAGCTTATACAATATTTACATAGCTTATTTTATTTTCTATGCAAGCATGCTATGTGTACTATATATAAATAAATATAAATACTTATAAGTAATATATATCTCTATATTAAATATATATAGAGAGGTGTTATTCCATTTTTAGTACAATAATTATAATGCAGTCGCATATAATTTATTAATTCATAAAAACCATAAAACAATTATTTTTTTACCAATATTACTCGAAAAATAATAACTAAAAAAACACAAAAAAAGGAATAATAACTTAAGTTTATAAATAATTAACGAAATGACATTTTTGTGTATTTGTGCTGATATTTAGCATATCTTCCTCTTATTTTATACTATTATTGTTAAAAAAAAATTCACCAACTGGAAATTTATGTTTGTTGTTTTCCCGTTTGTTTAAATAAACTATACAATTGTGAAACATGTGAAATATACGAAAATACATTAAACAAAAAAAAGCCATGTGATAAACTAGCTTTATATTTAAACATATAAAAATATATATATAACTCTCGGAAATTTGCTTAAAATTATTTCAAAATAAACAATTTTAGTACTTAAATATATATATGCATGTTTATTATTATTACGTAAATGTGTTCGTATTATATCTATATCTACAAATATAATTTTAATGGCAATCCTTAAAAAGACAAGGGTACTTCATAATATTTGCATGAAACCATATGAATACGAAAAATAGATGATATATATACAATTGCCAATTTAATTCAATTGTTTACCTCTTTTTTCTTTTACTATAAAATAATTTAATTCTTACATTTTTCTTCATTCTTTGAATAATGGGGCATATAAAAGAGGCAATGTAAAGCTGTGTGTATAGAAATATAAAAAATTATAGTGACTATTGTGCTAACTATTCGTGCAAGTACACATATAGTTACATATTTATTATATATGCTAATGCATGAGAAAAATGCTAAGTTTTTCGTACGGGTTTAATAAATTAACGAAAACAAAATCTTTTAAATAATAGTTAGCAATAAAAAGACGTTGATATCACTGTTTTATATTATACTAAGAAATGAAAAAACGGAAAAAGGCATTTAGTATATAAATTATGGTAGATGCAATTCTTTGAAATATTTATATACATATATTTTTTTTTATTAGTGACATACACATATATAGAGAGTTTTTTCTATTGTGTTTTTTTTCGCCTTTAAGAATAAAATAATAAAGGCTTTTAAAAAGAAAGAAAAAGTTATTCAATATAATAATATACACATTCTTTTTTAATAATTTATTTTATTTTCTTCAATAAAATATAATCCCATTATATAATTCAATAAATTGATAAATATTTTCACTAAAAAAAGATGAAAAACTATGCACATGCATATTATACATATATGTATGGTATGAATTTTCCTAAAAAATATAAACTCCTTATTATAATTGTGACGACCTATGAAATTAAATTTTCATGTGATGTCATCCATTCACCGGGGAATATTTTTCTATATTTTTATTTAAATTTCATGTATCATTATAAAGAAATAAATTAATTTATAAACTTATATCTATGCGATCAGAACAATATATGAAAAAAAAATTCTGAATGTTGTAAATTAAGGAATTAATCAAGCATTATTGCATATTATGCTTACATATTTTGGGGAAGATATTGTATTTATCTAATTTAGCTAGCTATTTGTATATCTACAACATCATTATACTTTTTTAAACTTTTTTTGTGTAATAAATGGTCGAATATAAAAATCGGAAAATTAAAACGGGTATACTAATGTAGGCTAATCATCACCAATTCCAGCACAAATTGTATAAATACATAACTACGTGTAAAAAATTTATGTATAAGCAAAGCATATGGCTTAAAAATCCGAAAATAGGTAAATCAAAAAAAAATAATACCCCATCACATATATGTATAATATGAATAAACGAAGCATGGGCTCATATTTTATTGATGTACCAAATAAATGTATACACCGTATTTTTTTGATTACAAAAATGAGGAGAAAAAAAATAGTAAGTCGATAAAACAATTTATATAACAATGGGAATGAATTCAGTAATGGTAAAAGAAAATATTCTGATTACACAAAAAATAATAGAAAAAATTAGTAAAATAAAAAAGGAAAACGTCTTTTATAATTGTATTCCTTACTATGATTTTATTTACAATAAATATAGAACTTACTTATCAATCGAATCTTGTTTTAATCTATTTTACTTACAAAACAAATATTTATTTATTCACAAAAATTTAATATATTATATATGCAACAAAGTTAATAATACTTCAATATATAGTATATTCAAAATAAAAAATGAATTTATAATAGATCATATATATAACTGCAATATCTATAAATATAAATGCAATTTCCAGACAAACTATTATAATTTTGTTCATAACATTTTATTGATTTCATCTATCCGATTATGTAGACCAATTCATTTATACTCGGATTATAATGTAGTGAATAATAAAAGAAAAGGAGAGGAGAATAAAAATATAAAATTGCATAATTTTCACAAATTTTACAATCCAAATAACTATACCATATTATTTAATCACAATAATAATAGTAGGGGTAGTCATAGTGAAAAATTACAAAAAATAAAATATCTAATAAAGCTATATAAATGCTTTAGTACTAATAATATACGACCATTCAATTTTTTAAATAAATATCTTCATTCTCTTTTTTCCTCAACGCATTTAAATGTGTCTGCAAAAGGTTTGTGTATGCACAATACAATAATTCAAAGGAATACCAACTTATCTTCCACCAATGAAATAAGGCTAGAAAGCATTCGAAAAGATAGTGAAAACAAATATGACTATAATAACAAGTCTAATAAGAATGCTCACACTAGTGATGATATATATAGGGAATACAATATGTGCGACCCAATTTTAAATATACAAAATATTAGTAAACTTTTGTTTTATTTATCAAAATGTGATGCATATTATTATGATATATTTTTTAATAAATATTATTATAACATATTTATTTATCTGCTTTCATTGCAAAAAGAAAAATATAGTACCACCTACACTTCAGATATAAATAAGAATAACATAATTTCAAAAAAAGATGAAGAAAAAATATATGACAATCTTATCATGAGTTTTATAATTTTTTTGTCTTCTTCTTATCTTATTAAAAATATTAAAAGAAAAATATCCTCTATAACTAAAATGATATATATATCTTCGATGTTGCTAAAATTGGTATGTAATTATGACTATTACAAATATTTTAAATCTACAAAAAATATTACAGAAAGCAGTTATGAGAAAAACATAATAAATATGAACAATAATAATTGTGATGAGAATAATTTTATATTAATCAATTTCGAAAACGTAAACTATTTATTCAATGCGTCTTATTTTAAAAAAATATTACTTTTAACATATATCATAAATAACATTATTCCCGATTTTGTCAAAAATATAGATAAAAATATTAATATGCCTATGACTAATTTGTTAATAAAAAACACTTTTAATATGCTTGATTGTATTCCACTATATGCTTTAAAACTAATTTATCACCAACTTTTTATATATCCCAAGCATAATCAAAGTCATAAAATTCTTAACAACAAAAAATCTTTGTTGGAAAAACAAATCCTTTTTAATGTTCAAGAAATTTTGAAAAAATATACAAACAATTATATGTGTCTTCTTGACACAACAAATTTTCATACACTCTTTTCAATAGATGCCCTCATAGTAAATAAGTAACCCCCAAAAGACCGATTTCCGTCATGTATTATCCTTTTTTCATTTCTTCTTGTCACCACAATATGTACACAGACATAATGCACACACGATGAAACAACATCTCATTTGCTATTTGTATATATTTTATCCCCTTGCATTTCCATTGTGAAATTATAATTTTTTTTTGTACCTTCTAAACTTTTATATGTAAATAACGTATTAATTAGTAAACAATTTACATATTTGTAAAAAAAAAAAAATTTTGTGAATAAAAACTTTTATAAGTTTGCCATGATTTGTGGCGTTTTAGATAAATAGTATTGAATTAATAGAATAAAAAATTTCATAATTTCAATAAAATATACATTCGCGGGCAGATTAGCATTATACGTAATGATAAAATTTGCACATAATACACATGTATTATATATAGACTTAAAGGCTACTTTATTTCTTCGTCTCAAAAATAAAGTAAAATATGCTGTTTAACAAATGAATTTTCTTTCCTTACTTCGCATATTCAAATATTAGTTTGATTTTTTTTCAGTTTTACCATAAAAGTAAAAACAGTGCATCATTTATTTTTCATGAAAATAAGATAACGTATTTAAATTTTACAAATTTTAATATTTTTTGTCTATAATAAAGTCATGCCTATCCACATTAAACGCATAAGGGAAAATTGAAAATAATAATATAAAGCTTGCTCGAATCAGGGAATGCCTATATACTTTATATAAGCATATGCAGATAACCGATCGACAAAAATAATATATATGAAAAGGTGAATATTCGTGGGATGATGGAAGATGACAATAAATTATTGGTTAGCTTAATATCGGAACTTAGGAATAGCATTAGATATGTAGGAATATGCATTTATAGTACCACAACGAATGAATTTTCGCTATCTGAATATATCGAAAATGATCATTTTACTACTCTAGAATCAATATTAATCCAAACAAACCCTGATTCACTAATATACTTACCATGTAATAATATATTAGATAATAAAAGAATACAATTAATTTGTAATTTATGTGAAATAAAATTATGTGAATTAAATAAAGACATTTTCCAAACTATGTCTATTGAAACAGATTTGGAAAAATTAATAAAAGTAAATGATAATGTAAAAAATTATGTATCTTTTTTAAATTTAACACTAGGATCCAAAGCATTATCTAGTATTATAAAATATTTAAATTTACTAAATGAAGATAGTGCAATAAATAAATGTACTCTAAAATGGTATAACATTAGTAAATATGTAAAATTAGATAAAGCAGCTATTTGCTCATTAAATATAAATACGTATATATCAAAAGAACAAAAAAATAATGCAGGAGGGTCTAACCAAATACTTTCACAAAGGAATGGTGGAAATACTATGACCTTGTATAAATTTTTAAATAGATGTAAAACAAAAATTGGGGAGAGAAAATTATTAAAATGGATAATGCATCCAATAAGGGATGAAAAAAAAATAAATCAAAGATTAGATATGGTTGAAATTATGAATGATGATCAAGCTTTGCGATCTATGATTCAAGCAGATTATCTTAGAAAAGTTTGTGATTTAGATTTGATTATTAAAAAATTAAAAATTGCCAACAATATTGTAAAAAATGGTAATATGTCTGATAATTACGGAGCTACACATAATAGGCCATATAGAAATTCTAATAATAAATGCACTATTGAAGATTTGGTAAAATTGTATGATACTGTTGTTGCATCAAAAAATATATATTATGCATTAAATGAATATAAAAATGATACACACAAACAAAATACCAAAAAAACCTTAGAAGAAAATTTTATAATCCCATTAGAATCTATAATTATTAGCTTAACTTCATTCCTAAAATTAATAGAATTAACTGTAGACTTCGATCAAGTAATAAAAAATCAATTTTTAATTTCTCCAAATTTTGATGATAATTTAATGGCCTTGTCAAAAGAAAAAGAAGAAATATATAAACAGATATTACATCATAGAGCAGAAGTCGAAGAAGACATTAATTATCTAAAAAGAGGAGATAGCAAATCTAAAAATACCAAAAATTATAGTTCTAATAATAGTGGTATGAAAGAAGATGTCAAATTAATAGATTGTAACACTAATGTATTTTTATTCAGATCGGTTAAAAAAGATATAGTATTTATACAACAAAGAAAAAAAACATACAATCAGGTTAGAGTAAATAAAAATGAAATATTATTCAATACAAATAAGTTAAGAGAATTATGTAAACAATATCAATATGCATTACATAGTTATAATATATCACAAGAACAATTAGCTAATAAAGCTATTGAAGTAGCTAGTTCCTATTGGGAACCATTTAATAAATTATCAAAAATTATTTCTCAAATAGATATATTTTGTTCTTTTGCTTATGTAATATCACAATGTATATCTACATACGTTCGACCAATTGTTGAACAAAATGGAAAGATACTTGAAATAAGAAATTCAAGGCATCCCTTAGTTGAAGCAAATTATTTACAAACACAAAATTTTATACCAAATGATATATATATGGATAAGGAAAATAATAGATTAAATATTATCACTGGCCCAAATATGGGAGGAAAAAGTACATATATAAGACAAATAGCTATAATATCCTTAATGGCACACATTGGCTGTTTTGTTCCAAGCACATATGCAAAAATACCAATATTTTCTCAAATTATGTGTAGAATAGGTTCATCAGATATTCAATTAAAAGGGATATCTACATTTTTTTCTGAAATGATTGAAGTATCTGCAATTATAAAAAATGCTGACAGCGATACTTTAGTTATTATTGATGAATTAGGAAGAGGGACATCAACATATGAAGGATTTGGTATTAGTTGGTCGGTTGCTAATTATTTATTAAATAACATAAAATGCTTGTGTTTGTTTGCAACTCATTTTCATGAAATATCAAATTTAGAGGACGAGTATGCAGCTGTCTCAAATAATCATGTGTCCGCAAAAATTGATGACGTAAAAAAAAAAATATCATTTCTTTACGAAATTAAAAAGGGATTTGCAGATAAAAGTTATGGGGTACATGTAGCACAAATAGCGAAACTACCTCAGAAAGTTATTGACAAATCATTTGAAAAGTCAAAAGAATTAGAATCAATTGAAAATAAACATTATTTTAAAAACAAACTTAAAAGTAACAATGATAATAATTCAATCGAATATGATCAAGCCAAAACTGAAATACATAACAAATCCGAGGCATGCTTAAAGGAGATATTTAAGGCAAATAATGAACAAGAATTTATTTCACTTTTTAAAAAAAATAAAGGATTATTAGTTGAATTACTTGGAAATGATAATTTTAGTTCCTTGTGAGAATAAGAATATGAACATTATTTTATTCCAATTTGGAAAATATGTAAACAAATAAGCAGATAAACAATTTAGTGTGAATATGCCACTTTTTTTTATCATCATAATTGATAGATAATAATATTTGAATAAAAAAAGACGCTCAATGAAGATTTTCATGGCTTTGTCCGGAAAATAAAGAACACCATTCATTTTTAATATCCGCATATATAAGTGGTTCATATTCTTTTTCCCATTCTTTAAATATGGAACTATATTCTAATAAGAATATAATTAACAGATCACATTATAAAACAGGATAAAATAATTTTTAAATTACCAAATGAGTCTTTCCCAAATTAAAGTTTTCCTTTCTTTTTTCATGCTTAGCTAGGTATGTATTTTTATATTTTTAAAAAATTAAATATTTTTAAATTTCATTGAAACATAATAAATTTACTATTAATATATACATTATGAATAAATTATTGTGTACAATTATTTATTATTAATTTTTAATAATTATATTTACAAAAAACAATAATATTTTGTTACTTAAAAAATATTAAATTTGGATATACAAAAATAAAAATTACGTATGCCTGCATAGCTTAGTTGGTAGAGCATCCGCCTAGTAAGCGGAAGGTCATCGGTTCGACTCCGGTTGTAGGCTAAGCTTTTTTTATTTAAGTTATATTAAGAGATAAATAAATATTATTTGTGTCATACAAAAATAATAGTTATATTTATTATAGCACACAAAAAATATGTTAAGTATGAATATATAATAAAAAGTATAAGCTGTGCTTAAAATATGGCCATATTAATAAGATAAGCAAAGAATTTATTATTTATAATGCTAAAATTATTTTTATGGTATTTTTTATATGGCAGTTTTATTTTCTTAAATATATAAGCACAATTAACTTTATCCCTACTTTATAAGCTTTATATTATTAATATAATATAAATTATAAAAACCCATTTTAAACTATAATTTTATTACAAATATACAAATTTATTATTATATTTGCATAGATTTATTATTTATTTAATTTAATTAAAATAAAATTATTTTAACAAAAGAAAATTTTGTCCAAAGCAGGATTCGAACCTGCGTTGCCACATCCACAGTGTGGAGTCCTAACCACTAGACGATTTGGACGCTAAATTATTATTTAATTTTTATATTTATAATACAATTTTTCCCCAAACAAATTAGCTTTTATAATTTATAAGAAAAATAAAATGATATAATTAAAACAATAAAATATTAAATTGTAGATAATATTTGTTTTTTTTTTTCATTTACTTATATATTTATTTATAATTATTTTTTATTTTGATATATTATGTATCCCTACCACATTTGATAGGCAATATGCAAAGGCTATTTATAATTTCAATAACAAATAAATAATTTACAATGATTAATTTTTTCTAATACTATATTTTATTTTATATTTTATTTATTTCTTTTTTTATATGCCATTTTAATATATCAAAATCATAAATACGCCATAGTATTATAATTTTACTGTGTTAAAATAAATAGTAATAATAATAAAATATCATTCTTTTGGAAATAAAAGTATAGGAACACAATCATTTTAATTCTATATATACATAATGTTGAATATTTGAGTAATATAAAAATGTTGAAAAAAATATATATTGGCATAATATGTTTTATAAAAGGCATATTGAAGAAAACTATGATTGCTACCTTAGCTCAGTCGGTAGAGCGCCAGACTCTTAATCTGGTGGTCAGGGGTTCGAGCCCCCTAGGTAGCTTTTTCATTTTTGTTTATTAAAAATAAATTTTTTATTGAGAGAACAATATTTTAAAATATATAAATGACTACATATCATATAATGTTGTAGTTTTATGTGCAAAAATATAATAATTATTAATTTTATTAAATATTACAAAAATATTTCAACATGAGGAAAATAAGGGCAATAATAAAATTATGTTACTAATACGATTAAAAAAAAATTTATAATTTTTACCCATTCAGTTCATTGCTCTTCAATTTATTATTAAAATGAAAACAAGTGTAATATAATTTTTAGCTTTTTAAAGATTGGAAAAATGAATCATTATTAACTATAATGAATGTGCATTGCTCCTATCGTCTAACAATATAAATAGGCATCATTGTAGCTTAAACTATTTTAAGCACATTTTTATATAATTTTGTTCCTTAGTTTTTAATTAAGTATGAACAAACTTTTAGTGTTTAAGAAAAGAATACAACGTTGGTCTAAAATAAACCGATTATTTCTTGTAAACATACAATATAATATGTCACATAAAATGGTAAAGGAAAGATTATTTTATATTTGGCCTTCATTGGAAAATATCGAAAGTTAAAAAAATAATTGGAATTTGCATTCTTATAATACAACAATATTTTTAATAGTAATATAATAGTAAAAAATAATAAATGAGATAAATTAATTTGATATAATAATATATACTGTAAATTATTCATATATAAATACGTTTTTTATACGAAAAGGAATTAAGGAAATGAAAAGGGTATTTACATATAATTAATATATTTTTAATTTTTTAATTTATATTTTAAATAAATTAAAATTAATTTAATAAATTTATTAATATTGCAAGTTTATTGTCTTTTATAAAAAAAATTTGAATTAAAAAAAAAGTTAGAAAGCTTATTTTTTTATTAGCCTCCTAGGGGACTCGAACCCCTGACCACCAGATTAAAAGTCTGGCGCTCTACCGACTGAGCTAAAGAGGCAGTTAATGTTTCATACTTACGATAAATTAATTTCTTTATTTTTTCTCTTTTTCGATAAATTTTAAGCATGGTATATATTTTATTGCTCCGTTTTAGTAAACATTTTTTTATATATAAAGAATGTTAAGGGTAAAATCAAACTGTAAAAATTGTATATAATAATGTATCCATAATTAATAATTCCCAATTTGTGATATTAATGTGAATAAATAATTTTTATCAAAAAAAATATAATTTTTATATATTCTAAAAAATATGATTATAATACCCCTTTTAAATTATGAAAAGAATATATTTGTTGCTTTTGCTGTTTTGACAATTTTTTCCATCTTTTGTTGTAAATAAATCAAAATTGCTAATAATATAAAAACTTTTAAGGGTTTTATAAAATAATGATAAATATGCTATATATTATTTGCACATTTACGTAATGTCGTATGTCCTTTGTTAAATTATGGCTATATAAAAGATATTCATTTTAACGCTTTAAAAGAGTAGTTAAAAAAAGGTTTAATAAAATTATGGAATTAAAAAGAGTATATAAATAAATATTCTTAATAAAGATTGTGTTATTTAAAAAAATCAGTGAAATGTAACATAAAGACAAATATACTTTATTTTTATATGTTCTGTTTATACGCTTAGAACGAGGAAATACGCAATTATGCTAGCGAATAAACATATATATATCTACACTTAAAAAAAGGAAAAAAAGCGGCATATATGCTCATAATACCGAAATAATTTTATGATAATTGTAGATATATCATAAAGTCATGTGGAAATTTCTTTTTTTTTAACAAAATCGGGGTTAAAAAATCATCTTCCCAATTACTTATAAAAAAAATAGGATAGTTTTTAAATTATTTGTTTTCGTTTTCATTTGGGTTTGCATTATTATGCATTATTGTATTTGTTCCGATATATAATTCTTTACCCATATTTTCATTTCTGTTAATATAGAATTGATTGCCCACGTTTTGATTCATATTATTTTGCAAATAACTTTCCATGTGCGGGTTTATATTAAATTGGCCATAATTATTCATAGGATATTGTGAATTAGGTTGGTGATAACTTCTTACATGCATATTAGGAACTGGTTGCTGATAACTTCCTACTTGCATATTAGGAGCTGAATGTTCATAATTTCCTATTGGAATATTAGGAACTGGTTGCTGATAACTTCCTACTTGCATATTAGGAACTGGTTGCTGATGACTTCCTACTTGCATATTAGGAACTGGGTGTTCGTAATTTCTTACTTGCATATTAGGAAATGGTTGCTCGTAATTTCCTACTGGAATATTAGGAGCTTGGTGTTCATAATTTCCTACTTGAGTATTAGGAGCTGGGTAGTCATAATTTCTTGGTTCTTGGCTTGGCTGAATGTCATTTCCGATATGTGAATTCGAATATGTTTCCTCATAACACTTTCCTTGTGGAGCTACATCTAATTGATCGTAAGCTCCCAATGTTTTATCTGGTTGGTCATTCATGTTGTGTGTTTTATTTTTGTTGTTAAAAAAACTCAAGTTTTCAATATTCTCCATGTACTTACTACATCCTTTAACATTATTGTATAGATATATTAACAGATCAGAAAATTGTTCAACCTTATTTTGTAAGATTTTATTTTCATTATTTATTTTTTCGTAATTATCCAACATTTTTATATGCTCCCTTTTTAATTCATCCATATTGTTATTTATAAGAACTTCATGTTCTTTTTCTCGCAAAGAATTTTTATTTTTTAACATAATATTTTCTTCTTCTATTTTTTCTGATTTTTCTTTAATCAATAAATAAGAGTATAAAATATTATTTATTATGTCATTTTTTTTTTCAATCATTTTATTTAAGTATAGTTTTTCTTCTATATATTTAAGTTCGTCTTCATGTTGTTTTTTCCTCATATTATTAATATCATCCATCATTTTTTTTAATTTTTCTCTCTTGTTTTTTCCTTTTCTTTTATTTTTTTCATCGTTGAGATAATAATTACTTGAGTCTGAGCTTCTATCACTGCTATCTCTTTCATCATCATACATATATATTAAGGATGGAGATCTTGTTTTCCTTCTATTTTTCCCTTTTTTATTTCTACTTCCTCTATTTGCACTACTATTTGGAAGATATTTTGTTTTTCTATTAATTTGATTGCTTTGCATCGATTCACTATTCTCATCATCTTCTGTTTTATTCGACTCTTTGTCGAAATCACTGTTTTCATAATTTTCCTCATCTGTGTAATTTTGTTCAATTTCATAAGAACTCTCTGAACCCGTTTCTCCATTTGATAATCCATTGTTCATTTCATAATATTTAGATTTTTTCTTAGATGCATCATTTAAGCAATCCTTATAATTTGATCCCTTTTTGGAGGTATTTTTTATTCGTCTTCTTTGCCTTCTTCTTTTTTCAAATCCACCCAAGCTATTTCTTTCCCCTGCTTCCTTTTTGCTTTCATTAAAAAAGTATGTTAATATATTATGATGAATAAAACTGGAGTAAATATAATGAATAAAATAAAGATCCTTTTGATATGAATAAAACAGAAAGTATTTATCTTTTTTAATGTGTAATACACTTTGTATATCTTGCTCGACGATTTTACTTTTTTGTGTAAATGCACAAAAAAAATATTTATTGTCAAATTTATATTTTATAAAATCATTTAAAAAATTATATAAGTTATTAAACATATCTTTTTCTATAATTACGTTTATAACTTTATTTTTTGCCTTATCATTTTGTTCTTTAAATAAATAAATGCTAACATAAGCGCATATTAAGCAACTTACTCGTTTTTCCACATACTTATTTCCTAAAAGGGAAATCATTAGTTTTATTCTCTTTTCACTATTATTAATGTTGTTTTGACATAAAAAATTGTATATTCTATATATTAATATATTTTTATTAAACCTGTTATTTAATTTTTTAAAATACTTCTTTTCTTTTCCATTATACATATGCACATACATACAGTTATAATAAATAATCTCTTCAAAATTTATATTGAAATTGTTTAAAACCTTATTATCATCTTTGTTGCCATTTTCTTCACCCTTCACATTAATGCTACTAGAAGTAAGATTACATATCTTATGTATCAATTCTAGGTCTTTCATATATTTATAGAAAAATAATTTTTTTCTTTCTACCTCGTTTTCAATGTGTTTTTTCTTAGTGCAGTCATTCTTCTCTCCTTTATCAACTAGCTTGTTCAAATTGGTTATAAATTTTTTGAAATATAACGATTTTTTCTTGATTTTATTCATTATATAAGAAACATAATAATAGAATAAATTTTTTTGAACAAAAAAAACATAATTTAAATATTTAGATATATTACTATGCTTTTCACATAAGCACATAAAAAATTCGTATATATAATTTTGGATTACATTTTTTTTATCGAAAAAAAATATTATCAACAACATATCAACGTATTTAATACGATTCAAATTGTTTATATAATAATTTAGCATATGCTCATAATAGAAATATTTGTTTTGACGATAATTTTTTAGAATAAAGTTAGTTTCTTCTCCGTGTGCATCTGATTCAAGGGTATCAAAACTTTTCGACTTGTTTATCTTTGTATATGCACTACTGTTATTAGAACTTTTAGTAGTATTAAAGTGACTAAAAATAAATTCAGAACAATATTTTTCATCTTCGTACAAAAATTTACAGCATATACTCAAAATGTTTCTAACATTTGTGTGAATAAACGTTTTAAACATTTCAAGCATTTCATTATTTAGGTTGCTCAGTCCGTTATTATAATTTGGTGATCCCTTTTCATAACCACTCCAGCTATCACCCAAGTTACTTCCTTCCGCAGCTTCTAATTTTTTATATGAGCCAATAACTGTATGGCTTCCAGTATCACTATGTGGAAATTCTCTTTTCGGGGTACCCAAATTATTATCGGACTTATTAGATTCACGAGCTTCTATGAACCTTTTATTATTTTTAGAAGCATATTTAGATATATTTGTTAAATATATCAGCAGTAATTTAAAGAGGAAAAAAATAGAACCTTCAAAAAATTTTCCACGCTGAAATATTGGTAATAATTTTTTTAAGTTAATATCTACTGATCTATTTTCCTTACTCACTTTTACTATGTTATATATAATATCAATAAAAGTGCTCATAATAAACAAAGAATTATTATAAAATTTGTGGAAAAAATTTTTATATACATATATATTTATATTATATAAATTGAGAACTAATTTAATAAATTCGTCTAATATATTTAGCTCATAAATATACTTCAAAACAAAATCACTATTTATTATTAAACAATGAAGAAGTAATAAACTACTTTTAATATCTATGTTTACTGAAATATTGTCAAGATATACTTCTATAGAATTATACTTTTCATCCACATCTGTGCTTTTTTTCTTTATTTCTATAAAATTCGAATCGTTTAATTTTCCATTACTACTGATACTTTCATTAATACATTGCAAGCTTTTACTTATATAGTCATTCGAATCGATTATCTTTATATTTTCCTTTTCAATTTCACTATTTTCATATACTTCATCAATAAAACACCGGATCTTTGTTTTTGGATTTATCTGAACAAAATGTGTATCACTATGTAAAAAAAATAATTCATCAAAGTTGTTAAATAAATAAATGTGTTCTTCTTTTATCGTTTTTAATATACATTCAATTACTCTTTCATAAGTTATAATATTTTTAATTTCACTATTATTTTTCGATATTAATAATAACAATAAAATAATTTCATTTATTAGGTAGGCATTTTGATTTGAACTCATTAATGTTATTAGTTCACAAACAAAATTGTTTCTATTTAGTACTAACTTATCTATGGTATTTCTTAAAGTACGGATTTTATTATTTCGAAACATAATTAAACATATATTTTCCTCACAAAAATCGATTTTTTTTTTTTTTTTTTTATCCCCATCAAATTCTTCGTTAACACTTATTATATCATTTGAAACATCAGAACTAAAGTAGTACACACTGTCCTTATTTGGATCATCGTTACTACTTCGAGCATTGTCACTATTCGTGTTGATGTTTTCTATGTTATTTTTATCCCCATCATTAAAAATGTTCCTGTTTGAATCAGATTGAGGGTTTATGTTAATTGATGATGCATTAGAACAATTTTTGATCGAATTGCTCTTTTCTTGTTTTTCATTTTGATATGGTCTTCTTATATTTTCACTAATAATAGAAATATCTGCATCATTTTTGTTACCAATTTTTGTTTTATTTTTCCCCGCATTTTCTACAGATTTAAAATTTGTGTTAATATCATCAGAATATGAACAGGAGGAACTGGAGTGGCTCAAATCATGCGAGTCTGTCACTAATTCATATAAGTTACTTTTCTGATCTACTGTTTTAAGTTTTTTTTGAATTAAGAAATCATTATCATGATTAAATATATAAGATTTAAATGTTTTATTCAAAGGAATTGAATGAAATTCCTTATTTTCATTTATATAATAATTATCATTTTTATTTTTGTAAACAATTTTATCGCTTGAATAATTAAACGGATAATTAATATAATCAGTGTAATAATATTTTCCTTTCCTTAGCTTATTAATTATTAGCATGTATTGATCATGCAAGTTTGTCACAAGTTTATTTTGGTCATTTAAATTAATGTTGTTGTTTATTTTGTTAATATGATTATTACTATTGCTACTAGAACCCTCTGTGTAATATTCGCTGTATAAAATTTGAAAAAATTTTACACTAAACAAATTATAATAATAACATGAATTAATATTGTCTGAATAAACAACATTTTCATATAAATAAAAATAAAAATTTATATTGTCATAGATATATAATTTTTGTAACAACAATATAATTTCATATTTAATAAATATAGAATTTTCAAACTCTAAATAAAAGAGATCAAACAGAATATCGCAGTTGTGTGTTTCTTTAAATAATGTATTTAAATAATTTATATATATTTTTAATTCATTACAATCTATTCTTATATTTTTTGTATGAAACATGTCTTTATTCAAACTAATTATTTTATTCAAAACTTCTGAACTATTCAAAATAATTTCTTCAAAGAGATCCCATATATTATTTTTTTGTAATATTTCATTCTCCTTTTTTTTTTCAGTTTTTAACTTGTTTAATAAGCTACTACATGTAATTAATATTTTACAAAATTCTTTAATATGTGATATATTTATTTTCTCATCTTTTAATTCATCAGGTTTTTTATTTTTTACCTTTTCACTATGTGTTACAATTTTATTTACTGTTTTTAAATACTCCTTAATATTTACTACATAATTGTTATCAGGAAAATTATTTCCATCATCATCACTATCATCAACAATAGTTTTATCAACTATGTCGTTCAAATCTTTTAGCCATTTATCTAAACCATCATTTACGTTTTCTTTGTTTACCCGGCTTTCTTTACTGCTTACTTTTTGTAACTTCTTAAATAAATGGTAAGCCATTAAAAGTAAGGTTCGATTTTAAAACATAACAAGAAAATGAACAAGCCAACCACGTTTTATTTTTTAAAAATTTCGTGGGAATGGCGAAAAAGCCAACAAAAAGTTCACCGAAAAAATGCGGCAACAGTTAAATTAAAAAAAAAACGCATATACCAACTTATGTGTACATCAAGATATATGCTGTTCAGAATAAAATAATTCGTTAGTTTGCTCTAAATATTTTGTAAAGCTTTTAATATGCTATTATTTCTTATATTTTTGTCACGAGCCCTTTCGAATATTATTATCTTCACTATATTATTAGTAATTTCCAGTAAGTTTGTGATGGCTTTGCACTAAATTACCAGGAGCCTTTGATTAAGCTATTACTTCTTAATATATTATATATATTTTTTTTATTGATATTAAAAATGTTGTATTTTTTAAGATGGCAATGAAATCTTATGAAAAAATACGTAATAAAAATTAAGTTAAACCTACAAGCGTTTTAATTTTTACCTTATATAGCTACCCAGCATATTTTTATTAAGGTTTAATCATTATGTGAATAATATGCATATATAATATACGCACTCCCTCAAGTATATATGTTTATAATTCCAGTTAATAATGTATATATATATCTCAGCACTTTGTATATTTTATTTCATACATAAATGCTAATCTTAAATTACGATTTTTTTTACTCTTATGTGATTTTTTTTAATAATAAATCGTATTAAGAAAATTCAAATAATATTAATTTTTTTTATTTCAGTTTTAGATATTTACAGAATATACCGAAAGATTTAATTATTTTCATACACAACGTACGTAATATGAGCTATTACTAGGGCGTGTATTTAACTATCATTACAGTTGACAAAGTTTCATTAATAATTTTATCACATTATATAATGGAATATCCATATTTGGAAAAAATACAAAATATTAAAATATAAAATAATCATTTTTTTTCTATAAAATATGCAAATATTTTGAATTATCCTTTTTTTCGTTTCCTTTGACACATAACTTTTATCGTTATAAAGTTATGGATTCAATAGAACTTCATTTCTATCCCAATTCGAACACCCATATATTCTAAAACCATAAAGTGCAAACTAGCCTTAAAAAGGCATCATCAAAAAATATAATAGCTAAATCGTAATAATAAAAAAAGTAATACATTAACAACTTCTGATTTGTTTCTAAAAAAATATATATAATATATCATAATACGGGACAAAAGTATTTTTATCGTAATAATTTATTCATGCATAATATGTCTATAAATTAAAAATTATTTCCCACAATATTAAGGCTATGCATGTAACATTACATATAAGGGTACATTAATTAACATTTTTTTTCTTCACACCTATTTTCGGTTATCAATATATACATAAGTATTTTGGGCATATATTCGTATGTGCATTGTAATTACTACCCAAAAACAGAATTAGTTATCGTTGTGCACATCTATAAAATAAAAATAATGATGCATTTTGAATATTTCCTTAAAGCGCCATATCTATACAATATACTGAAAATGCTAAATATATGAAATGTGCTATATAAAATAACTATATCATATGGAATACCAATATTTTGCATGTAAAATATATAATGGTAATATATAACGGGGAATTAAATAAAAATAATGTAGCAAACAATTTATTAAAAAAAAACGGGTATAGAATGCTGCCACCCAGTGCAGCTACAAAGTAATATGTACGCTATGTACATTCAATAAATTATATAACCAAATATAACATATAAACTTATGAGATATTTTATTTTTTTTACAATATGAATAATTAAAAATAGCAGGCACTTCACATGCATAATAAAATTATTCTTCTTGTATATGCATATAGTCCAAACGAATTTAGTAAAATGGAAATTTATAAAAAAGACACAAAAAAAATTAGAAAAATCGTAATGTAGCATAATAAATGTGGTATTATCAATAGAAATATAATTCCAAATATATTGTCTACAAAAAATAATAATGGAAAAATTACTTAAACATGTTAATTAGTAATATAAGTGAAAATAGTTATTTTTTCTCCTGCATTTTTTTTTGCATTTTTTTTCATTTAATATAATTATACTTTTATGCATATATTTATTTTCTGGTGTGTTTGTTCTATGATTATTACACCTATTGTTTAAGTTAACACTTCAATAACATTATTATATATTTAATTAAAAATTATAATAGAAAACTGTATTTGAAAACACTGTCTAAATGTGTATTAATAAAATTACGCATGCTACTTTTATTTATATATTTTTTTAATATTACAAATAGTATATGATATGTAGCAAAATTTATTTTTAATTTATAAATAAGTTTTAGTAGTACATATTTATCATTATTATTATTTGTTTAATTGGAAAACTATAAATACACAAATATTTATTGACACCAAATTATAAAGAATAATTCTGCACGTTATTTTATTATTATTATTTTTTTTTTTTGTTTTTTAATTTTCAATAAACATGAAGATTCTCTTATCTTTACTCGTTTTTCAAAATATTACAACATATTTTGATAATTTTAAAAATGCTGCCATTATAGAAAACAATGGAGGTACTGAAAATTCCAATGCGTATATATATACATGTGTTAGTATGGTTGTATACATTTTTGCATATATCTATGTTGCATATATATACATACGTAGATGTAATATTTTCATCAACGTAGACTTGTTTTACAAGTTAATGAAATGCAATGTGTTATTTTTTCTATGAAAAGAGATATTGTATTTACCATACTATTATAATATTTAGAAGATTCTTTCGATTTATTTATTTTTCATTCATCCAATTTATAATTTATTTTTTTTTTTAGGAAACATTCAATATATCAATGAAAACATCGTTAGCAGCATAAATAAGTATTTTTTTGAAAAAATATAATTTAAAAATTGTGATTCTTATTTATTTAATTTATGCACATCATTTATCTACTTATTTAAATAAATAGTAAAACAATGAATTAATAAACACATAAAAAATTATACTTTAAAATTTAAATAATTTTGCAGGATAAGTAGACAGTTAAATGAGGATATAGAACTTAGTAAATATGATTTGATTACAGACAAATATTATTATGATTCTAATGCCCAAAAGGATTATTATGATGCAAAAGAATTCAAAAGGGATTTAGGCTCTTTTGGAACTGACAATGAAAATAAAAATAAAGAAAGCTTTTTAAAAGATAATAATGAAAAAGACAACGATGAAAATGGTAAAAGCTTCTTAGAAACTGATGAGTATGATGACGATAATGAAAAAGATGAAGACAACGAATATGAAGAAAGCTTCTTAGAAACTGACGAATATGATGAAGAAGCTGACAATGAAAAAGATGAAGACAATGAATATGAAGAAAGCTTTTTGGAAACTGATGAATATGATGAAGAAGCTGATAATGAAAAGGATGAAGATGAACATGACGAAAGCTTTTTAGAAGCTGACGAATATGATGAAGAAGCTGATAATGAAAATGATGAAGATAATAAAAATGAAGAAAGCTTTTTAGAAGCTGACGAATATGATGACGATAATGAAAATGATGAGAGCTTCTTAGAAACTGATGAATATGATGAAGAAGCTGACAATGAAAAAGATGAAGACAATGAATATGAAGAAAGCTTCTTAGAAACTGACGAATATGATGAAGAAGCTGATAATGAAAAGGATGAAGATATGGATGATGACAACTATGCAAATAATATTAATTCATCAATAACTGCTCAATCGTTTATTGAAACAAACGACATATATTCCGACGATTTATTTGATAGTGAAGAAACTATAAAAGATGCTGTTAAAAAAGGAAACAAAAATAAGAATTCAAGCGCAAGCTCAATAAATGATAGTACTAAAGACATGATTAAAAAATTAAATAAAACTGGAAGCACCGAATTTAAAAACAACCAATCACTAAGAAGTCACAATAAAAATTCAACAAAATCAAACATTGAGGACATAAAAGCTAAAAATACCAAAAATAACATGGATCAAACAAATTTAGAAGAACATGGATTCTTAAATGATGAATTTGCATCCGATATGATGCCTAGTGTTTTTGATGCTGTTGCACCAAAATTCCATAAAAAAGAAAAATTAGGCAATGAATCTACCAAAAACAATTTAAAAAGTAACACCTCCGCTAAAAATCTAAAACATGTTCCTTATAAAAGAGGAGAAAACCAAATATTCCCTCATATACACACAGATGCTTATAAAAAAAATAAAAAATTAGACGAAATATTGGAAGAATATGGTAAGTAGATATAAAAATGATTTCCCGAGAGGCAAAAAATAAAGTTAGATAATAAAAAATTATATAATAATGACAAAACAATGACATGCTTTTATTTATCGATCTTTATTTGATATTTTTTGCTAAATATTTCTTATATTTTGAGTGTTGTTTATTTTATTTTTTCTAATTTTCACACCACAGAGAAAGAGCTTTCAGGTGACGATATGATGGAGTTAGAAAGCCACAATGGTATGCTAAATAAATGAGACTGATAAAAAAAAAATAAATATCTTCATTATTCACACATGAATATTTATTTTCTTTTTATATATCTACATATCTATATTTCTGATTATTTTTTTTAGAAGAAGATACCCCCATAATTGGCGAAACAGACGATCCTGATAATGATGATGGTAACTATTCATATTTATCCTCTTTTTGAGATTGTTTTTGTTCATTGGGAATTCTTTAGTATTCCTGAGTATGTCATATACTTGTATTCTTATGCATTTATTTTTATTTTTTTCACTTTTTCAGATCCAAATGAGCCTAATTCTAGTTCCATAAGTTTCTTAAGCTCTCTCACACTTATTATTTTAGGACTTTTATATATAATGAACTAAAAAAATACTAATTGGATTATATATAAATAAAATAAGGAAGTTATATGACACGCTATATTAGCATGCATACGCAGACACATATATACAATACTGCATAAAAGCATATGCATGTGCGTATCATAATGTTTTCATAATTACGTTTTTATTTTTGTTTTTTTGCTTTTGGTTTTTCCATTTTATTTCTTATCACATTGTTACATATATAATAATTCAAGATGAAGTAAATTATTAAATGCAAAAAAGAAAAAAAAGTAAAATGTGATAGAATAGATATATATATTTTTTCTAATTTTAATACATTTTTAGTCTTTTTTAATTTTTTATTTAGACATCGTGTACATATATAATTCTATATGTGTTTTATTTTGTTTCCTTTCGGTTGAAAAGTTTTTTTTTTGCCGTATTTTGTTTTTATATTATTATTAATATCATATAAATATAGTCTCCATATCGATAATCACGGCAAAATGTAAATATTATTGCATGCCATTTTTGTTTGTTTGTTTGTTTTTAATGAATAAAAACTTCCAAAACTGTGAAATTTATAGTATCTATGCTTAATATGTTTTAAAAACTATTTTTTTTAATAACTATATGTATATTAAAAAATGTACACATGTTTAACAAAATGGGAATCAATGTGAAAATATGTAATTTCCATTTATTTCTCAATTTTCTATGAAATGGTTTCAAAGGATTTTTCAAAAGGAATTATTTTACAACCAGATAGACTAACCGGCAACAACGTTTTTTTTTCGTATTATATATGATAAGAAAATTACTATTTTTAAAAAAAGGAAAGAATAAATATTTCGTATTACGCTCACAACATATAGTACTCTTCTATATTTGAGAGTTGAGTATAAAGTGGGAAGAACAATATTCCCCTAGATGTATTACTTATATTAATTTTGAAATACTTTGGAAAAAGTATGCATATGCATATATACATTTGTTCCCAATAAAACTAGGCAATTATGAGTGAAAAATTTATGGTTACTCATTGATCAATGGGCATATTTTTTTTATGAATTGTATATAATATTGAAAAATGGCGAAGAAAAACAAGTAATAAATTGAATGTATGTGGAAAGCAGATATGGTAAATAAACACAAGGGGGAAAAAATAAAAAAAAAATTAAAAAATTCTCCCTTTCGTCATAATTTGGCTGAATAAAAAAAAATTTATTTTTATATAGAATGATGGTGGAAAAAATACGGGAGCATAAGTTAATATGTAAAGATTAAAAATTTGAACGATTTCATATATTGAGTATGCGTAAAATATTATATGCAAATATTTGATTTTTTTTAAAGAATTAATTTTCTTCTAAAGCTATAAATCACGTAAAAAATAAAAAATTATTTTTGTAGTTTGCATATATATAAAATTATGCATATTTTATAACCATAAAAAATAATAAAATAAAAAAAATATAAATAGAAGAAATTTGTGTATAACATATTATTTTATCCTTCAATAAATCTAGATGGTCAACGTTTTATTTGCCATTCATTAATTCTTTAAGACGAATAAAATAATTTATAAAAAATGTTAAATTTTAATAAATATTTTTTGGTATCAGAATAATTTCAGTGCTTCAATGCTTGGAGTTATCTGTGAAAGTGGCATTTAAAAAAAGGAAAAACGAATGACATAAAAAATAAATAAAAATAGAAAAAGTCAAATTTCCACGAAGAACCACAATTAAAATACTATGGAAGGGACTAGCCTTTTTTAAAAATATTTTTTTTAAATGATATAATAGAAACTATTTTATATCAACATCGTGAGCATATGAATATACATATCTACATATTATGTACGTTTCCCCCTAACTATTTGAACTATAACAGTGATAGGGGAGATATTTTATCAAGCTTATGAAAAGGAGTTTGTATATACAAGAGTATATATATTTTTTTCAAACAAAGCGTCTTTTGTGAAAAATTCAATTAGTAATATAATTTAAGCAGTTGATTGGGGACGTTTTTTCTTTTTGTGTAATTAGTAATTTTTATAAAAATGAATTTCCCAAATATTTCTAAGAAGATGGTCTCAGGACCATTGCCAAGTGATAAATATAATGTAACAGATAATAAGGGAGAGACAAACCATATTACGGGTAATTTTGACCCAACTGCCTTAGAAAGGGGAGCAAAGGCATTAAAAGAATTGGATCAATCATCAAATTCTAAAAAAGCATTTGAAGTAATAAAATTACAAGAATTAACAAAACAGAAAGAATTTGAAAAGCAAATGGAAGAAATAGCCTTACAAAAGGCTCAATATTTAAGTAATAAAGCAAGAATAGAAAATGAGGAAAGGAGAAAAACGATAAATTATCAGCAAGAGCAAGAAAGAATAACAGCTGAATATAAAACAAGATTAGAAGCTGAAGCATATCAAAAAAAATTGTTAGATCAACAAAAACAAAATGAAGATTGGTTAAAAACCCAACATGAACAATATTTAAGACAAGAAAATATTCGAAAAAGAAATGAACTAGAATTATTAAATTTAAAAATGAAACAAATAAAAGAAGAAAAAATGTTAGAAAGAGAAAATATGAAAGCAAAAATTCATGAAGAAAATAAAGGATTAATAGAAAGAGAAAGAAAAAATTTAGATATACATCTAAAAACATTAAAAATGAAAGCAGATGAAGAAAGAAAAACAAAATTAGAAAGCATAAATAAATATTTTGAACAATTTAATAATTCAATGCTTTTATTTTTAAGTGATAAAGAAAGGCTTTATAGATTTGCCTCGTTTATTACTTTAACAGCTGTAGGAATATATACTACTAAGCATACAACTAGATTTATTAGATCATACGCTGAAACAAAATTAGGGAAACCAAAATTAATTAGAGAAACATCTTTGTGGCATATAAATAAATTTTTCGATATATTCAATATAAAAAAAAACATACATCGTATTAATAAAATATTTCAAAGAGTTAATCCTACTTCGAAAAAGGGAAGTGGAAATATATTCGACCAAATTGTTCTTAATGAACAATTACAAGAAAAATTAACTTGGTCTATTAATAGTATGCAAAATTCAAAAAGATATGATCTTTATTTGAAAAATATACTATTACATGGCCCACCAGGAACTGGTAAAACCCTTTTTGCAAAAACTTTATCATATTATAGTAATTTTGACTATATAATAATAAATGGGGGTGATGTTAGCGCATTAGGAGTCCATGCACCTGTGGAATTAAATAAAATTTTTGAATTTGTAAAAAAAAGGAAAAATAAAAAATGTATAATTTTTATTGACGAAGCAGAAGCATTTTTAAGAAAAGGAAGAAATGAATCATCAAATCATTTTTCAGAAAGTTTAAGAAATGCATTAGCAGCTTTTTTATATCATACAGGAACAGAATCAAAAAATTTCTCCATAATTTTAGCTACTAACTGCAAGGACGTATTAGATGCAGCAGTAATTGATAGAATTGATGAACAATATAATTTTGATATACCCCAAGTTAATGAAATTAAAAGAATGGTTTCAGTATATTTTAATAAATATGTTTTCCCACTAAGAAAATATAAAATCATAATTGACAAAGACATTGATGATCAATATTTAAGTGATCTATCTAGTAAACTTGTAGGTCTATCAGGACGACAAATATCAAAGCTTTGTTTTAATATACAAAGTTGTGTTTTTGGTAGCAATTCAAAAGTTGTCACAAAAGAACTAATTGACTTAATTGTTCAATGGAATCTAAGTAATTCTTTTGATTCGGTTGATCAACGTAAAAAGCAACAAATGCATTCAAAACAAAATGAAAATAATTTTATGTTTAATTCGGCTCATAATACTAATGAAAATGGTGATGATAATAATAAAGGTGCTGATAAACGAGATACCCCGAAAAATAACAAAATCACTGAAAATAAAGGTAATTCTCATAGTGCAGCCTATTCGAAGGAAAAGAAAATGGCTATGAACAGTTAGTAATCTCATAATGAAGAAAATTTTATAATTTATATCCTATGTAAATAGTCAGCCCTATTGTTTGTTTCGTTTGTTTTTACTACAATAATTTATAGTCTCATTTTTTACAATAAAATTTATCTTTTCTATTTATTTTCACTTATCATACAAAATAATCCTATTGGCCAACATATTGGCCTACTTTTTTATGTGCAAAATAAAGACGTATAATCGTGAGTTTATAACATAAAGCTTATAAACCCCAAAATAAAAAGTGCTAAACTATAATTGAACATATTTGAGACAGATTCATAATAGATACATATTTAAGCGGCTTAATTTACCTTCAATTATGTTTGTTATACATGCATACACAACTTATATGCTTGTTATTTTTTATTAAAATTTGCCATTTTTATATTTATTCTATGATTTTTTATTTTTAAACCCTATAAACGTTTATTAAATTATTATTTTATTTTTCGATCATATATATTCCCTTTAAAATGTCTTTTATAATGGAAAAAATAAAATGCATACACGCACATGTTCGTATGCGTATTTACCATGCATCGATTCGCTTCACCCTTCAAAATATTTTAATATGCATATATGCTTAGAAGGCTAAGAATAGCACATATATAAGCATGTCACTTAGAGAAACATTCATTTTTTTTTTTTTAAATCATATCATAATCAAAAAAGGGTGCTTTAAATGGAAACTGCTACCCAATGCTAAAATTGTATATATGGTTTAGAGAAAAAAACAGGTTTCTACTAATAAAATATATTCAATAAAGATATGTGTATGCATATGCATATTTATAGTATTCTCTACATTCCTCTATTTTTTCATGCCAAAATAAAATAGCAAGGTATAAAGCAAAACTGCCCAATCATATTATTATCCATATATTAAACACACATAGATAACATAGATTAAAATTCATATTTTTTTAGAAAAATATTTTATGTAATAATTCGAATATATTCACCACCAATCAATGCCATATATATTATTTTTTTTTTTTAATTGTATATATAATATTTTTATTTTTACGCCTTGAAAATAAACCATGACCTGATTAAATTATTTTTATAATAAAAATTAAATAATAAAATATAGAAAAAATATACTTATAAAATAAGATGATACAAGAAAAAAAAATCGTTACGTATGTATGCATACAATACATAATTTATATAGAGTTGCAGTGGCGCTGAAATTATAAGTTTTTTTTCTACGAAATATTAAAAAATATACAAAAAAAAATATATATTGCTATTATGCAATACAGAAAATTGTTATCATGTTATATAATATGGTTTAATTAACCTATTAATTGTAACTATTTTATTATTATTTTTTTTTTTATTTTCATTTAGCAATGTAACTTATTTAGTGTTTTTTAAAAAAGGAAAAAAACACAAAATTGCGTAGCCTTAATTAAAAAAAATATACATTATGAATTGTGATGAAAAAATAAAAAAATATAAAATAACATGTTATATATTTTTTCTATGCCAAAAATGGTAATAATAAAAAATGGAAAACGCAATATTTAAGGTATGTGATAAACATATATTAGCTGTTTTCGTGTTTTATTTCTTAATTTTTTGAAAAATAACATTTTTTTCTTCGTCCGCCCAGTTATATATTGTATATATTCCTTTACAGTGTATATATGTTTATATATTGTATTTATCCTTATATTTACTACCATATTTTCTCACAAACTTCATATTTAATAGATTATGTGTGTATTTTTTTTATATGTTTTTAAAACCTGTGGTGATTGGTAAAATTCGTATTGTGCCCATTATTTAATAGCTATACTATTTTCTTACACGCTTAATTTTGCTTTAATATTTCCATTCATTTTATATTTTATTTTATGTTCTTTAATATTTCAATAATAAAATAATATTAGTAAAAAAAGGGGCCAAACTACATTGTTAAGGAAAAATTATTTATCATCCCTTTATACTTTCCTATATAAAATTAAATACGCTAATGTTTCTACATATAACGACGAAATATTACATCATTTGTTTTTTATATATTCTTTCATTTTTATTATTTTTTTTCTTCTTTTTATCATGCTAATTTTACTTGTTTGATCGTAATTTCTTTGTAATCAAGCAATTAGTAATATATATACCTATTCATTTATGTGTTTGCTTATACGTTTATGTTAATGTTTATAATTTTTACATTTTCGATGTCGCATCTTTTAAAAAATGCTATATATTTGATAAGTTTATCAAAACAAAAAGAAATTAATTCAGTTTGTGTTTATTGATTCAAATATATTTCCGTGAGCTGTTTTTAATAAGACCAACTATACAATTTATGTATATTACGCTTTACCCCAAATTTGATTTGTTCACAATTGCTACATAAATTTATTTATTTGAAAATACAACATACGAGCATACGGAATCTACATTCTGCAATTAACCGTATTATAGTAGAAACAACATATACCATAAACCGCTTAATTTATGATATAAATATTTGGGAAAATGGAAAGCTCACTAGAGATAATTGGGGAGGGGAATAAACTGATTGTGGTTAGAAAAAGGGAAGAAGAATATAGACATATAGTTTATAATTATTACTCCAAACTACTAGCAAATAAAGGATTTAATATGATTAACTATGAATATAAATTATTAAGCACAAACATTTTATACTCTTATATTGACACCTTTAAATACATACATTATTTTAGTGATATGTTTATAAAAAATGTAGTTATAAAAATTTTAAAAGATAATGATATAAATTATTTAAATGTCATGCTACAATATTATTGGGTTAAAAAGTTAACATATAATAATAAGCAAATATTTGATGACAATTATTTAGTTGATAATAATTTTGTTGTTTTTAATTCAGAATTTACTGATTTTATAAAAGATATATTAGATAATTACAATTTAAAAAGAATACTAATTTATATAAAAAATCAATTAAAGTTATTCATTAAAAACCAAAAGGAAGCTAATCCAGAAATTGCTGAAAATGTGGACAAGTTTGTCAGACGATTGCAAAAAAAAATGAAACAACTATTAGAACTTATTTATAATTATATAGAAATATTTAAAAAATCAGATATTTATAAAAATCAAATTTCTAATATTATTCGCAATATACAAATACATCTTATGAGCCTTACTAAACATGATATCGTGAAATATTTATTGGCACACTATAATAATTATATTAATATGCTAAACAAAATAAAAGAAGAATACGAAGAAAATCAAGAAAGAGAAAAAAAAAAACGCATAACAACAAATCAATATATGTTTAAGGAAATTTATAATTTTCACAATTTTGTTTGGTATAACAATTTAAAAAGGTATAGCATTGGATATGTAGAGGAAAACTTGTTCTTCATACCCCCATATTTACAATTGCTAAGCACAATTAATAATCAACCTAAGAACCATGAAAATAGTGAAAATATTGAGCAAGATAAGAACGAGGATCTTCCAATTTCACAAGAATCCAACCAGGACAATAAAGAAAAAAATAATGATAATAAACATTTGAATTTTCACGATAGTTATATTAGTGTCGAATTAAAATTAAAATGTGGTATCCCAGATTATAATGATATGATAGACAAATATAATATCCAACAAATAATAAAATTAAATAATAAAAAAAATATACAACAGTTATCATTATATGAGCCAAATGAGTTTTTTAATCTTAATTTCAAGGACATCTTTACGAATTTAAATTATATATTTTTATCGAAAAATAACAATATGAACATGTACATAAATAACAAAAAGGAGAAAAGCACAGCTCTTTCACAGCTTAACTATTCTTCAAATTATTTAAATAGGAAGAATGATAAAAGGCATAGCAGTATTAATGAAAAGAGTGATGCATTTTGGGAAATGAAAAAAAAAAGTAAAAATAAATCCATTAAATTATATTTTGATTATCTAAACGGAAAACAAGAGCGAAAAAAAGATTTAGAATCTTTCAATTTAGAAAACTTCAAGCATCCTGTATTTTCGTCATATAGCAGTATAGCATGCTATGTTGGGAAAAAAAAAGACAATAATAACGCTAATAATTTCACTATATCTAGTAACAGCAATAAAGCACATGGGGCTGCACGCTCAGGTGAAACTAATAATTTTGAAAAAATATATGCTGGTGAAGATACCTATACAAATGTCTTTCATGACACTGTTTTGTACTTGTTAAATAAAATTCAAATGAAAATGTCATGGGGAATGCCCAAGAAGAAAAGAAATATAATAGATTATTCTCAAAGATATTTATTTGTCCCAAAACATGTAAAATATGCTTATAAAAATTATATATTTAGCAATAATTTTTATTTAAAATATATAATGAACAAAAGTGCAGATTGCAAACTTAGAAAAGTGTTATCTTCATTAAAAAAAAAAAATTATAAAAGCAGTGTAGATGAATTATTGGATATATGTGAATTATATAAAGATATTTATTATTTAAATTTTCTATCTCTTTATAAAAAAACATGTTATTTATTAGAAGCACGATACCGTTTAATTTTGGGAAATTATTTAGACGATAAATTACATTCTAATGGTTGGAAAAAAAACAAAGTAAAGGGAAAAACAATATGGGACCAAGAATTGGCTCAGTATGAATTCAAAGGAAATTCCAATCAGAAAAAAATTCGAAAAAAAAATATTAAATTAAGTTACAGAAGGATAAAAAATGAAATTATTCAATTTTTTATGCAAAATAAAGAATTATTAAATGACCCAGATTTGTTGAATAATTTCGTTTCCAATACAAAAAATAATATAACAAATCTTAATGGTATGTTTTTAAATGTAAAAAAATGGTGTGAACATTTTTTCCATGTTTACAAAAATGAATTAATTAAATTAAAAGATAACAAATTTCCTATATGGAAAGAACAATTTGACATAAAAAAAGAGGAGTTACTTAAAATATATGAAGAAAAAATTAAAAAAAATATTCTATATATATATGATACACAAATCAAAACAAATTATTATTATAACACCCTAATTACAAATGAAATGAATTTAGCAATTAAGGGATATTTTGAAGAATTGCAATATAATGCGGAAAAAATTCTTAACACCATCAAAAATAATATAGCCAATGAAAAAGGCCATATATCAAAATTTCGTAAAATTTTTAATGGATTGTTTTATGCATTAAAAAATGCTTATATATGTGAGATTGGTAGCTGCCGTTACTTATGCAGTGGTAGTACTTTTGGATGGAATAATAATAATACTTATGTTGGTTCTGTAAATATGATTAAACAAGTGCTAAATAATAATAATGCAATGATGGCATGCAAAAAAGTTACCGAAATTAATAAAAATACCTTAAACTTACTAATTTTAACAAACGTTATAAGACATGAAAAAAATATATTTTATAAAATGTTGTACTTCCATTCCTTCAGTGCAGGGCAGATACAATTAGTTTATTTTATGATGGACTTTATAGATATTTTTGGAAAATTATTTAATTTAAAAAAAAAAAAACATATTTTTTCAAATTTTATGTATTACAAATCAAGTTTGAAGGATATTTTTATGCCTAAGGAAAATCACTATTTTAATTCAAACAAACATTTGCGCCATTTGGTGGATATTAAAAAATTGAAGAGAATAGAAAATTATGTTTTTAACGAGGAAAATATCCGAAAAAAACTAAAACGTAAACATCGTAGTAGGGATACGAAAAAAACAAATTCACAATATAGATATAAAATAAAATATAAAAATTTTATTTATATGCAAAACGCTCATTTTATGCTTGGAAATGAACTCCTAATTGAGGCCTTAGATATCATTAATAAGTTATGCAAGCATAAGTTTGATTATCTAGAATCTGATATAAAAATTAACACAAGAAAATTATATTACGGATTATATAAAAGTGCAAAAAAATTTACAAAAAGATATACATGTGACTACAAAAGCGATTTTAGAAGAAACCATAAAAAAAGTAAAAAATATATAGCTAATAAATTTTTATCAAAAGAAACATTTATAACAAATGAGCATTTCGAATATTTAACTAATGCATTACAAGTTTATCGAAAAAAAGTTGGACTAATTAATTTGGATAAATATATTAATAGAAGACGAATAGCATATAATCATGATAAAATATATAAAAAAGCTTTATTAATTTTTAAGAGTATGATATATTTTGTTTGCCGTTATTTAATAAGCAAAACCTTTTGTGATAACAGCACAATTTTTAACCTATATATACCAACTTCTAACAAGGCTAATGATGTAGAAATTGTTAAATTTTTAGAGAACAACAGATTTAAGCCATTAATTCTAAGCAAAAATAGTAATAAAAAAGAAGACCAATATTTGAGTAATGATCAAAAAATTAATGAAGAAGATTCATCTAAAATCGTTCCACCCGAAAAAAACGATAAAGGCGAAAAAAATAATAATGTTGAAGAGGAATCCATGAAAAAACACATTAAGAAATATGTTAGGAGAAATAAATTATCTTCTTATCAATATCCATTTATAATACTAAATTTAAGTAGAAAAAAACGTGATTTTATGAAAAAAGAATATAAGCAATTTAAAAACCGTATGATAAATTCTTATATTCCATGGGATAACAAACAAATATTTTATCGAATAAGTTTAATAGACTTATCTATGAAATCTATAAATAAAATGGGATATTGGAAAAAACAAATGGAATCGATTTTGTCCGTTTATAGAGAGTATTCCCAATGTACATTAAATTAGTCTCTGCTAACATTTGCAGTTTTTTATTTTGCCGTCGTTTTTTTTTGATGCTTTAATTTTTTACATTTCATGAATAAATCTGCTTGTGTGTTTTTTACCTTTACATATTTGTTTATATATATGCATGAAATATGTGTGTTATAAATTTTTTGAGACCTATTTATAATAAACAATTTTGTATTTTTTTCGTCGTTTGAAAATAACTTAATTACTTTTTACCTATAATTTATACATTTAACATTTATTATTGTTATTATTTAAAAAAATATAAAATAAAAATAATTAAAGGTTCAAACAAATGATATTCATTTGCATGTGAAAGGGTATTGACATTGTTGAATATTAAGTTTTGCTTTTTTTGGGCATCATTTTTTTTTCCTTTTTATAGGGGCGATGATATGCTAAGATAGGCTCTTATAATGATGGGTAAAAAATATATATAATAACCTTTTTTAGAACAATATAATTATTTCCGTTAAATAAAATGAAAAATGAATTTTTAAAACAAATAGTAGGTATATAATATACACTGCAATGTTTTACAAATGGAGCCTTTATATGAAAATAAAATTACAATTTTATGAAAACCAATTTTAATAATTTCTAAAAAATATTTTTTGAAACTGAATTTAATTTGCTACTATTCTATCGTATTTATTTTGTTTGTTGTAAAAAATATTTGAATAAAACGGGTATTTTTGCATTTTTCTTGAAATATTACCCTATACATTCTCCTAATGAAAATGCAAGTGAATAAATAAGCCAAGGCATGTCATATTTATATATATGCATATAGCATGTATATATTTCCACAAATTCCATTTGTTCGCCATACACATAAGTATATTCGATCAGTTCCAGGATGCTCTAAAGTAACTTGGCAAATGTGAAAAAAGAAGCAAGAATCAAACAATTAAAATAGAAATAATAGTAATCATAGGACCCCAAATACTTAGTAATCCTCTTATAATATACACATAAAAAAGGGTTTTATACATATTCTAAAATGAAAGGAAATAAAGGAAGAATAAAATTAAAAATACAACTAGGGAATGAAAATAGCAATACTGAAAGTAGTTTAGTAAGAAATAAGAGTTCAGTTTACAGTGATTCAAATCAAAGTAAAGAAAATTTTAAAGGCGATGATAATAATAGTAACGCATCCGATAAAAAACTTAAAGACAAAAATTTAGAAAAAAAGATAGTTTCAGTTATATCTAAGTTAACCAAAATAGCTTGTATATGTGAAAATAAAAAAACTACTAATTTGAACAATATTGAAAATAATAGCGAGCATATAAAACTTTGTAAAAAATTAATAAAGCAAATGTACAAATATGAAAAATGTTTAATTAATATAAATAATTATATAAATGATAAAAATAATAATCTTGATGAAGTTACATTTCCCACTGGCTTAGTCAAAGCAGTTGATAATTACATGAGTGCCGATGTATGGATGTATAAATATTTATTAGTTGAATGCAAGAAATATAACGACAAATACAGAAATATAATACAAAATATTTCTACATTTAACGCAACATTGAAACATAAAATTCTTAACGAAGATTCTAACCAAATTGTTATGCCTATTTACTCCCCTGTTTCCGACGATAAATTGTCATTTTTAGATGAATCACATAGAAATTATTATAAAAACGTACACATACCTAAAGAGCTTGCTCAAAATTATATCGAACTAGCGACTAAAGAAAAGGAGCCCCATGAGGGTGAAGCATCAAATGAACAAGAAAAACAGCAACTAACAAGTGAATAGCGAGCAAATACCTCCATGAATATACACAACTATGTATATGCATATGCTGCAAATGATTATTGATGTCTTTGTATTCTAGAGGAAATTAAAAAAAAAAATACTAAGTAAAGCTTACTTGCAAGAGCAGTCGCACTAAGCTTAATAAATAATTAGGCATATGCATGCACAAATGAGCATATGTATACATAATTTGTTTCTTATCCTTATTTTTTTGTGTGCAATTGTATTGCATAAATTCTATATGTAAATAAAAAAGACATAAACTTGAACAATATAAATATATATGTTTTTTAATGTACCAATAATTAATATTTTAAAAAAAAGGAAAATGATACAAATTTATATTTTTAAGTGGTATATTTCTTTAAATTAGTAGTAACGTTGTAATAAAAAATAAAGAAAATTATTAAGTAATGGTATATATATATATATTTCTAAAATAGTTTAGGAGTTCATTTATTACAGCTCATTAGAATGACAAATATAATATATATGTTAGGTGGTAAATAACTATTTATAACAGTTACAATATGTTTGTAATTCAAATAGGTTGTCTCCATATATATGCAAAGAATATACTACAATCCTAATTGTATGGGTACACTAACAAAACTGTAGAAATATACTATATATATTATCCTTTATCATGTGATTTTTCATCTTTTTCTTTTTTATGAGAACATATTTTGATCATATTATTCTTTAATTATTAGTATATTATATATAATACATAAATTGGTTTATATAAAATTTATAACCATCCAATTGTTTTGTGTCCTTATATATAAATTAGTAGTCTCATTTTTCTATTTTAATATTATTGTAATAATTGCTATTAGCTCTCCCGTTTAATTCAATATTTAGTATCATATATAAATATAACTAATATTAAACCCAGCCTGTATAATTTTTTACTTATACATATAGGTTTTTAATAAAATTACTTAAAGCCAAAAATAAAGCATATAAGATAATCGATAAATATGACGTGAGGGGGAGCATCGTGTATAATAAATCCTCATCACCAATTCGTATTTATCGCCAAAATACAGTTATACTCTATTGTTCATATAACTATATATAGATAGCTGCAGAATGGGGATGAGAATATGCATATGGTATAGGAGAGTATGAAAATAATATATGCATGATATCTGCTTATTTTACATGTGAAAATACGTATTTACGATATTTTTTAAAGGATATATTTTCCATTATTACACATAAATAAATATTGTTATATTTTATATACATACAAATAATCATACTACTTATGATATATTTTTATACTATTTATATTGTACGCATATTGATTGCACATATATAATATATGTATATATTTATTTATTTTTATGGCATTTTATTGTAATTATTCAAAGACTTTTCTACAAAAAAAAATAAATAAATAATAATAATAAATTTAATAAAATAAAAATAAATAATTAAAATAAAATAAACAAAAATACACAAGCATAAGTTAAATTGAATGGCTACATATAAACGGGGATAAGGGAAGCGGTTTAATGGCCCAAGCATATGATATGCAATATGAATACAAATGAACAAAAAAATAATAAAAAACTATGGAAAGCAACTGTAATAAATAATATATTTATAAATAGCACAAACTATTTTTTTGAATTTTCAAAATATATATATTATATATATATGTTTTGTTTGTATGTTATAAAAATAATATAATAATAATATTTCAGTACGTTTTGGAAAAAACCTGTAATGTAAACACATTTAAATATATAAAGGGTACTTTTTTTTTCCTAAAAAATATATTATAAAATTTATTAAAAGTTATGGATAATAATAGGGAAGTGAAAAAAAAAAGTTTTTTGAAAAACTGGAATATTAGTTATTTGTCAAATAATTTCAACAATTTTATTAAAAGTAACATTCATAACAAAAGCGAAAATAATAGCGGTATTAAAATTGGCATTAGTAATGGCACTGCCGATAATACTAGCAAGAATGACTATAATTTAATGGATAATAACATACACATAACTGACATTAGAGAAATGAGTGATATAAACATAAATAATATAAAAAATATTCGCCCTGATTATTATGGGAAAGGATATTCTACTTCTGAAATTGGAAATAACAATACATGCATTAATAATCATAAATATAATAACTACAACACCAACAGTAATGATATTCAAATAAATTTTATTCATACTAATGATAAGGAAAAAACACATATGAATTTTTCTGGCACATACAATAAAATCAATTTTCAAAATCTTCATCAAACTAGTATACCATTTAATGCGGAAACTAATGCAGAAAATAACAAAACCAGCTTTATCGATATGAATTCCATAAAGGAGAATAGCAATAGCTATAATAAATGCATATATAGAAATTTACATAATTGTAATAATAATAATTCCGATACAATGAATACACAATATAATATAGACTATAATAAATGCACATTTGATGATAAAAATAATATTAAAATTGAAAACATAAAAAATCATAATAATTCCAATACTGAAAATACTAATAACAATGATCAATCTAGAAATAAATATGATATAAACAATGAATATTGTATGAATAAAAATCGATTTATTAATGAGAATAGTAGCGAATACAAAGATAATTTAATGAATTTAAATAACCAAGGAAACGAAAATAATAATACTTCTAATAATAGTGATCAAATATCCTTTAAAAATAATCGATCATGTTCCGTTTCTTCTATGGTATCTTCCAACTCTTCAATTCCTTCATCTGTTTACTCTGGTCAATCGCCTAATTATTCTCAAACCAATAGAATTAATCAGAAGAAGCATAAAATATCGAGAAATACTGGTTCAAATGATAATAATGTTAATAAAAGGAGTAGCAGCATATCTCATACTATAAATAATAATAGCAATGGCCATACTTATTATGCCTATGAAAATTCGCACCTTGATTGGAATAGCAGCGAAAATAATAATCCTCTCTCAGAGGAACAAACTAATGAAAATGGACAAAAAGAAAATTATAATATTTATCGATCAGAATTAAATAAAAATATATCAGCCTATACATCCAATGATCGGAATACCCAAACTTGTTCTACTAATAACTGTATAACTACTAATCCGAGTACAAATACAAGTTCTGAAACACGACCACATTCTTCTGAATGTATCTTAAATGATAACCCTAATAGCGGTTATGGGGGTCATGATGGTAATAGAAGGAATTGCAAGAACGGTCAATACAGCATAAACTACAATTTTGTAAATACTAATACAGAAAATAAAAGGACTTCCATTTTTAGCAACGATAATAATAACAGTAATAACAACAATAAAGATGATAGTGAAATTTTTACCGATACCCAAAGAGGCTTAAACCAATATTCCCAAGACACCGACCCAAAATATTCTCGATTTAGTAATAATGCATATAGTGAGAATTATACTAACCAGATGAGAATGAGCAACGATGGACAGGGAAATAATGGCCAAGAGAGCGGGGGAAACGATAGATATAATAGGCGTGATAGATATGAGAAACGTGGAGGGAGGAGCTATGACAATAATGGGCAAGGGAATGGAGGAGATAGCGATGGCGGAAGTGGAGATAATAATGGACAAGGAAATCGCGAAGGAGATAGCGAAGGGGATAGTGATGATGGCGCTAGCCGAAAGAAAAGTAAAAATCGTCGCAAAGAAAGTAGCATGGATGATGAAGTTGAAAGAAAAAATAATAATTCACTAAATTTAGATATGTTAAACCCCGAAGAAAGAAAAAGAGAAGCCGAAAAATATAAAGTATTAGGAAACCAAAGTTATAAATTAGGCTATATTGAATCCGCAATAGATTATTATACAAAAGCTATACAATATGATAATACAAATCATGTTTATTTTACTAATCGAGCATTATGTTATAAAAAACAAAAATTATGGAAATTAGCAAATATAGATGCAAGGCAAGCATTAAATTTAGAAGAAGAATCCGTAAAGGCTCATTATATACTTGGATTAACTTTATTACATCTAAATAGTTTAGAAGAAGGATTAAAAAAATTAACAAAAGCAAAAACATTATCTAGCTATTTAAAAGATTCTAACGAAAGTGAAATCAATAGATATATTTTACAAGCAAAAAAATTAATATATCTGCGTGATGAACAAACTAAACAATTAAAATATGCAGAATTGCAATCATTTTTTATTGAAAAAATTAATTTATTAAACCAAATGGGGTACATAACTAATGAAGAAAAATTTTTAAGAACAGAACAAACAGAAGATCTATTTAAAGAAGTATTAGGAACTTTCCAAAAAAAGCAAATTCCAGATTATTTATGTTGTAAAATATCTATGTGCTTAATGAATGAACCTGTTATTACTCCAAGTGGTGTGACATATGATAAAATTTTTTTGTATGAACATGTAAAACACAATGGCTCATTTGATCCAGTAAGTAGAGAGCAGTTTTCTATTCGAGAAGTTATACCTAATTATGCCATTAAAGAGGCAACTGATAATTTTTTGAAGACAAACCCATGGGCCTTTGAAGAATAAGAGTGCTGACCATGATTCTCTCGATCGTTTGCGACCTGGGCCTGTGCATTATCGTTCTTTTAGCCCGTTTTTTTTCATTATTTTTTTTGCTTTATCCAAATTCGTTTTGATAAATATACATTACCGTTGGTACACCATGCGATAATTATGTATGATCAAAGAAAACATATGCACAAGCAAGCACGTATATATATGTACTATTCTCTTGATTATACATGTGCCAAAGCTACATATATATATGGCTAGCTTGCATATATCATAACGCTTATAAGCATCTGAAGTTTCCTGAGCATTAGGCATATTTTTTTTTTATTTTTCATTCATAGTTTTCCCCTATATTCCTATTATGCTTTCATTGCTTTATTGGCATCGCAGTGTTACTTCGTGTATATTTTTATATTTCAATTTATAGCACTTTATTTATTTTATTATTTATATTTATTATCACATGTTTATTATTATGTTATTTGTTCGCATTTCTCCATCATTTTGTAGTTTTTAAAACAACTGAAATTCAAATGTGGCATTTGTTTTTTAAAAATGTGCATATGCGTATATATGTCTATGGCTGTTTGCGCATTTTGATATTTTCTCACCTATGCCCGCATTATTCATAAGTTCCTTATTTATTTTAAATAATTTTTTAAAGTTTTAAAAGCAAACAAATTTAAAAATTTTAAACTATAAATACATAATATTTACTATTAAAAATATATAATATTTATTTAAAAGGCTACATTTTACAGTAACCCTCCTTTACACATAACCCCCAATATCCGGTGTTTCTCGTTCATTTCGTGTATCCTTACATTTCCTTTATTTCTTTATATTTCCTTTTTTAAACCCGTTTTATGCAACCTCTCTTGGAAATTTTTATTTATTATTATATTTTTTTTAACTATTACAAAAAGTGATGGAAAAAAAAAATAAATAATGCTAATAATAAAAATAAACCAAACAAAGCGACATTATAAGTGAGATCACAATTTGTGATAAAAAAAAGAGAACGCAAAAAAAAAAAATAGTATGAATGAATAAATAGCCTAATGAAATCAAAGAGAAATAGTAATTGCTTCAAAATATAAGCATAGAAAAGTACAAAAAAATGAATAAAAATTTCCTTAATAAAATTAAAAAGTGAATTATATTCATATACACAATTCTCTAAAATAATAAGTAAGGAAACTATATATTCATAAGCGCAAGTATGCAGGTACACGTATGAATATATTTATGTACCATTTCAGGCTGTAAACCATTCGAATTCTTTATTTTATTCACATTCATTGTGTATATATTGTACCTTCCTTACCTTCACTTAAAATGTGAATATAAAATATAATGTTTTTTTTCGTTAATACATATTTATTGGTATCTTATTTAATATATGCCATAGCTATTATACTTTTATTTACACAACATGGCGATGCAAATATTGTGCCTAAAATACTCTCCAAAAATGATTACCCGAGATATATTTATTCAACAATAAATAAGCCAACCTATCAGCTAAATGTAAAACATATAACAAATAAAAGTTTAAATTTGGCAAGTAGAACTCAAAAAAGAAGGTTGGGTATTTCCTATTACTATATTGGGGATAACAATGAAGGACCAGGCACCTTTGTTCGGGCATTTAATAAAAATCATCAGTTTGTAAAACCGAAGAATGGATCAGGTTTTATCGGTTATTCCCTGTTTAGAGAAAAGGGGGAGGATTTATGGAGAAAACAACTAAAAAAAACGCATTCTATATTTATAAAAAAAACAAACAAGGATATAGTTGATAAAAATATTGATGATATGATTAACGAAAACGATGATGTAAATGACGAAATTGACGAGAATGGTGATAGCGAGGTATCTGAAGACAATTTGAGTCCCCCATCCCATGATAACAATTTCAAGATGAATGATGGTGGTACGATAAAACCACAAGAAACCAACTATGATTTAATAAATGATTATATATTGCTAAAAAAAAATAGTAAAACTATAAAAGAATTAATAAAAGAAGGTATATGGGTATGTCCTAAAGAGAATATTAAAATGATTAGGAAACGAACTGATAAAAAAATAAATTGGAATTATATTTTAAAAAAAAATAACGAATTATTAAAAAATAACGTTGATAAGATTTATGATGATATATATGATAAACAAAATGTTGATGATATATTTTTTGCTTTTGATACGTATCCTTTTAGTTATTTAAATGTTACCATGAGTGTATTTTCTTTGTATAAAATTGCTAAAAATTATCTGAACGAAAAAAGACAAAAAGTTGATAATATGGATGGGACAAAATACAATTTTTATAATTTGCAAACAAAAAATAGCGATACAAATGATAATATAAATAATTATGGAAAACAGTTAACGAACAATTTCTTAACCATGGATAACCAACATAACGACATTGATGATGATGGAAGTATTTTGAAAATAAAAAATGAAAGAAAAAGATTATATAGTATCACAAGAAATAGAAATTTTATGAGAATTATTGGATCTATCAATAAACATTTAAAAATAATTTATAAAATATTTTCAACTAATAATAAATTATCAACTTATGAAAAAAACAAAAACATATATGCATATATACCATATATAAATATTAAGGATATAATTATAATTCTAAAATCATTTTCTATATTAAAATATGATCATGCAAATATATATAAATATATTTATTTTTATATTATTTTTTTTATTGATAAGTTTGATATCTACAATTTATGTGAGGCTGTGCATATGTGTATTATCAAAAATGTCTACATTAAGCCACTTTTCCAAAACTTTTCAAAATATTTACTGCAATACTTTGAAAAGGATAGTCAACCCGAAATGCAAGCCAATCAGCTAGTTACACAAGCATATCCTCATCAAGAAAGAGAAGCTGTTATATCATCACATATACAAACGGATAATAGTAATATAGATAATACGACAGATGATTCCAATAATAACGAAGAGAAACAAATAGTAAAAGATAGTACATCGTCGAATGAAGTAGAAATGGTGAATGCTTTAACGCGAAATGAAGAAGATGAGGTTCAATCATTATATGATGAAATTAACGTAGAAGATGTTTATAAAAATATGCTTGACATTTTAAAAAAGAACGGGAAAAAAAAAGAGGATAAAAAATTAAATAAAGATGATAAAAATTGCTCCGATATGTTCGAGGTTTTTAATGGAAAAAATTTTACTTATTCTATTTATCATTCTGGGAATTATTCAAATTTAAATAGCCCTACTAATGATGCATCAAAAGATGAAAAAACAAAAAAATTTGAAGACCTAAAAATGTTCAGTCCTCAAGATAAAAGAAGTGATAAAATGAATATTTTACAAAATGGAAAATTTGATGAAAGTGTTTCAAACCCAGAAGAAGACGGAACATCAGTAATTCAGAACGCTACTAATGATAATAGCAATTATTGCAGCGCTCGCTCTATAAACTTTTATGTCTATTGCTTATATACATTGTCCAAGTTCCCCTATACAAATATCAAACTTTTAAAAATCATTACTTCTAAATTGCCAAAAATTGTTGAACAATTAACTATAGAAGAGTTAATTATATCGTTTTATAGCTTAGCAAATTTAGAATTCAATTGTTTTAAATTACTGAATCATTTGTATGTATTAATATTTAAAAAATTACCATCTTTAGATTATAGAAATACGGGGCTTATACTAAAATTAATAAAAGCATTATATACGGTTAACAATTTAGTTAATGTAAAAGAAGACGTAAATATAAATTTTAATCAAACACCTGAAGAAATTTCGCAAATGAAAAAAGATGTAATCACGAGTAAAAACAATACCAGTATCAATATTCCCTCAGTGAAATTTCTCATGATTTATTTCGTATCAAAACTTATTCTTAAAAATATAAATAATTTTTCACCAATCGAATTAGTAGATGTTGTTCGATATTTATCATCAATGGACTATATTGACAAAGAACTTTTTAATTTTGTTTATAATTTATCTTTTTTTAAAAATTTAAACACCGAGACATTAAATTATTACAAAAATAACATATATTTCAACCAATCATATTATGCTTATACAAAAGATAACAGCATAAATACACCTATCGAAATTATGATTTGCAAGTTGTATCAATCTTATCTTGCATATCGCGGATTATATGCTGCCGATACTAATAATAATGATAATAATACTACTCAAAATATAACACTTAGAAATGACAAAGATATTAAAGACATTCTCGAAAAAAATGATCAAATAAATACGTTTGTGTTTAATAAAAATGTTTTAGAATTATTTAAAAATACGTATTTAAATAATATGAAAATATCATCATACAGTACATCTTCGTTACATTATGAAATAGCCGATATTATAAAAAAAGATTTTAAAATACCATGTCATGTTGAATATCAAACTGAAAATGGATTATTCATAGATATTGCTATACTATATGAAGACCTTAAAAAAGTGAAAAATAATATTCCTTTTTTTAAAAACATTGCTATTGAAATAAATGGCCCTTTCCACTACAAAACAAAATCATTAACTACGGATTATCCATTACTTAATACGAAAACCATTTTAAAAAGAAAGTAAGAACAAAAAAATACAACCATTAAAAAAGCATAACTTAGTGCAATATTTATATGACTGTTTTGGGGCCCTTATTAAATAATCATATTTCTTATAAATGGAAACAATAAATTTATTTATTATTTTATATTTCTTAGATTACTAAATAATGAAGGATGGCATGTTATTTCTTTTCCCTTTTGGGAAGTTAAACCATGGTAAGGATAATTCATATTTTGCTAACTTATAGACAAGCTTCATTTTATGCAGATGAGCTTTGTGATATAGTATATGAATTCCCTTTCAATATATGGATGTATGATGTTAATAATTCAATTCATTATATTTATATAAAACGAAGGTAGTAATGATAAAAATACATTTATCACGGAATTATGTTCATTCTTATCTATTTATAGGTTTACCAAAACACGAAAGGAAAATTACATTTTAAAGATGCTTCCTGAGGGATTGAAATCATTCTTTAATGAAATTAAAAGTTCATAAAAAATATATTGAAACCTTTACAAATTTTTATAATTTTCTATATTTTTATACTTTTTTTTTAATACTTCATTTACTTGTTTTTTTTTTAAGTTTACGTGATAGTCTACATAAGTATAAAATTTTTACTTGTTGGTCTCTTTTTTTATTTCATATTTTAATTAAAGAGTTTATGCAAATAAATGTATACTATCATATTTGTTTTTTTGCCTTTTCACAATTATTTTCAATTTACCACTCATCTCCTTTTTTTGTTCATTTTGGTATAACAAATAAAAAAAGTGCGAGTCTTTTATATATGATATATCTTTTTTAATTTTTTTCAAAAAACTTCATATGACTAAAAAAATTTCACATAAATGTATATTATATTTATTTAGTCAAGAATTTTCCTTAACATTTTCAATCATGTATTTAAATATTGTATATTTTTTTTCATTCTCCAAGTAGCATATTATTTTCTTATTATGATAAGGAAAAAAAATGAGGGCGTAGCCTATAATATTTTTTCAAATCAAAAAAATAATATTAATATGCATACTACTAATATGCATATAGCATATGACGGAGAACTATGTAAAAAAATTTTTTTTTGAAAGCATAACATGAAATTAATAAGAATATATACAATAATATAGAAATAGGCAAAAAATATAGAGAAAAAAAGAGTAATAAAATTATCTCATAATTAAACAACTAGATTAATATATACGCGAATATAAGATGATTTTTTTTTTAATATTTTAAAAAATTTTCAAATAAAAATTGGCCTCAATTTTGCTACAGAATTTTTCAAGTATATTAGGCTTAATTTTTTTTTTATACAAAATTGTAGATTATTTTTGTTTTAATTTTTATTCATTATTATTTATATTTTTTTGGTATTTTTAACCGTAATTGAGATATATAAATATTATTTTTTTCCAAATAATAAGGGGAAATATATGAAATCATAAAGGAAAATTTGCTATAAAAGGAAAAAATAGTGGAAGGGACAAAAACTAAGATATAATACCCTAATTATGATATCAAAATAAATGAATAATTGTTTTAAGAAGGCGTGATTTTTTTGCTTGATAACATATTTTTTATTGAACGAGGACTGCGGGACTATATGAATTCGCTATAGTTTATTATATAATAGCATATAAAAAATATTAATAATTTTATATCTTTTGCATATACGAACAAAATGCCGCAGAACGATTATATCGAGCTTCACAGGAAAAGGTATGGGTATCGATTTGATTATTTTGAGAAAACACGAAAAAAGGAAGCAAGAAAAGTTCATAAAGAATCGTTAAAAGCTAAAAAACTAAGAGGAATAAAAGCAAAAATATACAATAAGAAGAAATATACCGAAAAAGTAAATCTTAAGAAAACAATAAAATCACATGAACTTAAGGATGCAAAGAGCTCTCAAAAAATACATGACGAAAATGGATTACCTGCATATTTATTAGAAAGAAATCAAACACAACGTACTAAAGTTTTAACAAATTTACTTAAACAAAAAAGAAAAAGTAAAGCAGGAAAATGGGAACTTCCTGTACCTAAAATTCAAGCATTAAACGAAGGTGAAATGCTAAGAGTTGTAAAATCAGGTAAAAGAAGAAGAAAAACATGGAAAAGATTAATAGATAAAGTATCATTTGTTGGCAATGATTTTACAAGAAAAAACCCAAAATTCGAAAGATATATTAGACCTAGTAGTTTAAGATTTAAAAAAGCAAATGTATATCACAGCGAATTAAAAACAACACTTTCTTTGGATATATTAAGTGTTAAGGTTAATCCTCAATCAAACTTATATACAAATTTAGGAATTATAACAAAGGGAACAATAATAGAAGTTAATGTAAGTGATTTAGGCCTTGTTACCCAATCAGGGAAAGTTATATGGGCAAAATTTGCGCAAGTAACAAATAATCCAGAGCTTGATGGATGCATTAACGCTACATTACTTGTTTAAATATATACTATTTTTATATGTAAGCACAAAAATATATACTATACATGTATATATTTGTGCATGCGCAGAATTTGGGACACCTATAATTGTACTTATATATAAATAGATTTAATTACCCACATTTTTTTATTTTCTTTTACCCCTACACGTGTACATGATTAATTAAATGTTTTTAGCCTCTTGCAAATTTGTGTATACGTGTTTCTTTTTTTATTTTTTTATATATTTATCAAAATTTCCATAATTCATAATATAATAATTAATTACATGTGTATCTATACGTATATGTATAATATACACATAATTCATGGAACAGTTTCTATTTTTTTTAATTTTTTCATTCATTAATTATACAATAATATTAATTAAACACATATAATTTTTAAAACTTATTATTTGAATAGCTATGTGAATTTTTTTCACATTATTATATGCGTATATAGCTAAAAAATCTTTTTTTAAATGAAACGTGCTTGTAGTAATTACCTCGGAATGGGAAATAAATAAACAGAAATATAATTAAAAAAAAGAAAAAAAAACATTATTATTATTGTCACATATAAATAGTTATAGGAAACATTTTCTTAATTTTATATCTTTTACTCTAAAGGATATATATAAGTTTTATTTTATTTTTAGAAATCTCAAATGTCCCCCAAAATATATTTGAATTCTGCATGCGAAAATTTATTTTTCAGATATGTAGATAGTTATCTCTCGAGTATAACTTCCCTCTTTAGTAAACATCTACATAACATGCTTCACCAAATATATGTATACAAACATATATACGCATGGTATGTATATTACCTCATTCTACTGTTAACCCTAACACCAATAGTGCCTTTATTTTCTAAATAAAAAGCATGACTTATAATGGTGTGACAAAGTCACCGTTTTTCTCATTAATATGTGTCATCATCGAATAATATACACACACATATATATATGTTAGAATGTGCGAGAGGATGCAAATTTTTATTTATATAGTCCTACACTACCATATTCATTAGTCATTTTAGTCCAAAACTAATTTTCCAATCATTATTCTGGGGACAATATAAAAAAAAACACAGTTACAAAACATCTATTCTATGCCATATTAAACAAATATATAATATCTATATATAATTTTTTTTATTATCACACATACACGTTACATATCTTATCGTTAATTTAAAAACATGGAAAACATATTTAACAATCCAAAAAATCTAAAGATTGGATCAAGAATTTTTAGCTGTAATTTTAGAGCCTCAGAAAAAAAAAGTAGCGAAAATGATGAAAACAAAGATACTAAAAATAAAATTCCCAATGAAAATGGAGCAAACAATTCAAATATAAATGAAGACAACACTGATGATGAAAATGCCGATAAAAATTTAAAAATGTATTTATTTAATGAAAATATAAAAGTAAAAATTGGTACAATTAGATTTATTGGACAGTTAAAAAATCACCCTAATAAGCACCAAACATATTATGGCATTGAATGGGATAATGAATATGATGGTAAAAATACAGGATGTTTTGATAATGAATTTTATTTTTTCCCTTTGCATTTTATTAAAAAAAATAATCCAAATATATATTATAAATATAATAAGGATAAACATTTAATACCTAGAAATGTAGATGATTTAAAAATGTATGTAAAAAGTTTTTTATGCGAAAATACTAACAATACAGTAAAACCATGCTCTTTTCTGTCTCTTAATAATATACACGTTGGAATCACATTTATACAAGCTTTAAATTTTAGATATAATTATTTTCCAGATTTAGATTTATCTATAGAAGATTATCAAACAAAAAAAGTAAAAAAAGTTATATTTTCAGGGGAAGAAAAAGTTTGTAATTATTTTAAAAATTTTGAAAATTTAAATAATATTACGTTAAATAAATGTTTAATATATACAACAGGTTTTATAAATAATTTATATTTTCATAATCTAGAAAGTTTGTCTTTATCTAATAATCTTTTTTGTCAATGGATAGATATATTTAAAATAATTAAAATCGCAAACAAATTATCTTATCTTAATTTGTCACAAAATGTATTTACAAAATTGACATTAGAAACCTTACTATTGTCTAGTTTATATGATAATACCGAAATAAATAATGGTGATACGAAAACTGAGATCATTCATGGTGATAATAATGATACTAAGACTATGGCTGATACAAAAGGCATAAACTTATATCACAACAATTCTGATCTTATTTATTTTGACAACATAAAAGAACTTTGTCTTGACAATACATTAATAGATTGGGATGATGTATTAATTTTATCATTTGTTTTTCCAAATTTGGAAATTCTTAGTTTAAAAAATAATTATATAAGAAATATCAAAATTAAAAATTTACGTATTAAAAAAAATTCAATAATATATAAATATATTACTAATGATAAATATGTTAGCATGTTTTATCCAGAGTTAGTAAACTCAGAAACAAATTGTTCTTGTGATTATTTTACAGTCTCCAATAATGTGTCTAATATTAATACGCATTATAGTGAACTACCAATGGATAAAATTAATAGGTCAAGTGATGACCCCAGCCAAAATTTAAACAATTGTATCGAAAAATCAATGAGAACTGCGTGCTGTGAAAATATTAATAAAACTAACGATACTACAAAAAATAATTCATATGATATAAATTTTAGTAATGACAATAACAGCAGTAGTAGTAGCGATGAAGAAGAGGGATGTGAGCATATTAAAGTTGATTTATTAAAAAATTTACGAAAAATTGTTCTAAATGGTAATTATTTATATAGTTATGAAGAATTATTTTATTTCATATATGTAATAAAGCACATCGAATCTATATACTTAAATAATAATAAATTTAGTGACAATAGTAATTTAATAAACATAGCCTATAATATATGCACACAAAAGGAAAAAAAAAATTCTCAAGATATAAGTGTAAATAATGAAAATCCTCAAAGTATAGACCAATCAGCATTCGATGTTATAAATAAAAATTTTAGTCATATCAAAGAATTTTTGTTTGATAATAATGAAATAAATAATTATGAAACATTTAGAGATTTATTTTATGTATTATATAATTTAGAAATATTAAAATTGCAAAATTACAAATTTATGGAAAAAAAAAAAAACTTAAGATATATATTAATATCTATTATGCCTAATTTAAAAGTTTTAAATTATAGTTGCATAAATAAAAATGAGAGAATAAATTCAGAACGCTTTTTTATATCTTTGTACCAAAGGGATCCAATTGCAAAGATTTTTAATGAACCTGTTTTAAACAAAAAGCATAGCGATAGACTGGAAAAAATGCATTACAAGGCAACCGAAGGTAGGAAACCACATACATAGAAGTTTTTATTTCATAAATAAATCTAGCAATAATACCACACAAAAACATTATTTTTGAGGACAATCTTTGTCCAAAAATTATCTCATGAAGTAGACATAAATTTTCTTGTGTTAAATATTTGTTTTATCACTTACGTAAAAATTAATGAGATAATTTATAGTGGATTATTACTAATATTGATTATATTGTGCATTATGTGTCATAGATCGAATGGAAAAAAGGAAAAATAAATGTCTCTTGATTATTATTTTTGAATACATATATTTCTTAGAATCCTCTGTGTTTGGACTAAATCATTTTACAATGATTCTTCCTTTTTATATCACTATTCATTTGTTTTTACTTTTTTTTCAGACCAAGGAACTAACGAAAGATCCAAGTCCATACAAGGAAACGTAATTAATATACAAATTATTCCAGAATTTATAAATTCTCAAAAGTTTAACATTATAAAAAAAAAAGTTAATAAAAACATGAGCATAAAGGACCTGAAATATTTGTGTTCAAGGCTATACTCAATTCCGATTACCAAAATAAAAATGTTCTACACTGATGAGGTAAGAATTATAGTCCCGTTTTGAGTTTGTAGTTAATGAATTGTTGAGTGAACAAAAACTGCATAAATATGTAAATCCATAAATATGCATAACCACTTGCATATATAATTGACTGTAATATCACTCACATAAACTCTATTATACTTCCTCAAATTACATATTGATTGACTTATTTTTATTATTTCACTTATTATTTTATATTTTTTGTAGAACAATCCGTTATGTATAGAAATCACCGATACAAATTCCAGTTTGTATACATACGGAATTGAAGATAATTCAAAAATAAAAATACAAACCGAGGATTAGAACTTTTTACCAAAATTAACTAAAAAACAATAATGATATAATAACAATAAAATGGAATGACTGATATTTATTGCTAATCTTTATGTATGTATTTTATAGGCATATAAATATTATAAACTATGTAGCATTTTTTATTTCCGATCAAATTGTTAATATAATTCTATTTGTCTATAAAGTTAAACTCACTATTATGCGCATATATATATTTACGGAATTTTTGTGCCGTTCTATTATGTGTATATGTATTTATATTGCACTTTCACTCCTAAATATGAACAAAAAATATTTTTTGTTTTATTTTTTTGATTTTGTTCACTTTTTATTTAGCATTTTGGAATTTATTTGGAGAATTATTTGCCACAATACATATGCATTTTTTTTGTCATTTGATTTTACATTATATAGCGTATGTGAACAAAAGGTATACATCATATTTGGATACCATTTACATGCTTTGCATTTTTTTCATAATTTTTTCACTATAATGGCATTTAAAATAAAATTTCTTTATTTTCCAATACCGCAAAAAAACTAGCGTGAAAGAAAAATAGATTGGTAAACATTTTACCTATTTAAGTTCTTTTTATTTTTATAAAATACACTAATTCGTTAATTTAAATGTAAAGGATTATCCAGTTGAGAATATTTGGGCATTTAACAAAAACATATAGCACGAAAACGTTTGGCATTCATACCCATGATATATATATATATATATATATATACGTATAATATATACATATGCATGGCATATATAGCATATTCAATACAATATATAAAAAAATTATTTCCTTATATAAGGCAGTATATCGAAGAGATAAATTTTCATATATTCAAGTATATTAATAACGTTAAAAAAATATATATAGACATACATATACCACAGCATTGGTAACTTTATGCATGTAACGAAAAAATTAAAATGGCTCATTTTTTTAAAGGCTCGATTTCATTACCAATGGAAGAAGATAAAGAAAAACAAAATATTGAGAATGAAGAACAAATTAAAATATTATTTCACTTACCCAATGGCGATATCGAAACTGTATATGAAAACCTTAGTATTGAAGTGGGTTATCTAAAACTCAAGTTATCTAAAAGCTTACAAAGGCCCTATGACAAATTTAATTTATTATATAACAATAATATTATGATTGATCCATTATCCATAATTGATATAATTAAAGCAAAAAGAGAATCTATCGATATATACGTTAATTTTATAGAATAAATTAAAGAATATATTGATGCATATGGATTCTTCCATATATATACATTAATTGTATTTTTCACATCAAATTTTGTATATTCCCATTGTTTTTACTGGAGGGTTAAAAGACGTCAGCATTAAAATTCTTCCTCAATATAAACCCACATTTTTACGAACCTACTAAAATAGGTTGTTATAGTAACTGGAGTTGCTTGGAATATTAAATTTTGTGATTTTTTCAGTCCAGAATGATATAATATATGTTTTCATTTCTTTTCCTTAATTCATTCATTTGCCAAATCATCCACTATTTATTTTATTTATTATTATTTTTCCGATAATAATTTTCATGGTATGATTTTACTAATTTATTTTGCTTTCGCACACTTCAAATTCCAATTCTCTATATATAAAGTAATTTATAACTTTCTCTCATAAATATTATAACATAACAATTTATCCATCATGTCTGCGTGAGTTAACATCATTCTTCTACAACAATATCTTGATAAATTTAATTCGTCTAAAGCATCACATTTCGATATTCCTTCATCTAATTTTTTTTCATATAAGCTCCAAAGATTTCCAATTAATTTTCCACAAGTAAAGCAGCGAACTGGTATTATCATTTTTTTTCACGATACTTTAATTAAAAAGGTAAAAAAAATATCAAGATATACAAATTTTAAATCATAAAAAATTAAAGAATATAATTAGTTTTATTTAAATAAACGCTGGAATCGGAAAAATCTTGAAAGCGTTATTTTATTTCCTATATTTATGTAATAAATATATTTATATCGAAAATCTTTTTAATTTTGCAATACCAAATAATTTATATAATTTAGCGATTGATTCAATAGTATATTATATTTACAATTTTTTTGTATTAATTCATTTCTATTTGCATATATACAGTTTATTTTTGAAAATTTTGTCAATTTTTTTCATGCGCTAAAACGGCAAAAAATTTTATCGTTTCGTATATAAACAAACATACGCTATAGGCATAAAAATTAATAAATGATGTATATATGCATAGTTTCAATGACATATATATATAAAAACAAATGATGCATGAAAATTTTTTATAATGTTTTAAAAAAAGCACATAAAAAATATATAAAAATAAATAAAATTGTATATTATATAATATACATATGTAATTAATTTTAAATTGATCGAACAAACGAACATTTTGAATCTGTGGCATGAATAATATAGATTTCGAATAGGTTTACTTTTTCAAAAGGGAGGAAAATATAAATGAGTGTGAACTAGTAAAAAAATCACCAAAAAAAACAATGTTAGCCACACAAGATTGCATCTATATATATATGAACAGCACATGGGAATGCCTACATACATATCAAATTATGTATTTAATATATATATAATTGTAGACATAGCTATCCATAATATCTTTAAATATATCCCTCCTTTATATATATAAAAGAAAAAAGGACTTATAAAAATTACTATATATGGAATATTTTTTTCTGTAGTAAAAAATAAGAAAACTATATCTCTTTGGTTCTTTCGATTTCTTAATTTAATCTTATAAGTTATACGCTACACAGTTCATATATTTTTCCACTTTTCTAAGAGCATGATAAAAATTATGGATACATTTATGTTGTTTCATTTCTACAATTTGGTTAATGCTTTCTGTAGCCTTATAAATGTTGTCCGAAAATGTATATATATCATTATTCGATATGAATTGGTCTGAATAATTAAAAATTGTTGAAGCATAGGTTATAGGTTTGGACATAATTTTGTAACTCGAATTCGAAGCTAAATCAATTATGTATGTATTTCTTTTATCATTGCTAGCTTCTGTGGTTGCCCCTTCTCTTCCTTCTCCATTTTTAGGATTTTTAATAAGTGCTATTTTATTTTTTTTGTGATACATATGTATATTATTCCAATCGTCATTTTCAATTTTATTAATATCTATAACGGGCCTAATAAAGTTGGCTTTTTTTATTCCCTCCATAATATTACTAAAATTTAGTATTGGGTTATATTTTAAGATTTTGTCAATATTAATTAAATTTTTGTTTACAATACTTGCTAAATATGTATAATCTTCCTTTTCAACATTTGTACTTATTATCATATTCTTTTTCTTTTCTTCTAAAAATACTACGAACATTTCTTCGTCTAAATTTTTAGCTCTTTTTTTATAATTGTAAAAAGCTTCATATTCTTTATGTAAATCATTTATATATTTTACAATATCTTTTAATGGATCATCACTTCCTATTTTGTTGTAACCCGATGTGCATCCCTTCTCTTGAATATATCCCTTCAGAAGTTTGTAGATGCTTTCAAAGTTCCCCAAGTCCTGTTTTAGGTGACCCGAAAAAAGGGAAAATAAAAATGAAATATAAAAAAGATACATAAAACAAAAGTTCAAGTGCATAAATATAACTGCCTAATGCAATATTCAAATATATATCATATTCCACGAAAATAAAGTTAATTTATCTGCATTACCCCCAAAATATGGATATACAGATTCTCGTCCTTTTCAGATGAAATTATATTATCGTAAAAAAATTGGTTGTTGTTAATGTCATAAAAATCTGCATGATTATTATCAATATGTGTTTGTTTTCCATCTTCTTGCTCATCATTTTCCTGTTCATCTAAATTGTCAGAAAATATAGATTGTAACCATAACCAAAAAACAGCTCTTAAATGTTCCCAATAAAAAAAATCAGTTCCATATTTATAAACATTAACAATTTTATTATATAATTGAACATCGTTTAAAACTCTAAATTCGTTTATTGTTATTTTATCATTTAATAAATCATAGTTTATATTTTCGGGGTGGCCAAAAAATGAATTATATTCTTCTTCTTGCTCATAAGTAGAAGACGATTTTCCAATATTCATTGAATTTGGTTTTATTCTGTTTTTATCATTAACATTACTATTTGTATTTATTTCATCTCTCAAACTGTTTAGTTTCATTTCAATTTCATCCTTATCTCTTTCAGCATCTATAATGACAGTAAACAAGAGATTGTTTGTCAAGTCTACCTTCGTCTGATTATTAACATAGGTAGAATCTAACTTATTATTTTGGGAATACCCTAAACTATTTATGTTACTATTAAAATTTATCACAATGTTATGTCTTTCTGTATATGAATTTATGAGGGTATGAAATTTATGAAACAATATTAATCTGTTTTTATCATAATTTTGTAATTGATTTGTATTAAAACATATTTTATTTTGTATTTGTATTAATTTATTGCAATTATTATTTATATGTTTAAATAATTCCTTCATATATATACTACTGTTATCGTTATTAAAATATAAGCCATTATTTTCATCGTTATCATACACATTAATATTGCTATAATTAGTAAAAAAATCTTCTTGATATTTTGAATAGTCATATTCTGCATATTCAGCAATGGAAAGGTTACACTGTACCTCTTTTTTTGTATTATTTATGTTGATACACTCTTCATATTCGTTTATCTCTATTGTATTCCTTTTTGCATTCGATTCAGTATTTCTATTGTTCTCATAACTTTTGTTATTTCCTTGTATTCCTTTTTCTTCTTTTGATAGCTCACTAATATTATTATTTTCCTTTTCACCAGTGGCTAATTCATCACCATCATGTTTTTTTTTATCTTTTTTATCATCATAAACTGTGGTTCCCAAACGGGTCATTCTTTCATCATTATTGGTTTTGCTTGTTTTATTTCTTTTTTTTTCTTTTTTTAATTTTTCCAAAAAATTGTAAAAATGTTTATACCCAAATATTTCTAATTCATGTGGCTTGTTTGATAGCATAAGCATTGCTTCGTTTATCACATGGTAGAAATTGCATTCTTCGTCATCCTCAGAGTCATTATCATCATTATTTTTATTTTTTATATTTTGTTGTGTCTGTGCAGCTTTTCCTTTCATCTTGTTCAAGCCATGCATTCTGCTATTACTATTAGAATCCCCATCGCATACTTTTCGAAAGAATATCTCATAGAATGGTTGTTTCTTATCATAATGTTCAAACAAACAAAAACAATCAAACAAAAATCCAATACATAATAATAACTCCTTTGCCATTTGAAAATTACATTTCATCAATTGATATAACCTCGGGTATTCAAAATATTCTAGTAAAAGTACAACAATTGGTGATATTAAATAAAAATCGTCAAAATAATGCACATCTTCACCTAATTCTTCAAAAAAATAGTCTTCATCATCATAACCAATAACATTATTATCACAATTGTATGTAACAACACCACTAAGGTTATAATGAACATATTCGCCGCCTTGCCTCTTACTTAATACATCCCCATAATTACTTTCATTTATTTCTATTTCATCTTCATTTTGTTTATTATTTTTTATAAATAACTTTTCAACTTTTAAAATTTCTTTTTTTATATATTCATTATATGTAGATTTAAACTTTCTCTTAAAATCAAAAAAGTATAAAAGGCATAAATCATTTATTAAAAATGTGTATTTTATTATTACTTTTCTTCTTTCCACTCTTTTGTTATTTTTTCCTCTTCTTAATAATTCAGGGGTTATATATTCTATACCAAAATAATTTAAAACGTTGCAAACATGTTCTAAACTTTCCTTTATTGTGATGCTCATTTCGATATGGGGCAAGAGATGCAAAAAATCCGACGTTGAAAAAAAAAAACGTGCAATATTAAAACAAAAAAAATACGTTTTCTTTTTTACGATATTTAATTAAATAACAAAATATTATACTTGGAAGAATTTTTCTCTTTATTCCCCAATATATAAATACAAATTTTTATGAAAGAGAAAAAACGATTCACGTATTCGTGCCAATGTAAATATTATCGCTCCTTTAAAAAAAAAAAAATACAGCTTTGTTGCCACGTTTTATTAGATTAGAAAATTGAAGAACATAAATTTTCATAGAAATAATTGGTAATCGAACATCTAAACAAATAATTTAGCATCTAGTAATATGCATGTATGTATATACATATGTATTATTCATGCCGGATAAAGGAACAATCAATCAGCACATTAGACGTAATTTTTCGTTATTACTATTTATTCAAGTTTTTTTTTTCAATTTTCCCGTTTATATTATTCCCCAATTCGCTAATTTTCATACGAAAGTGATGGATAGGGGAAAATACCATTGCAATATATTTTACATATAAAAAAATATTTATATTCCCAAAACAACCTATAAGCTATTTTATCATTTTTTTAAAATAAAAATTTAATAATAAGAAAAAATATATAGTAATTTTTTTAATCCTGATATTTTATTTAAAGTAAGAAAAATGACAATTATCTTCCATTATTTTTGTATATGAGCAAGAAATCGTGTTTTCACGATGATTATATATACGGAGACAATAATGTGACATACTATTATGCGTAAATATATCAATGTAGTAATAATATAAATATATTTTAATTCTTTTCAATACATTTCCACATGCAGATATAGTTCAAACACACATAAATAAGGAATTCGTATAATGATAAAACTGTAAAAGAAAGACAATTTGAAGAAAAACATAAAATTATAATACATTCAGTGCACAATGAACTATACCTTGATATCGGCTGGATCCGATGCTGTAATATAAGAAATATATAATGAAAAATATAAAATGACAATAAAGAGGCATATAACAAATTATGCCCATATTATACATATATAAACTTATTCATAAGTGTCGTAGCAGAACATATTTTTTACATGAATAAATTACTCTATTTGCACATTTTGATCATTAACCAACTTGAACAGTGTACCTTTTTTAGATATATAGCTTAACTTTTTGTATATTTCTTCATGTTTGTTTTTTTTAGAAAATATATAAATGTGATTTCATTGGAAAGGAAGCAATTAAAAAAGTAATTTACAGAAAATATTATAGACACAAAAAGATTGATTCAAAAATACGAAAATTAAGAGTATCAAATGAAATAAAATTTACTAAAAAACTAGCCAGTTTAAATATTGATGTACCATATTTATATTTTGTTGATACAAAAGAAAAAAGCCTATATTTTGAATATGTCAATGGCTGTACAATAAATAATATATTAAAAAATATCAAACAATATCAACCGAGTATTCCTAAATTCATTGGTATTACATTAGCAAAAATACATAATGGAAATGTAATACATGGGGATTTTACTACATCAAATTTAATTTTAAGACATTCATATATTAATGAAAATGAAATTTTTAATAATTTAAATAATACCCCTTATGAATTGGCTGATATCGCGGAGGTAAAGCTTTGTGTTATCGATTTTGGTCTATCCTTTTTATCAGCTTCGGTTGAGGTAAGAAAAATAGAGAATAAAACTTGCAAATGAACAAATTATACTAAACCTTTTTAAAAAAACATAATTCCTTACAATAGAGAATTCCAGAAAAAATACTAAAGTTACAATATGTCTGCTCACACATATACATACATTGATGTTAGCCTTACATGCATTCATATAAATTAACTTTTGTAGGATAAGGCTGTGGATTTGTTTGTTCTCTTGAAAGCCATTAAAAGCTTCCATAGTGAATTTCCTAAATTGGTAAATTCTATATAAATTATTTATTTCATACACATTTATGTGAGCCTTTATATATGGTATACTCATTTATTTATTTCAATTTAATAAAAACAGGAAGAAGACATTTTATTGGGATATGAAACTCAATCAAACAATTTTGATTTAATCAGCAAAAAACTAGAAACAGGTTTGCTTATAAATTAAAAAGAATAAGTATAAATATAAAACATAATAGATATTTTTTTATATTGCATTAAATGTGGTTGTCCATTTGTTGTTTTTTTTTCAGTCAAACAAAGAGGGCGAAAAAGACCAATGGTGGGATAAATCTAGTGGTTATAAATAATTACAATACAAGAAATATTTTTAGGATGTTTTATATATGCATATACCTGGTGTTGTATGCAAAGAAATATGAACTATATTATCAAAAAAAGTAAAACTTTTCATCATTATGAGTGATGTTTTATTTTTATTTATTAATTTTTTGTCACATTGTAAAGACACATTTTTATATCATACAAAACTAATAAATATATATATGTTTTTTTTAACTTCCTTTAAACCTTTTTCATTAATTTGATTTTCTTTTAAATTGGTTTTACGTTATTTCATTTCATTGAAAGCAGCTTTAAATGTTTTGGAATATAATTCCAAATAATACCTTTACACACATAATTTGAAGAAATAATACATTATTATATAAGAAAACTATTACGTACATTTTTACATAATATCGCGGTTAAAAAATATCCTATAGTTTTTATATTAAAATGTGTGTTTTATTATTTCATTATTTTATTTTAATATTACAAATTTAAAGTAAAAAAACATATGTATGCCACATTTATTTATTGAGCTCCCCCCAGAATTAAGTACCTTAAATAACACACATTATATACATTCATAAATAATATATATTATAATACACATATATGTACTCTCTATGATGGATAAATAGCTACTTATATATTATAGCTAAAAAAAATTAACACCTAGTAAAAAATTTAAAAAAATAGTAAAGTGAATAAAGAACTTATATATTATATATAAATATATATTTATAGTCACCTATTCTATACATATAATGAATATGATTTATTAGCTATTCAAAGGCCACACCTTTCTATTAATTGATAATACATCATATTATGAACGAAATAGCACGTTGCTATAAATATATATGAATGAAAAATACGGCCGGAATTCATAAAAATGCCATATAGGGAAAACGCAATACCTTGCTGATTAAGCGCGCGTACATATCCTTCATATTTTGTAGTAAAAATAAATATTATCTTATAAAAAATATTATATTTTTTTATATGTATTTTTTTTTAATATACAAATAAAAATGAAGATTAATTGGCTTATTCCATATGTAATATATATTACAATTTAAGGTCCCTTATAAAACAGCATTTTTTTTAATTTGTAATGCACTAAAAAAAATATAACTCTCTTTTTTAAAGTACACTGGAAATTGGAAGGAATTTACATATGCATATTTTATTTGTATAAATGACGGGATCATTAGTAATATGCGTTATTAGCCATTTAATAATGAACATTTTAATTAAGATTATATAGATATGATATGCTAGTATATTTAATTACGCGTATAATATATATTCCTTTTTCCTATGTACTTGGTTTAAAATTGGAAAAAATGGCCCCGTGGCAAGGGGCTAATGGGGCTTGGATATTTAATAGTCACAAATTATAGTGGTATTTTGGTTATCATAATTGCAGCACTTTTATTCTACATATACATTTATTATGTAAAAAAGCTATGCAAAAAACCATCTTGTATTTTTTATATTAAATTAATACTTTAATTTATGTATTAAAAAAAAAGGCACATTAATTTTTTTCTGCATATGTAAGATACTATTTAAAAAAATAATTAAATTAAAATAAATTTATTATAGTATATAATAAAAAATACAAAATTTTAATAAAATAAAATTTCCCACTTTGAATTAAGAAAATATTTTAATTAATTATCATAAAGATATATTTTATATAAATTTATACTACATTTTTTTAATATATTAATTTTTGTTCCCATTCTGCTGTTGAAAAATATTTATATATTTATAAATATATATAAGGCGATATTTCACCAACATAATAACATACAAATAAATAAAATATTATATTTTTTATTTTGTACGATTTTTTACCCTCAGTTAAACGCGTTTATTTATTCTACATATATAAACTGTTATATACAATAGGGCACACCTTTTCCCACATTAAATTTAATAAAATTTTTTATTTAATAATATTATCTAAACAATGTCAAAAGAAACATTTGCATTCAATGCCGATATTAGGCAATTGATGAGTTTAATCATCAACACTTTCTACAGCAACAAAGAAATTTTCTTAAGAGAACTTATTAGCAATGCTAGTGATGCTCTTGACAAAATAAGATATGAATCAATCACTGATACTCAGAAACTCCAAGCCGAGCCTGAATTTTTCATTAGAATCATTCCAGATAAGACCAATAACACTTTAACTATTGAAGATTCTGGTATTGGTATGACAAAAAATGATTTAATAAATAATTTAGGTACTATTGCCAGATCCGGTACTAAGGCTTTTATGGAAGCTATCCAAGCAAGTGGAGATATATCTATGATTGGTCAATTTGGTGTTGGTTTTTATTCTGCTTACCTTGTTGCTGATCATGTCGTAGTTATATCAAAAAATAATGATGACGAACAATATGTATGGGAATCCGCTGCAGGTGGTTCATTTACTGTAACAAAAGATGAAACCAATGAAAAAATTGGCAGAGGTACAAAAATTATATTACACTTAAAAGAAGATCAATTAGAATATTTAGAAGAAAAGAGAATTAAAGATTTAGTAAAAAAACACTCCGAATTTATTTCTTTCCCAATTAAATTATACTGTGAAAGACAAAATGAAAAAGAAATTACCGAATCTGAAGATGAAGAAGCACAAGACGGTGAAAAAAAAGAAGGTGAAGATGCTGAAAAGAAAGAAGATGGAGAAGACAGACCAAAAGTTGAAGATGTCACTGAAGAATTAGAAAATGAAGAAAAGAAAAAGAAAGAAAAGAAAAAAAAGAAAATCCACACTGTTGAACATGAATGGGAAGAATTAAATAAACAAAAACCATTATGGATGAGAAAACCAGAAGAAGTCACTAACGAAGAATATGCAAGCTTCTATAAATCATTAACTAATGATTGGGAAGATCACTTAGCTGTTAAACATTTCTCAGTTGAAGGACAACTTGAATTTAAAGCTTTATTATTTATTCCAAAAAGAGCACCTTTCGATATGTTTGAAAATAGAAAAAAAAGAAATAACATTAAATTATATGTACGTAGAGTTTTTATTATGGATGATTGTGAAGAAATTATTCCAGAATGGCTTAACTTTGTTAAGGGTGTTGTCGATTCAGAAGATTTACCACTTAATATTTCAAGAGAATCATTACAACAAAATAAAATATTAAAAGTTATCAAAAAAAATCTTATCAAAAAATGCTTAGATATGTTTGCAGAATTAGCAGAAAACAAAGATAACTATAAGAAATTTTATGAACAATTCAGCAAAAACTTGAAGTTAGGTATCCACGAAGACAATGCCAACAGAGCAAAGGTAATTTATTCGCAATGAATAATCTTCTATATGCCTTATTTATGTTACATTTGTTACTATTTTGCTATATATACTAGTATGAATTATATGCTCATATTTTTATTCGCAAATGGGGATATATATAAGGCATACATGCAAGGAATTAGCATATATACATCACTATCACATTTTGTAAACTTAATGTGGTAAAAGTTTATCATATATTATTAAAGAAGGCTTTATATGCCTTTATTTTTACTATTATCAAGTTTAATTTGCCAACATTTGGAAAGTTGCTTAGTTGAGGTTTCAGCGTGTGTTTTCTCATACCCCTCACGAAGCATTTGGGATAATGCACATGCATTGCCTTACCCATACCTATACAAATATGGCAGATTTCACTTTTATTCCAAATTTAATTACATATATGCAAAAATAATATGAATATCACTCTTTGTGATATACGTATTAAAAATTCAAATGCATGTGTGTCCAGACGTTTGGAATAATAAAATTTATAAAGCATTAATGTAATTACTCAAAGTGTTATATTTTGAGTAATTAACTAAACATTAGTGTTTTATAAAATCGCTTATTACCTTGGCATGCATTTATTGTTCATTTTTTCGTTTTTACGATTTAAATGAATAAGACGGCAAAAAACGTTTAAAATTTTTTGAACGGCCATGATAATTAAATGCATTGAGTCATAAAAGCGAAACAATATATATATGCACATTCAAAATCTTCATGTATTCCCAATATATTTGATAATTGAAATAAAAATATACTATCCATTTTTATGGCATGAGAAATAAAAGGGAGGGTTTTATTTTCTGATTCGAAAAAAAACGAATCAAAATGAAATTACCTTCTTCATAATATTTCAATTATCCCCGTTGTCATGGAATTTTTTGTCTGTGTATTGTTTGATGTTCTTTTATTTTTTTCCATTGAAATAAATACCATATTTTATATTTTTTTAATTTGTTCCCCTTTTATAGATTACTGAATTATTAAGATTCCAAACCTCCAAATCCGGAGATGAAATGATTGGATTAAAAGATTATGTTGACAGAATGAAAGACAACCAAAAAGACATTTACTATATTACAGGAGAATCTATCAATGCAGTATCCAACTCACCATTTTTAGAGGCATTGACAAAGAGAGGATTTGAAGTTATATATATGGTTGACCCAATTGATGAATATGCAGTACAACAATTAAAAGATTTCGATGGTAAAAAATTGAAATGCTGTACTAAAGAAGGATTAGATATTGAAGACTCTGAAGAAGCAAAGAAAAGCTTTGAAACTTTGAAAGCTGAATATGAAGGATTATGTAAAGTAATTAAAGATGTATTACACGAAAAAGTAGAGAAAGTTGTAGTTGGACAAAGAATTACAGATTCTCCATGTGTTTTAGTTACATCTGAATTTGGATGGTCAGCAAATATGGAAAGAATTATGAAAGCACAAGCATTAAGAGATAATTCTATGACTAGCTATATGTTGTCAAAGAAAATTATGGAAATCAATGCAAGACACCCAATTATTACAGCCTTAAAACAAAAGGCCGATGCAGATAAGTCCGACAAAACCGTCAAAGATTTAATCTGGTTATTATTCGATACATCTCTTTTGACATCTGGTTTTGCTCTTGAAGAACCAACCACATTCTCAAAAAGAATACATAGAATGATTAAATTAGGCTTATCAATAGATGAAGATGATAATAACGATATCGAATTACCACCCCTCGAAGAAACTATTGAAGGTGCTGATTCAAAAATGGAAGAAGTAGATTAAGCAAATAAAATTTAGAGAGAATATATATATCATAAGTATGTATATTTTCTAAAGTATATTTGCATAACTTCTCTCTTTATTGTACACTTTAAGATTGTCTTTAAAAAAAAGAAATATCATGTCTATAGCCTTATATATATGCATATGCACGTGTATATGTAAGTGTATAATTTGTGTGTATATTTCTGTATGTAATTACGCACATATATATTCTTATGTTGCATGCCGCGCATATTATTGTAGTATATAAAATGCAGAACATATTGATATGTGGGAATGAAAACTCCAAACTATACATCAATGAAAAAAAACAAAAATAATTAATTACATTTCTATAAATATTATTATATACTTATGTATGCATATTGTTATATGTCTCATACTTTGTGTTTTGTGCATAGTATATTATCCATTTATTTTTAGAAAATAAAATATAAAATAAATTAACTTTAGAGCAAATTCGGAAAATATTTAACATTATAATAATTTAAAAATATATATAATGAAATATTATTTAATTAAATAAACCAATTAATTGATATCTTCGTTTATGTAAATTATTTAGAAAAAACAGAGGAATATCTGTGTAAAAATAATTCTATATATTTTTAGGCATATATAAATAGTTCGGTATTTTATATAAATAAAGTGTTAAAATGCGGGGGAAAACTTTATATCGTTTACTTTTAAAAAATGATACTTTATATAAAATGCAATTAAAATAATTTAAAAGTAAACAAAATATGGTTTATTTTACACAAAAAAATATAAATGAAATATAAAAACAAAACAAACATACGTAGATGTAAATTTTCAAAGTTAAAATTGTTCATGCAATGATAGTAGGCATGCTTTGACGCAAGCATAAATGATAAAGGTTTAAAAAAAAGTAGGGGTAGTATAATAAGAAATTTTATCATTTTCACTTACTATGCATTTATAGTAAATTTTACATACGATATATATTATCAAAAATATATGTATTCATATGGATGCATATTTATCTTCCTTCATCATCATACATTGCTCACTCATAGTCAGATGCTACACAATTAGAGCTTATTCTTTATCTCTTTTTCTATCTCGTTCTCTATCTCCATCTCTATCTCTATTTCTTTTCCTATCTCTATGCCTATCTCTGTCTTTTTCATGGTCCCTTTTTCTATCTCTATATCGGTCTCTTTCTCTATCCCTTTCATCATATCCTTTGGTGTCGTATTCTCTTTTATTCCTATGTGTTTTTGACGATTTTTTAGATTTTTTATGTTCACTTTCTCTGTTTTTATTTCCATCTGAAGAATATGAGTCACTACCATCTTTTTTTTTTTTATCTCTATCTCCTTTTATTAACTTTTCAAAATTCATTGACCATAATTCGTCTTCATCCATTAGTTTTTGTTGGCTATATTTATTATGATTATTATTGAGCTTTTCAAAAGCTTTTGATAATTTTATTTCACTTTCGACTACATTATATACTCCTATACCTTGGCCTTCTGCACCGGTTGGTTTGTATTTGTCCATTTCCTGTGAAGCAATTAAAGTTAAAAAAATTTATAGTTTTTCAAGTTAAATATAATGAAAAAATATATAGCTATACATATGTATATTTGCACATGTATGTATTACATCATTTTCCATATATTTTTGTGGGAGCCTGTAATTTAATATGTGATCAACTACTAGTGGTCTATCTAAAAGTTTGAACCCATTGAAATTATCTACTGCTAATATTGTACTTCTCTGGTCTTCATATGCCAAGAAACAATATCCTTTTGATTTTCCTAAACCAAAAAAAAAGTCGTAAATAAAGATAGTATGAAATCGGAATACCCTCAACAATTGCAGTGTGCAATGATAGCAATTATAAACAAATAAGTATATGCATTTATAAAACTGTCCTCTTTGTTGTAATTTCACTGTTAAATTAACTAGCGTACCTGTTTCCTTATCTCGAACCAAATTAACATCTATGGGTTCTCCAAATTGTGAAAATACGATCACGATATCCCCCTCAGTTAATCGGTTATCCAAGTTACCTATGTATCAAGCATAAACATTAATAAAAGTATCATGTTTAAATTTTTGCATATTAACAGAACATATGCATATATTTATTTTTTCGAAAGTGTTTATTACAAAATTTTATTTATGTGATACCTATGTAAATATAACTAGACTCCTTATACTGGTCATGCCATGAAGCATTAGTTGTGCCAAGATTTTTCAATTCTGTTTCATTTAATTTTTCTATACTCTTTATTTTATCAAATATACCCATGTTTTCTTTTGTATGCGTATTTCTATTATTTTTTTATTATTAAAAAAATTATATGCATATATAACTGCGCTTATTCATGATCAAATAATTAATTTTTGTTCATATATGTGTAGAAACTTATCTCTATTGCTGTAAAATGCCTGTTTGCTATAAGACACACTAAATCCTTTATACATGTGGTGAAAATGAAGAATTCATGTTAATATTGTAATATATTCATATGTAGGCATCTTTAAATGCCAAATATTACATAATTATGAAATTAACTTAAAAAAATTTCCTATCATTTATAGATAATATATTCGAAGTATATTTTTAGTTTCCTTTGTTTTTTATAAAAGTGCGCCAATTCCTTATATTTTTCTGTAACTTTAAAAGAAAAGCCTTTTATTTACTATCATTAAACTGGTATACATTTGTTTTGCTATTTTCCTCATTCCCTTTTTTGTATTTTCTTATCCATATTCGTATAAAAATAATAAAAAAATCGATGAAAATAATAACCAATCGTTTTTTTATGTCATATATATTTTTTTAAGGAAATAAAAAAATAAAAATTATATTAATTATAAATTGTAATATTTTAAAATAATAAATGAGTTACATTTAAATTATTTCTTTAAATATACAAGTTTATAAAAAAACGAAAAAGATGTCCCCTTTACATTTAATAATAAAATATTAAGCGGATATGCATAAATATACATAAAAATACAACATAATAAATATTCAATGAAACTACTGACTATATATATTGCATGCACATTTCTTATTTGTTTTTGTTCCTTTAAGAATTAAAAAATAAGAAAATAATAATAATTAATGAATGAATATATAATATAGTATGATAATAAAATTAATAAAAGAAAAAAAGTAAAAGAAAAAAGATAAGCATTAATTTAAAATAGACCATTTATTTAACACTGATTTTACATATAAAAAATATTCTTTAAAAGATTAATATTTTATTAAGGCAATATTAAATAATGCATATATTTTTCACATAAACATATTTTTACTTTGTTCTTAAAAAAAAGTGGAAAATTTTATTTTCACATTTAAAAACAAAAGATATTTGAAGGGGAGTATGCACATCAAAATTGATCAACTTGGTAGTGACTGTATAACACATCTCCCATATAAATAGTTATATGATATATACACACGTGTTCATTGCTTGCACCTTGAACAAAGCAATTCTATTATCACTATTATGGTTATCTAATTTTGTGTTTGCTTTTTTGTTATTCGTAACACACATAGCTTCTTACGACGAAATACGTAGTATTAGTCTCTTAGAAATTTAAAAGAAAATTGTAATCCCCTAAATTTGCACACATTCATATATATTTTATGCAATTTAAAAATACTTGATTCCTTTTTATCCCCTCTTCTCAAGAATCATAATGTCCAATGGGTTGCTTGTTTGCTACAACTTTGTTCGTTAAAAATGTTTCTTCATAGCTATCTTTATCCTAGTTCCTTAATTTGATCCATCTTATTGATATTACTTTATTTCATATCATGACTATATTAATCGGGTATACCTTTTTCATTGTTTCTATTTTTTCTGAAGACATAAACATTAATTCGCACTCCAAATTACCGTGTTGTTACTCTTCGCTATTTATTCTTAACTTTCTGCTTTTTGAGTATTAAATTTTCATCTGTATTTTCATATTTATTGTTTTCGTCAACCAAAGCAAACCCTCTTTTGTTTTCTTTATAGTCAATATTATTTTTCATCATTTGTTCCGTATAGTTTTTATAGAAATTTAAAATATGATTAGATGAATTAACCATATCGTTATTATTATTATCATCGTTGTCATTGTCGCTAACTGTTGTTTCATTCGTTTCCATCATTTTAAACATGTTTACATCTATAGTAGCCAACGGACGTACATCCTGAAATTCATCAGGCACATTGTCTAAATTTGATTCTGTTGAATTATCTTTTGCCTCCATATTAATATTGCTTGTATCTTTTATTGTTATTTCCTTATTATTTATATTTTGATTATTTAGAATATTATTATTACTTATATTAATATTACTCTTTATAATATCAGCTGAAATATCTTTGATATTTGGTTTTCCGTCTAAAATAAAATTATTTGCAAGTATGTTATTTTGCAACAATAGTTGAGCCATATTATTTTGCAGTATTGGTAAATGCGAAGATCCATCTATTTGTTTATTTATTGTATTAAAAAAAATAGAATTTTGCATATCCGTCAGATTATTATGAAACGTTTGTAGCTGGCCTTCTTCTGCAATTGTGCTTGGAAATTTTAGGTAGGGTTTGTCCTTATTATTTATATCATATGCTTTATCAATACTTTTACCAAATATTTCATCATCTCTTTTTTCGTTTGTTTTTGTAACAATTTTTCCATATATTTTTTTAACATTTCCTCTAGAATTTCCCACACTATTCCCCTTAGCAAGTCCCTTAGGTATCTCCTTAGTAATTCCCTTAACATTTTTTTTATTACCATCCATGTTATTACTCATTGAATTTTCTACATGCTTGACTACATTTCTCTTAGGATAAGTTTTTTTTGGTACAATTTTTTTATTATTTATTTCGTTTTTATTTTTTTCACCAAAATTATCGTTAAATATCACTTTTTGGGAATTATTTTTATCTTCTTGTACATTTGTATTTATTTCATTACACTTAATAGCATTGTAGTTCAAATTGTTTTTGCATTTTACAGACATGTTTTCATTGCTTAAGTTGTTCTCACAATATTCCTCCTCTTTATTTATGTTAAATTCACTGTTTTCAAAATTACTTTTTAGATAATTTTCTGAATTGTTTGCATCACATATTGAAATTTGGTTTCCTTCCATGTTCCCATTTTTATTATCTTGACCATTTGAACTGGTAAGGAAATCATTTTTCATATTATGTGATTCAACATTGTAGGAAGTCCCATCAGTATAATGGGTATTATCAACTGTACTATTGCTTGGCCCTATATTGTCTACTATATTATTACTTGAGCAAACTGTATTTACGGTGGTATTATTGAGCATACCTGCATCAGTTTCCCCGTTACTTGACATAATTTCATTTTCTATACTTTGTTGCGAGAAAACTCGGTTAAGCAAATCCATCAATTTCTCATTTCCCTCATTTAAAATACTAAAATTTGTATTATGAATAAAATAATTAAGATTTCGATGGATATTCGAATCAAATATATTTATAAAATTTTTGTCATCATCATCATTCATAGAATCAATTTTATTTTTTGCTTCATCTAACTTAATTTTTATTAATTGCTCATAAATAGATATATCTTGTTTTAATCCTAAAATAGATACATTTTCTATTGTGTTTTCTTTTTTTTGATAACATGAATGTATAATTTTATATAAACAGAATAGATTTTTTAATCGAAAATAAAACTCTCTAAGAGATTTATGCTTTATTAATAATGAATCATATTCTTTTTGCAAGACATAATTTTTTTTTAAAATTTTTTCAATATCAGTCTCTTTATTATCATTAGTTTGTACAGTTGCACATAGTTTTATATTTCGTGCTCTAAATGCATATTTTAGGGTATTATTAGATTCTTGGAAACATTTCCTAGAAGGATTAATATTAGCTATCATAACAACTAAACAATTTCCTTCTAATGAATTTTTTAACAAATGTGTTAGTTTACTGTCTCTGTATTTGACTCTTACTTTTGCTAAATTTCTATTAGATGCTAATGAGTTGATGCAATTAGCTAATGCTAATAATGATTGATTAATATATGAACCTTCTTTAAATCGCTCCCCTTTATTAGATGTAGCACTAGCTCTTTCAGAACCAGCTAAATCAACAAAACATAGTTTTGCTTTATAATTTATTACATTCATATTACTGTCAAGCATTTCATTTAATACATATATTTGTAAAATTGCGTGAGATCTACTAGATACTTTATTAGCTCTAGTAGGTGACATCTTTCTGTTTCGAACTCCTTCATTAATTAATAACATTGCTTGTTCATATGATTGTATTTCTATTTCACATAAATTACTAACTTTAACTTCTGCTACATCTTCTTGTACTTCTAATGTTTTATTTTTTTCCTTTCCTAACAAATCACGTATAGTTTCATTATAGACTTCTAAAAAACTCATGAGTACTTTTACATTTTTACATTTTTTATCTTTTATAATTGTAAATAATTCTAAAAGAGATAATTGAACAATTCCATTCTGATTTTTATCATCTAACATAGTATAAGTTTTTCCTGAGCCGGTTGCTCCATATGCAAAAACTGTGCAATTTATCCCTTTGAAAACATGAGGAATCAAAGGTTTAGATGTATGATAAAATACTTCTTCTTGACTAGCATTCACATCAAAAACTGTATCAAAGACATATGTTGATTGTTTCTTTTTTTGCGATAATAAATATGATTCTTTTTCATTTGTTTTTTCAATAAGTACATAATTATTATTAAAAATTGAAACTATTTTTTCTTCGTCATCAGGAATAGGCCTAATACGCACTGCCACCTTTACATTTGAGTATTCGTTTAGTGTATTAATTAAATTGGAACTATCACATTTTTTTAACCCATTTATATTTATAGTATTATTATTACCAATGTTAACCGTGTCATTAGAATTATTCCCAACTCCACTTTTAGTATTATTGTTTACACCATATGAATATGTTCCCAAATTATTATTATTTCTAGGATAAGAGTTATTTATATTTTTAATATTTATTTGAGGTATATATATACTATCATATATATTTTTAGACGTAATTGGGTATTCATTCATATTCCCCATAAAATTTTTATTATCATTTATGGATAACATATTTTTGGTAATTGTTTTATTCATTTCATATGCATTATTTTTTGTTTCATCACCAATTATGCATATTGTCCTTTGGGGATCAGTGCGCATACAGCTATTCCCTGTGTTGCTAATATTTACATCTGTGTGTGCAACTTCATTTTCCATGGGTTTTCTCTTGATATTTTTATTGTCATTAGAATTTGATATAAAGTTATTGGTTTTATTTGTTTTTACACCGTTTTTATTATTTTCTTTATTTAAATTACAAAATATTTTTAATGTTTGATCATTATAATTTATTATCCTATTTGTATTATTATTAGAACTGTAATTTTTCTTTATGATTTCCCTTTCGTTGCCTTTCCAAAATATTATTGGCGATTTCTTATTTTCCAACTTTTTAATCGCAATATTGCTTCCCCCGATATTATTGTTCCCTAATGTATTACCAATATCACTTATTTTCCCACTCGTATTAACCAAATGTTTTTTATCATCACTTAAATTTTCATAGTTTTTTTTTTTAACAGAATCAATACTCCCGTGTGTAACTTTAGGGGCTTTCTTAGTGGTACTAAATTCAGGAGGTATTCTTAATGTTTTTTTATTGTTATTATCATAGAAATTATTTTCTTCCATATAAGAAATCGTTGAAAGATCAATACCATTATTATTTACATTTTCAAGACGTTTCATATGGCTAATTTTTTTTTTTTTTTTTAATATACTTTTTCGTTCCTTAATATTATGCAAAAAAAAAAAATTTTTTTGTGATTTTCTCTCTATTTCATTTTGTGTGTTTAAAAATAATATATTTTTCTTACTCGAATTATTGCTTGTGTTGCTTGTATTATTTGTGTTATTTGTATTATTTGTATTGCTTGAGCTAATCGTATTATTTTCAATAAATTTCTTATTTTTTTTATTGTAAATATAAACTTTATTTACTTTTTTATTATTTTCGTCATTATTATTCCTTTTTATAACATTTGAAAATTTTCCATTCATTTTACTTTTTATTTATATATTTTTTTTTTCGTCTTGTCACCACCTTGATAATATATTATCAATTTTTTTTAATAAGGATTTTAAATACTCTTTACATATGTATGCTATATGAAAATATGAATAGTGTTATGATAGAATTGTTAAAAAATAATAAAATAAAAATAGCAATATATATATTTAAATATATAACTAAAAAAAGCGAATAACCTCAGGGATGCATATTAGTATATTATATAGCCATATAGCATTTTTATCACTCGCAAATATATAAATATATGTATTAGACACAATACAACAAAATGAAAATGCTGAAAAATAACGAAGGAAATTAGATTCAACTATTCTTATCTTTATTTTTACTATACATTTTCATAAGTTTCAAAATATATATGTATGTACTCTATAAACTCATTAAAAAGGTATACATTGATTTGAAGTATAATTTAGCTTATGCTTATTACTTATATTATACTCGTATTTTATCATTATACCTTCCTTGCATTTTATTACAAATTCAACTTTATCTCAGTCATAATTTAGACATATTTTAGTAATAATTTTCTCGATTTAATTATATAATTTATTATTTTTTTTAAATGATCTTCAATGCCAAACTTATTACTAAATAAGTATATACCTATTAATGTATAGAGAAACACAAAGTAGGAATGTGTAATACACTCTAATTATGCACACTTGTATAACTAATATGCCTCCATATAATCTATACAAAATTAAAGAAATTTTCATTTGCTAAATTATTCAAAATTAATAAATAAATATAGCTGTGTATAACTATAATTGATTATTTTCCTAAATTTTCTTTTCGTCATGCATTTCATTAGCGTATTTCGTATAACTGCTAATAGTTTATTCTAGACAGAGATTTTTAATCATTTTTCCAATATTATTTTTTTATTTTTTCAACATTTTATTATTTTTTTTATTATTTCTTTAAATTAAATTTTCTTTATACAAAACATTTAATAACCATATAATCATAAAAAAAATATATATCTACAAAAAAAATGAATGCTTTATCATATTTTTGTGATTAACACAAAATGATACACAAAAAAAAAGTCATACATGCATGATGAACTAAGATATCGTAAATATGCTAATACATTTTTTATTTTGAATTTTTTTGCTCTTAGGTCTTTTTTTCTGAATTATAAATTGAAGGATATGTGTCCTTCCTTCTCTTATGTAAAAAATAATGCTTGTATAATGAATTATATTTCGCACTTTTTTGTGTGTGTGTACATAAGGATATTTTTTATTCCCAAAAAAATATGAGGTCATCATCAAATTATGTATTCCCGTAATCCGGAATATTTTTCGTTATTTCCGTTATAAGATTGTTTTTTTTATTTGTCTTTTTCTGTATGAGTAATTTTGAATAGCACAGATGCATTTATGCAACTGGGCTTAAGACAAATTTACAAAAAAACGAAAAAAATACTTAATTAAAATCACTATTGTTAAATTTGGGGATTTCCCAGCTATCTTCAACGCACATCTGTAGAAAAAAAATGAAAATAATTAAAAAATAGGTATCAAATAACCAGTAAATAATTAGAAATAGCTACCAAAGAATGAAAATAAAATATGCATATGCTCTTATATGAATTATGCCTTTTTTCTTTATGTTTTTCAATCATACCAAGACTCTCTTGTTGTATAATACTTTGTCTGTCATAAAAATTTTGGCTGCTTCTGGATTTGCTGGTGAAGCCGTATTGGGGTCATTTAATAATGATTGAATTGATGTCAACAATGAAGTAATATCATAAATAGGACTCCATTGATTTTGTAGTATATCTAGACAAATATTTCCATCGGTATATATATTTGGGTGAAACATTTTTGATAAAAATTTAACCTTAGGAGGACTAACTGGATATTCCTCTGAAAAATTAATAATTAAATGAAAAATTCCACATTCCCATATTGTATCTTCTGGGCCTCTTATAATTGAATGGCAGCACATTATGTTATCAGAAAAAGGAGCTGCTTCAAAACTTTTATTTTGCTCCTTGTTTATTTTGTTCAGGTCTTGAATAATTCTTCTTCTTGCAAACGTTGACATTTTTTTTTTTTTTGATGTTATTATATAAATAGTAAAACAAATATATATTTTATATCCAATAATTACCTCCTCATCAAAAAAATACAAATTTTATTATTATGCTTATTTATTTTTCATTTAGGGTATACTATTAATCATTTTATTTTATTCCATTATTTTTATTTGTATAACAACAAGGGGTATTATATTTTTTTGTCCTTATTTTAGAGTTGTTTATACAAATTGTAAATAATAAATAATAAATTTATCTTTTAATTTTTTTTATTCGTTGTATGTAATTTTTATGAAAATGTTGCATTCATATATGTATAGTAAACTTCTATTATTTTTATCCTAAAAATTTTATATATATAATTGAGTATTAATAGCCTTTTTCTTTTTATTTTCAATATTGATTATACATACATATTTTTAATTAAAATATTATAACGCCGTGGTACCGCTTTTTTCCAAAATGCAGGCATAATTATTTAAAATGACAAAGAATAAATTTTAAAATAAAAACGGTTTTGAATTATTTTTATAATTATTCAAATCAGTTATACAAAAGTATACAATACGAAAAATAATTATTTTATTTGAAATATCAAATTTGTGTATTGGTGAAATGGCATATCATTACTTATCATAATATATATATATAACATCATATGCAAGAAATAGAAAAAAAACGATGCATAAAAAATTGTAAGTCATAATATAGATATATAGGCATATACATATAAAATCACAGGAACCATATACCCATGAATATATAAATATATGCATATATGAACTTGTTGGTGGTGAATGGCATGAAGTTTAAGTTATGTATCGAGGTCAAATAGAATTATAGATGATATGGATGCGTTTATTAAAATTTTTCGTGGCTATATTTATGCTCGAAAAAATCAAAAATATGTTTTGCTTGATATATAATAATAATAAAGCTATAAAATATGTATTAAATATAAGACCAAATAATATACATGAAAAAGCGAAATATTTTTATATAAACAGTGATAATATCGTTTATAATACGAGTAAAAAAAATTCCATAAAAAAAAAAAAACTTCTATTTTTATTGTCAAAAAATTTTCATTCCTTTGCCAATAGACAAGCAATCCCTTTTCACATTTTAAAATTAAATAATAATAATACCCAAAGAAATAGGTTATTTCTTTTTGATCACAATTTTAGCAAACTTAAATTGTGTTCACCAAGTTATATAGGTCCCACTAGATCATTTAATTCGATTTTTTTGAATAAAATGGAAGGCGGGGACGATAAATATAAATCTAACTGCAATAATGAAATGACAAATGAAGAAACGAATGACACAAGCGAACAAAACGATAGAATACAAAGTTGTATTCTAAAAAAGAGAGCCAATTTTATCACAGATTTTAACGACGAAAAGGCAAATAAAATTCAAAATACTGATCCAAATTGGGATGAACATGAAATAAAACAAAGCATATCTGACAATGGCTGTAATAATGATTTAAAAAATAACATTTTCACCATTGAAGAATTAGAAGAAATGCGAACAAATAGTAACTACGGAAAAATAGATGATACGGAAAATAATGGATTTAGCGTAGAACTATATTTTGACTATAAAGAGCTAAAGCTTTTGAGAAAAAAAGATGAACCATTAAGTTCGTTAAAAAATAGATTAATATTAAATTTGAACAAATTATACCAAAAACAAAGTAAGCAACTAAATTCTATAAAAAATAATAATGCCAATAAAACAATTGATGGCAATGTGAAATCAGAAAAAGAGAAAGAAAAAACAACTATAGTTAAATTTTATGATAAAGAAAATAATATAATTGATGAAAACTGTATTTTGAAGGATGCTATTGATAAATTAAATTATTTAGTTATAGATGACCATAAAATATCTATATATAAAAATGTATATGATTTAAAAAAAATATATGTATCTATGGATGTGTATGCCAATCATCAAATTATACCAGTTCATTTGCCATTGGGCCAAATGGAAAATTATACTTATTATTGGATTGACACCAATGAGAAAAATGTTTTGAACTCTTGTGATATTTTTTACAAACCAACTAACGATGATATTTCGAAAAAAATCCAACTTGTTATATACGATAAAAAAAACCCTATTTTTTTTCATGTCACTGAAGAAATGGAGGTGAAGTCTAACCCATTTGAAGAGCAGATTAGAATTAAAGAGCAAAGATATTCTGATTTTCTTCCTCAGTCCAATCAATATGATAATAATAATGCTAGAAACACACTTCGTATATTATCATACAATATACTTGCGCCTATATATACAAATACAAAGTATGCATTAGAATATATGTTCAAAAACTTAGATCCTTGTTATTTAAAAACGAACTATCGATCACATTTACTGATTGGAGAGATAAGCCATGACTTTGATATAATAACTTTGCAAGAAGTTAGTGAACATTTACATACAAATTTATTTTATGTATACTTATATGAAAATTATTATTCTTCATATAAACCAAAAAGCCCGAGTGGAAATGATGGGTGCTCCTTATTTGTTAATAAAAAAAAATTTAGTCTTTTAGGATATGAAAACTGTGAATTTAACACAGTTGTAAGAAGTCCCGAATTAAAAAATATATATGATATATTTATAAAATTATCAGATGATCTTGATGAAATTATAAAAGAAATCAAAACAGTATATCAGATTGGTATATTTATGCATAATAATAGCCAAAATATATTTATTATTGCAAACACCCATTTATATTTTCATAGCCTAGCTCAGCATATTAGAGTAATGCAAGTTTATTGTATATTACATGTTTTAGAAAAAATAAAAGATAAGTATAAAGAAAAATACAAAAATAAAGAAATATATGTTATATTAAATGGCGATTTTAATGCAAATTTCGAATCAGAAGTCTTCTCATTCATGCAAGGTAGTGATGTTATGGAAAATTCAAAATTATGGGAAAATGGTAAATTATTTAAAAAGGAATATGACGATTTAGATAAATACCCTACTCTATTTAATGTTGACAATAATTCAACTGACCAAAAAATTAACGGACCATATTTAAATAGAAAAAAATTTTTACCTTTATATTCCGCTTATAAAAAAGTAGATATCTCATATACAAATTGGAATAATAATTTTATTGACGTTTTAGATTATATATTTTTGTCACCTGAACTTAAAGTAAAAAGAGTATTAAAGGATGTAGATAAAAATCTTTTTTATCAATATAAAGGTATTGTATCTCCTTTCAATCCGAGTGATCATTTGTCAATAGCTGCAGAGATAGAGCTATAACATTTTCTTCCAAATTAATATTTTTTCTACACTATTAAATTAGTAATTAATTCGACTCATATCCAGTTTCCACATTCCTATATATATATTCAAATTTAATCATACATGTGTATGTATTCTATGCTTTGTCGTTTCTATTTTATTTTTATAATTTATAAAAATACATTAAATTTTTTATTTTGGTGCGAACTCCATTTGTTTTTATTATATATATTTTGAAATATAACACTAATAAGATAGTCAACTTTGTAGAATATCACCATTTTCCTCACTTTAATGTTAATAAGATATACAATGTCATTCCATTTAATGAGCCTTTGATACCATATCTCTTTTGCGTGCGCCTATATATGTGTGGATACCTATGTTTCCATATATGTACACACATATACATGCTACCGTATTGTTTATACAACTATATCATTTTTTATTAATTTGCATCTCATTTTGTTACAATTATTATTTAAATAGCTATAAGTTTTCCATATTAAGGTTACATAATAGCTGCTGCGCCATACAAACGATATTACTATTTTGGGTTTCGTATTTTAAATAATATTTTCATTTGAAAGTTTCTTTAATATAAAATGTCATTTTTAATAATAATCTATAAAAAATAGATATTGATACACAGATTGCTCTTTTGTGTTTTCGAAGATTTCTAATACTTATTTTTAAGCAAAAGTGTAAACATTGGGAAAAAAAAGAAAATATAATAATAGCCCTTCTTTCAAGCATTTATTTACCTTTTTAAACATTACTTATTATTATATATATATGAAGAAAAACTGAATATTTTTGAATAAAATATACGAAATACGCATTGATATTATTTCTTGCGGTTTTAGGGATGCGTATAAAAAATTGAAAAAATAGTTAAATTAATATACCATTTGCCCCTTTTTAATTTTTATGTTTTTCACTTTATTTTAATTTTATTATTATATTTTGTTAATTGCCATTTCCTTATTTTTTATAAAACTCACGAAAAGTAATACACTAATGAGAATTTCATGTTTGGTACTTTTCCAGCACTATCGTGAAATAATAAAGAGTAATAACAATACGGCAAAACAAATAATAAACAAAGCGAAAAAACCTAACTAAAAGGGAATTCTAATTGATAAAGATATAAATTCATAAGGTAGTAAGTTTGATAAAAGAAAGAAGAATAATTATAATGATTAATAATACACAATCTGAGGACAAAGAAATATTCAAAATTCACAAATGGTCAGCAGTAGCGGCATGGTCTTGGGATATTAGTGTGGACAATTGCGCTATATGTAGAAACCATATAATGGATTTATGCATAGAATGCCAAGCTAAATTAAATGAGCATATAAATGATAAGGATAAAAAAATTGACAAAGAAAACTGTACCGTTGCTTGGGGTGTGTGTAATCATGCTTTTCATTTACATTGCATATCACGATGGATTAAAGCAAGACAAGTTTGCCCTTTAGATAACACTACTTGGGAATTCCAAAAGGCAACAACTTAAAATATTTTTTATTATTGCATTTATCATTAATATGTATATATATTTATTTATGTAATATTCTACGTATTTTGATTATGCATCTCGCTATGTTTTTACCCCATAGTTCTTTTATTTTTATTTCTCTTTCTCATTCTATGACATTTTTTCATGTGTTAAAATATTTTATTTATGTTTTTTGAAATTTATAATTAAAAAAGCACAATATTAAAACAAGAATAACAAAAATTATGAATTATTGATGAGTATAAACGAAAATTATATGTCTATATAAAGGATTATAATAGGGAAAATAAAAAAAATAAATCCATTGTGCATATATCTATGCACATTTAAGCAACATGCTTGTGTGCTACAAAAATAGTAACAAAATAAAAACTGATAAAATAATAGCATAAATGGTAAGGTAAAACAAATGGCAATGAAACATATAATAGATAAAGCGGTGTGAAATACATCACAAAATAAAAGTATATTTTAATAAACATTATAACTGCATAAGCATGATAAAAACATACTACATAAATGATATAGTATCAAACTCTTTACCCTCAAAAAAATGTTTTATTGATATTTTCCACGGCCATATGCATTTTTTATTACTTTTAAGGGTAAAACATTCTTAATATAACTAACATTTTATTATAGGCTCCATATTTTGCATCTTTGGATAATGTTTATAAATTTTCATATGAAATCATAAATGGTAATAGAAAGAATTATAAAAAACCAATAAAACTATTCAAGTAATTTATAACCACGAATTATGCTTTCTTTTTCATCGCAAGAAACGAGTTTTCATCCATTGATATGGGTATCTTAATTTTGTAAATTGCTTTTTGTACTAATCCCCAAAAAGCTCCTTTTGCCTCTACTGCAAATGCAAAACCTTTATGAGGTAAATAATTTGAACTATTTTGACTATCAATATATGCTAATTTTTTAATTTGGCATTTTCTTAATCCTTCAAACTTTCCCATATTTATTTGTTCTAGAACAATTTGTTCCATTGTGGGTTTCTTCATAAATTGATATGTCATTAATATTAATAATGGTAACATAGATGTATATAAAGATATAATTGTAGTCATATAATAGTTACTAGATGAATGCGCTTTTTCAAAAGTTCCATGTAATTCGTCTGCTCCAACAATATCTAGAAAAACTTTTATATTACTTATTACAAACCAAAATAATAGTGTTACAATTATTTCAAACCATAAAATAACATGAGATATAACAAACCATGTATTTATCATTAAAGCCACTACTGCATTAACAGCAATAACATGATGAGTATATAACATCTGGGAAAATGTGTTAAAATCTATATCTACACTCCGGTCATTATGAAAAATAGAGTGGTCTTGTCCGGTAGAAAAATGCAATATAATAATTGTTTCAACAGCAGCTAGCCAAATTGCAAATAATAAGTAAATAAATAAAAAATGAGTACCATAAGAACGAAACTTTTCAGGTTTTGATCTTTTCCCAATCCATGATTTAATTTTTTCAACATATTTTTGAAAATATGGTATAAATTTAAATGGCAAAAAAAAAAAATTCGTAAGTTTTTTACAACTGTTTTTTATTTTTCTCGTATAATAGTAAATCTTTTTATTAGCATAAAGAGGCCATAAGGTAGATGGGGATGTTTCATATAATAATGGATTATTTAATAATATATTATGTGGTAATTGCTTATCTAATGCTACAAAAAATATAACAGGTAAAGAAGTAAATGCTATATTAATAATTTGTTTTGTCCATGGATTCCAAGCATCAGTGGCACTATACCCTGTCCAAAATATTAAAATCATAGAACATAAGCAAAAGCTAACATTACGAAAAATACAAAAATATACCAAAAAGGAATTTCTTCGTAACGATTCTCTGCCATGTACAAATAATAATTTTTTTAAATATTTAAATTCACTAATAGTAAAATCAGAAGATCTAGCAGCTTGTAAACCTTCTTTTCCGGCTATACCTACGCCAACATTTGCCATTAAAATCATACCAACATCATTAGCCCCATCTCCAATAGCCAATGAAGTTCCTCTTGGATTAAATGCTGAATTTTCCTTAACAAATAATGACTTTTGTTTAGGGGTTACTCTACATGCTATAAGAGTAGATGCACTTCTCGCCAAGGTATAAAATTTTATTTTTAATATTTTATTTTTCATTATTACATCAAGAGATTCCCCTGTTATTGTTATTGAAAATTGTGAATAATGCATTTTGTCTTTGGGCTTATAGGGATTATCACTATCAAAATCATGTTCATCATTCTTTCTCATTTTGTTAAACATTCCTATACTTTCAGAACTACTTTTAACGTTTCCCAATGATTCACGGGATTCCAAAAAGGAGCTATAAACTTTTTCTTGCTTTGCTAATACTGATGAATAAAGATGGTTATCATTTTTCAAATCAACCACATTTGTGTCTGGGATTGCATTTTTTTTTACAGAATTAAAAAAATTTGTTTTCATAAAATTTAAAATTGTTTCGGACCTTAGATCTAAATTTAAATGCTCCCAATTAACACTATTCCACCATTTTGTGCTATGGTCAGCATTTAATAAATTTGCGGCATTGGTGTTTTTTTCATGGGTGTTAATTTGTTCTAGTAAAATATTACTATCTGTTTCTGTAAACACAGCATTATATGTATGTTTATTTAATATATTAATCGAATGCCCTATATTTATTGCTGTTTCTAATTTATCCCCAGTTAATACACATATAGTTAGACCAGCATCTCGTAGATCTTGTATAACTTGAGGAACATCATCTTGTAATTTATCATCAATGCCAGTACAACCAATAATTAGTAAATTATTTTCATATTCATCGTAAAATTTTTGTAAATATGTATCATCTTTTAGTAACTCGGATTTCTTTCTATTTTCTATATGGATATTATACATTATTTTAAACTCTTCTTTCGTTAAATGCTTATATCCTAACACTAAAGTTCTAAGCCCAGATGTAGCAAACGCATTTAATTGATATTCTACATGATCAACAATATTTTTTTGGCTTTTTGATGCTAATTTTAATACACTTGTATCTGCACCTTTTAGTAACATAAATATTTCATCTTTCTCATTTTTTACAATCAATGACATTCTTTTTCTAACATTATCAAAAGGAAAAACATCTAATATTTCAAAAGATAAAATTGGAACAATTTTTTTATTTAGAATTTTTTCTCTTTCTTCTTGTTCAGTTTTAACAGGGTCTTTGGTATTTACCTTATTAGATACAAACATATTTCTAATCGGTATAGACATATGAAAACTGGTACTAACATCATTTGTGTTGGTATTATTATTGTTATTATTTTTTTTCATAACATTTTCACCAAATTTAGACTCCTTTTTTCCTTCTTTATTTATGTATGCATTAGGGAAATATGTGTCAAAATTATCTTCATAGTAGCTTTTTTTTTTCATAAAATTATTAAAGCATTTTTCCCCTAAAACAAATCTTTGAGCAAAAGTTGATGTTAGTTCAATTTCAATAGTTCTTAAATTTGGCCTATTTATAAATTCGCATCCTAGATATAGCGATGTACTAATTAACGCAAGTTCATCAGGAGAACTTGCATCATATTGTGGTTGTGCTGGTGTTAAGTATGTGTAATTAATTTTTGTTTCTTTATCGTATATTTTCATTTTTTCATTGCTATTATTTTTTTTTTTTCTATTTTTATCGGAACCCTCGATAGGTTTATCATCATTATCAATGCTTGTATCATCGTCGCTGCTTTCAATATCCATATCATCGATATCCACATTTCTTATCATGGCACTATGGCATAAACTCAGAACCAGCAACAAAAAATAAATTTGATCCTTTGCCTCTTTTCTTATGCTATATATTTTATTAACAAATAATATTCGGTTAAAAAAAACAAATTCATTACCTTCCCTCACAAAATCTTTTTCTGAATATATATTTGTAATAGTTTCGTTATGAGATAAACTATTTAAATGTATAAGTTTCCTTTTATTTTTGTGGGGATTTATAGATGTTCTTGACCAATTCAAAGGATCCATCACATAAGACACATTTTTATTATGTTGTGGATCTCCCTTCATTTTACTTTCTGATATTACCCAATTTTGATCATCTTTCTTTTTTTCTAGCTTTTTTGTATACTTGCTTTGCTTATCAAGGTAATTATTATTATCATATTCACAATCATTATTAACTGCATCTGCATTCCCATCTTCATGTGAATCATTAATATCGTCATTTTCACTTTCGCTTGTGTTAGAATTGCTTTCAGAATGAAAAGAAATGGAGTTCATATGTTCAGCATTCTTGCGCATATTTACTTTCCTGTCTTCATTTTTTTTTTTATTTTTTTTTACTATTTCCTTTTTTTGTTTATCAATGATACTTTCTTTAATGTCACTAAAATCATAAAATCCATATACCCCCTTATTCCCTAAGCCAATATTTTGTAATTGCATAACATTTTGTGTTAATGTTCCTGTTTTATCTGAATATATGTGAGTTACATTACCCATTTCTTCTAGCAATTGTCCAGCTTTACTTAATGCATATCTCCCTGTTTTTTTACTATACATATCATTATCCCAATTAATTAAATATCCTTGTAATAATCTCACTACTTCCCATATCAGTAATAAATCGACTGGTATGAATGACCCAAACAAAAGAATCATAGAACCTATTGTAATAAAAAATGTTTTTAAACTATCAGAATTGTAATATAAATTTAAATACCATAAATTATATCCTTGTTTTCGCATCCATAAAACACCTCCTATAGCGACAATAAAAGAAATAAATATTTGGCACATTATTAACACAATTACATGATTTCCATATACAAATTCAAGCCGTGACCATTTTTCTCTTGATTTAGTTGACGCATTTCGCATTAATTTTGTTCTATTCCCAGTGTTTATAACTAATCCATATATCCACTTTGTGTTTACAAGTGATGTACCTCTTAATACTAAATTGTCTATATTTATATTAATTATATTTTTGCTCTCCTTTTCTCCTTCATCAATTTGCTCTCCATTTTGGCCATTCTCCTTTTTCGTTTTCATATGGGGTGTTTCATATTTTTTTTCATTAGAAGATTTTAAAGAGTTTTCATTTTGTATTTTGTCATTTATATTAATATCTCCTTTTTCCATTGTAACATTAGTGTTAGGTCTTTCTTTTGGGGTCGCCATATCGGAATTTTGACTTTCTCTATTGATACTATTTTGCCTGTCATAAAATCGAACCAAATCCCCATTTTTTTTTTTGAATTGTAAAGGAGGTAATATAATATACCCACTATAATCGAAGATATCATCATTGGGCCTTTCGCTTATTAATTCAACTCTACAATATCCTGCATATTTATCATGATTAAAATATTTGGATATATCCGGTAAGCAATACTTGTGCTTCACATTAGATTCCCCATCTACGTTTTTTGTTTCAATATTAACGATACCTTTTTTATTTGAGCAATTTAATAAAATTAAATCAGCAGGGAAATATTCATATGCAAATATTTTAACTACATCACCATCTTTTATGTCTGCCCATTTTTTTTCTTTTAAAATTCCATTTTCAAAAACCATTGTTTTTTTAGAATTTTCTTCATTATCCGATTTATGTCTTTGCCAATCTTCAAAAAATTCTTTAATCATAGATACAACTATTATAAAAACTAATGGGATCAAATATGTGGGCATTCCTTTTGAATCTGTTATTTCAGGTATTAGTTGTAATGCCGATATCGATAAAAAATATAAGTTACCTAATCTTAAAAATTGAAAAAAAACAATAAGAGGCAAAAAAGTGTATATTTTATATTTAGCTGTCCTAATCTCATTTCGATGTTTTATTCCATGTATTATATCAATATTTAAATGTTCTTCTTCCGATTTTTTCTGGGCATTTTTTAAATATAATTCATGATCTTCTTTATTTATTTCAAAATTAGAGATTAAATAAATCCGGTTCTCATTATTTTTTCCTTTTATTTTTACTGATATCCAATCTACCAACTTCTTTGATAAATTTTGTAGTTCGTTCAGCATGATAGAAAATCTTTGCACACAATATGCGCGTGTATATATATATGTATATGTGTGTGATTATGACTTATTTTATTATATATACGTGTGTGGATACAACAGATCAAATAAAAAACGAAAAAAATATTCTTATAATAAGCATTGCCCTTTTATTATAGCAGACACCTATTCTTTGTGACTTACGAGTTTCACATGACATACCAAAAAACATTCATTTGTTAATAAGGCATGCGCCCAAAATATTATATTGTTATGATCTAAAGAATTAGCATAATAAAAACTTGTCATTAAAATTGTATATACGTTTAACATTTAATACATATAGTGGACAAAAAAAAATAAATAAAAAAAAAATAGACCAAATAAAAAAAATATAGATAAATATATATACATATTTCTTAAAATTTTCCTAAAATTATTTTGATAATTAAAAGCAAGCAAATTAGAATTATCCAAAAAGACTAATTATGTATGTTATACGTATTTCTATACACATGTGTAATGTATAAAAATATATATTATTAATTTTATGTATGTTTTTACTTTTTTTTTTAATTATAAATATTATGACATAAAAAATAAACTGTGGATTTATGCACTTGCCCGTTATTTTTTAGTTATAGATAATGTAATCTAAAAAATAAAATGTAGATCTATCCGTGTTTTCCCTTTTTTAATTATAAATATTATGATCTAAAAATAAATTATGGATCTTTGCATTTTTTCACACATAAAAAATGTTTAAGAAATTTAAAGGTTTATATAAATATATTTTTAAAAAACAAATTACTGAAAAAATTTTGTTTTCTTACATTTTGGAAAACTTGTATTAAAAATGGGGGAAATAGGGAATGCATATAAATATTTTGGACATAAAAAAATAATGGCTTGCATATAAAAATAATGCACGTTTTAGTCTACGCAATGATAAAAAGCGTTAAATTTATTAGGATGTTTATGTCGTAAAAATCTAAGAGTGGAAAATACTTCTTACACATACATATATGTTATGAATATTTGTGTGGAAATATTTAATCCGCTTTGAATATTTCCGTGCCATTATATCCGTTGCACGCGTATAAAATAATAAATAAAAGCAGAAAAAAAAAAGAAATATTATTCTTTAAAAATATATAAATTATAACAAAATGATTAATTAATAATTATTATATTTTATTATAAAATTAAAAAATATAATTAAATAAAAGAGGTTTAGAAGAAAAAAAATAATGCTTTAAAATACCAAAATAATATAATAATAAAATACTTATATCCATTTGAAAGAGAACAGAAAAATTCGCATAATTACAAGAAAACAAAAAAAAAACAAAAAGAAGGGAATGAATCAAAAAAAATATATTTTATATAATATACAAAAGAGGCTGTAAGCATATAAAGATATTTCCTGGGGAAAGATACAAATATATGCGATTATAATGCTTATGTAACACTCCCTTAGCAAATTATAGATTCTATTCAAGTTTCCAGAAAATGAATAATACGAATCATTTAATATTTATATAAAAGAAAACAATACCAATATACCATTTAGTTATCAACATAAAATAAAATTGTAATAATAATATAATATATAAAGTAATAGCCAATAAACTCAATTATCATATTTTTGACTGTTTAAAAGAAATGCAAAAGTTTAGAATATTTGTTTTGTTTTTTATTGTATATATTTCCTGTTTTTTGGCCCAACCAAAGAAAAATGGTAAATTTCTATATGATAATGCATATTTGTAAAATTGTGTGTTTTGATGAATATTTATAGTATATAAACCAGCATAGGGTTATACGTATATTCTCCAGATTGTGAAAACGCCTTTCAAATTTAATTTCATTATTTAATCTGGTTTACATGCATAGGTACAAGCTCATACATACATGCATATATATATTTATTCTCTTCTTTTTATTAGATGATGATATAGTTATTATGAACACCCCCGACGACCCCGAGAGGAAGAATAGTGAGCCAGTGGGGAATGAAAGTAAGAAATTTGAGAAATATTCGCAATTGTTATTAACATACTAATAATACTAATTATAAGTTTAAACAATAATAAATAAACACAATATATTCTTACTTTATACGCACGTATACGTCTACTTATATTAATTATCTTTCCCCATGATAATTTAATTTTTTACTTTAATTCACTCTATGTTTAGGTCCTATGAACGATAAGGTGGAAAAGTCACCACATAATAATGTGCAGAATGATATACAAAATGATGTACAAAATGAAACAGTAAATGAAATACAAAATGAAATACAAAATGATGTACAAAATGAAACACTAAATGAAATACAAAATGAAATACAAAATGATGTACAAAATGAAATACAAAATGAAATACAAAATGATGTACAAAATGAAATACAAAATGATGTACAAAATGAAATACAAAATGAAATACAAAATGATGTACAAAATGAAATACAAAATGATGTACAAAATGAATCACTAAATGAAACACCAAATGAAATACAAAATGAAATACAAAATGATGTACAAAATGAAATACAAAATGATGTACAAAATGAATCACTAAATGAAACACCAAATGAAATACAAAATGAAATACAAAATGAAACACCAAATGAAATACAAAATGAAATACAAAATGATGTACAAAATGAATCACTAAATGAAACACCAAATGAAATACAAAATGATGTACAAAATGAAACACTAAATGAAACACTAAATGAAACACCAAATGAAATACAAAATGATGTACAACGTGAAATGCATTATCTGCATGAATTGAATGAGTTGCATTTACATTCATGGTATAGAGGAGATAAGAAAGCATTTTACATGAAAGTAATAATTTTTATAATTCTTTTGATTATTGTTATTGCTAATGCAATCATATCAAGGAATACAAATAAAACGATTGCCCTTTATTGGCTACGAACTTGTAAAGATATATTTTTACAACAATTCGCAAAAATTGGTGATGATAAAGCATTTTTATTGGAACGATCATATCATAATTATGATTTTCAATGTACTGGTCGAAAAAATTGTAATTATTATTTTGTAAATTTAGATCTAATTAAAAGACAATGTTTTTGGAGATATTATCTTTTAAATTATTTTATGAATCAACATGACACTATGCACATAGCCGTTAGCTTTGATAAGCTCGATAAAAATGTTTTATGTGTGTATAAAAAACATCAAAAAAAAAATATTGATCATCGTCTTCCAAATGTATATAAATATACAAAATTAATGGATAAATCAGAATTAAAAAAAATATATGATATTAAAGCAGACTCATCTGAGATAGTCAATCTAGTACTAAGCGGAAAAATTTTAAACTTTTTAAATACTTATGATAAATATATAAATTATATGTGTATTACTGATATATCATTATTTGATGTGGAAAATAGAATTCCTGAAAAAAAAGAAGATAGCAAACAAATAGAAAAACATAACTTTTTATTTTTAAGTTTTGTTATACCCAAAAATCCAGAAGATTTGCGCGCATTAATCAACTTTTCTATTTACATGATCGATGCTTGTCATTGCATTGAGCTATCAGAAAAAACACGAGATAATGTAAAAAAAATAAGGAGTATTGTTGAAAAGGAAAACGAACGAAGAAAACAAGAATTGAGAGAATTACAAGAAAAAAAGAAAGCAAAAAAGTTACAGGAGGAAAATGAAAAACTTAGTAAAATGTCACCAGAGCAGCAAAGAAAGTATGAAGAGAAAAAGCATAAAAAAACTATGAAAAAAATGAAGAAAGTTAAAATTATAAGAATATAATTTTTTTACTTTATTATATATACACTTATCACATATCATTATATTTGTGATGAATAAGCTTAATTCCAGCTATTAACGCATGGGCGTGATGTTGTAAATATTTATTAAGAGGAACCATTTTATTCGCATGCTTATGTATATTCCTATTGTATAACATATATAATTCCTTATTTTTCGTCAAATTTGACATAATATACTTATCATTCTTAATATTTCATTATTTTTTATAAATGATTTTGATAATTTTTTAATAAGTAATAAATACATGTACAAAACTATGATATTATTCGTTTTGTTATTGAATTTATTATATATATTTAATTTAACTTTTTCATTTGTTTATTTTATTGTCTTTTTTTTACGTTGCATATTTTATATACTAAAAATAAAAAACGATTTTTTTTAAATTAACAATGAGAAAAATTATATACTATAAAAAATTTAAACAATAAAAAAATTAATTGGGGTTTATTATATAAAATAACCCTATAATGTATTAAAATATGTGTCTTATATTAAGGTACTACCAACTACAAATATAATAGATGTGCATATGTATATTTGATATATTTTTTTTATATCAAATTATTTTTGTTATACATGATGAGAATTATCAACATGCTTTATTATGTCAATAAATGTTTCATCAATCGAACTTTTTCCAATTAGAAAACCATCAATTAAAGTGTTTTCTATATAATCCTACACAAGAAATGGAATGAAAAGAAATGCATTATAATTATAATTCGTAGGAATAAATAGCGGTACAATTAAAACATATATATAATAAAACAAAACAATATAAATAAGTATCGATGTTTCAGCACGCATAGAAAAACATACCTGGACATTCGATTTTGTTATAGATCCACCATAAATAATTTGTATACATTTACTTGTATTTTCATCAATTTCATCCAATATCGCTTTTCTTATATCTATTAATCAAAAAAAAACAAGGTAATCATAGTGATGAACAAATATAATTAAAAGTTTGGTTCACTTTGATGCAGCACAAATATTATGAATTTTACTTTTTTTCATTTACATCACATTCATTTTTAACATATATTAGTTTATGAAATTTTATAAATTTTTATTTTTTAAGAATACCAAAACAACAATTATTTAGATTAGATGAGGATACAGGGTTCCCAGTTCCTACAGCAAATCTGGGCTCAAAGGCTATAATTATATTTTTAATTTCTTCTTTTGGAATTTTTTGCTTAATTAGCTAAAGGTGAAAAAATATAAAAGAATATGAGGAATATATGTTAAATTGCTAGTTATATTTAGATATATCACTAGCTTATATTCTATGACCATATATGCATATGTATTATGTTTTGTGTGGGTATTACACCATGTTTCATTTTCTTTTATTTTTAATATTTAATCATCTTACAGAAAGCAATTCTCTAAATCTTTGAAAGGGGAAACTGGATTCCCTGCTTGTATAATTTTCTCCTACACATAAAATAACTTTTAACTTGGAATTAATTGCATTATATACTTTCAATGCCGTTTGTTCAATGTTTTCACCAACACTAAAAAAACCCTTTTTTCTTTCACTATGCCCTATTATTGTATAATTTATTCCTAATTCATGTAGCAAATTCGCTGTTGTTTCCCCTGTAAATGCCCCTAATCCATTTACTAAACTTACATCTTGAGAACATGGGGATATTTTGGAATTGTTTTGCTTTATTTTTTCATGAAGATAAGGTAAAAACAATAGATTGGGGGATACAATTACATCAATATAATTTGAAAATTTAATTTGTGTTAATTTGTCGATTAGTTTATATGCTTCTTCTTTTAACAAATAACATTTCCAGTTAGCTATGATTATTTTTTTCCTCCGATTTTCTGTCTCTAAATTTGTATTTTTGTCATTTATAAATGAGTATACCTCATTACCTTTTTTATTGGTATAACGTTTTATTCTTAACTTTGTCCCTGTTCTTATATCATATGTATGATTATCTTTTATCTTATCTAGTGGCAACCTTGATTTAATGAAAAATTGCTTCTTGTTTATTTTATGGTTGTTAAATAAGTTATTTGAATTTTTATAATTATATTTCATACATTCAGTGGTCATTAGAAAAATGCATATTCCCCAAAATAATTTTAACATAGTAAGAAGAAAAAAAAGGGGAAAAAACAAAAAAAAGGATGGATAGTCTTAAATCACTGCACATTGATACATAAAAGGCTACTTAATAGCATTAAATACATCTGCACAAATAAATAAGTAAATATATATAATATTCACGAAATTTAAAAGACATATTACGCCTTTTCTTTTATAAGTAATATCATTTGTATTATATATATGCATACACCTATTTGTGGGCATTTTATGTTGTATTTATTCCATGAACCTTTTCAAATATTTTTTACATTTAAATATAGAACTATTTAGGGGACTTGCTTCCCACCATTTTGTGTTTTTTTGTGGAGAGCACTAATTTTCATAAACATAATTCTATATCATATATTTTCTCTTTTTTGAATAAAATATATATGCTATATTTAGAATATAAAAAAATGTTTCAACTGTTTAATTATATATATATATATACGTGTACGTATATGACACCCCTATTGAGGCTGCTTAGCTTCCCACTTTAAATTATACTGAATATAAGCGCACTGTGACTCGTACATTATATAGAAAGTGTAACATGATTATTTAATGCCCCTTAATTTTTTTTGCATTAAATTAATTTAACGAAAAATTGAAATTTCCAATTATTTGTTTGAAAAATATAAAAAGAATTATAAAAAATGGGGAAAACATAAAAAAACAAAAATTACTCGAATGTACGTTTATAATTCATCAATGTAAATAACAACATCATCATCAATTTTGAATAATTTTTTTTTTAAAACGCAAATGGATGCATTCTTTTGCAACAAATTTTATCAAATCAAATAATATACTGCCATGCAATTTAGCTATTTTATTTTCGCTACTTGTAGAAAAAAAATAATAAAATATGTTCATGCCATGAGCTTATAAATTGTAAGTCCCTTTTTTTTCTTTTTTTTGCTTAATTTTTCACAAAAAATACGTTTGGATTGCATATTTTTATGAGATATGGCAAACTATTACAATCAAACCACTGTTTACATAAAAGTTCTTGGGGCGGGACAAACAGTGGGAAGGTCATGCGTAATAGTAGAGCTCGAAAACAGACGAATTATGTTTGATTGCGGTTCGCATGTAGGATATAAAGATGAAAGAAAATACCCTAACTTTAACTTATTGGTTGGGAATAATAATATGGAAGGAGGTCCCAAAATTGACGAAGAAAACAATTTGAATGTTGAAGTAAATATAAGTATAGTTAATAGCAACATAGCTGATAAAGAAAAATTAATAAATAACTTGAAAAGAATTAATGAAATAATTGATTGCGTAATAATAAGTCATTTTCATATGGATCATATAGGAGCTTTACCATTTTTCACAGAAACATTACAATATAAAGGGACGATAATTATGAGCTATCCAACAAAAGCTCTTAGTCCAGTTTTATTATTAGATGGTTGTAAAATAAGTGATATGAAATGGGAAAAAAAAAACTTAGAAAAGCAAATAAAAATGCTTAATGAAAAATCGGATGATTTATTAAATTATAGTATTAATCGTTTAAAAAAAGATCCTTGGAATATTACTGAAGAAAATATATATAATTGCATAAATAAAGTAGTTGGTTTGCAAGTTAATGAAACATATGAATTAGGTGATATATCTATTACACCATATTATGCGGGGCATGTTTTAGGGGCTTGTATGTACAGATTAGAAGTAAACAATATTAGTGTTATATATACAGGTGACTATAATACTATTCCTGACAAACACTTAGGCAGTACTAAAATCCCTGTATTAACACCTGAAATATTTATATCTGAATCTACATATGCTTCTTATGTTAGACCAACTAGAAAATCGTCTGAGTTAGAATTATGCAACTTAGTAAATGAATGTGTACATAAAGGTGGTAAAGTTTTAATTCCTGTATTTGCTATTGGTAGAGCACAAGAATTATCTATATTATTAGAAGAATATTGGGAAAAAATGAAAATAAATTGCCCTATATATTTTGGATGCGGTTTAACAGAAAATGCAAATAAATATTACAAAATTTACTCTTCATGGATTAATAATGATTGTGTATCGACTGAACTAAAAAATTTATTTGATTTTTCAAATATTACACAATTTTCAAATAACTATTTAAATGAAAATAGACCTATGGTTTTATTTGCTACACCCGGGATGTTACATACAGGATTAGCATTAAAAGCTTTCAAAGCATGGGCTGGCAATCCCAACAATTTAATAATTTTGCCTGGTTATTGTGTGCAAGGTACTATTGGGCATAAATTAATTATGGGAGAGAAAAAAATATTATTAGATGGAAACACACATATATATGTTAATTGTAAAATAATTTATTTATCCTTTTCTGCGCATGCAGATTCTAATGGCATACAACAGTTAATAAAGCATGTTATGCCAAAAAATGTTATATTTGTACATGGAGATAAAAATGGAATGGAAAAATTATCAAAACATATATCTAATCAATATCATATTAATTCTATATGTCCATATATGGGACAAAATTGTCAATTCAATTTTTGTAAATATAATATCAATTATGTATATTTGGATAGAAAAATATATAATAATATTATTCAAAAAGTTAAATTAAATAAGCAAAAAACATCAAAAGGTTTATATAAAAATGCTAGACAAATTAAAGGTGGTCAAGCTAATATTTTATCATCCAATGGAAATGTAAAAATTCCCTTTATTGCTTACATATTATATCGTTCCATTAATGAAAAACCATTATTTTTTTTTCTCTCCGAATCATTTTTATTCAAATATTTGACGAAAAAACATGTTCCAATGATTATCTGCCGCGATGGCAAACAATTTGACTTTGATTATATGTTTGATACAAAAAAAAAAAAGAAATTGAACAAAATGCATGAAAAAAAAGAAAAGATAAAAAATGGTACCGATATTACAATTGAGCACTATAACGAAGCGGAAGAAGGGGATGATAGCCCAAAAAACAATAATCCTAACGACATTGGTGATAATAATATTTTATTGAAAAACAAATCTATTATGTTTAATAATTATATACAATCTGATATTAGTATTACAGAAAATGATAAAAATAACGCTAACGATTTATCATCGTCAATTGAAGCACGAAAAAGAAAATTTAATGAAATTAGTGAAACAAATAATTTATCGGAAGAACAGCGTGAGCATCTTTCTATAAATTCTTCAAAAATGTTAAAAATCGCAGGGGACGAAGAAAAATGTAATAATAATATAAATCAGAAAAATGGTGAAAATGATCAGAATATTACAGGGGGATTAAAAGGATATTTAAAAAGTGAAACTAACATAAATGATCCGAATAATAACGGTTTTAATATAGAAAATATTTATAATGATAAGGACAAAAAAAAGAGGCATATATATATAAAGGATAAAGAAAATATAAATTTGCCTCTAATAAACTTAAGATTTAAAGAAGAAATTAATATAGCTTATCAATCCTTCTACAATTTCGTTATTACATTTTTTCAAGAAATTGTAAAAGATGAAAATAAAAATAATATGGGTTTTTTAGGAAAAAACATTATTGTTAAAAATGTTAAAATTGATCAAAATTGTTTTTTCTTTTTGTCCTTTCATTCATTAAGAGCAATTCATGATGGAAATAATTCCCTATTAATGCAATGGTCATATGTTGATGATGCCAAATCTTCAGTGGTTAAGAAATTCATAAATTGTGTTATAAACTATGCTCAAGAAGAATAATGGAAACCCACATAAAACGCCCCAGATTTGTGAAAAAGCAACACCAAATAAGCAGAAAATACAAATATGCAAACTCTTATACTACCCATACTAAGAAACTTTTATGAAAATCTATACACTATTCAAACTGTGTATGCATATCCATATACATTTGTTCCATTTAATGTCTTACACAAATACCTATAATTATTTTTATGTTTCTTCATTTCCGCTAACCAATTTTTTTATGTTCATGTTGATGACCTATTTCAACTTTTATATTTTTAAGGTGTACACGTTTGACTCCCATAGTCAGCACCTCATAAACATGGGCATACATGACTTTTAAAAATGTTTTAGTTAAAAAATATACAAGCGTTGAATATGTATTGCATACATATATATGTATTTATTTTTTCGTTTTCATCATTTTGCCATTTACAATTTGTTGTTATTGTGATCAAACTTATTAAAACTTGGGCCTTAGGCACCTTTTTTAAAGCATATAAAATGTTAATAAAAATAATATGAAATTATATGTTATTTTAGTAATGGTGTGTTTACTAAAATACGATGAAAAAAACAAAAATATATCACACATCAAAATTTAATGAAAATTAGGAATACGGTTTCAAAATAGAAAGAATTGACAATGACTTAATTATGGGAAAGTGAAGGTCCGTTTTATCCCCTTGCAAATATGTGCATAACTGTTTAGTAATTGTCGATGATAGAGCTTCTAGCTTTGTTGATATATATAATAAGTGCATATAATACATTTCTTCCATTATTTTATGTTCATACGTATTTTCATCCCCTACTGGTTTGTCTCTGTTAAGGTGGCTATTTGATTCACCTCCAGCATTGTTCTGATAAGTTTCTGAATCAATCACCATACTATTTCGAACAATTTTATGCAACTTTCTAATATTTAATGTTAAAGACACTAATTTTATAACAGTTAAAGAACAGACAAGTGATGATTCAAAAAAATCAAAATTCTCAACAAATTTATTATCTTTTGATAATATAACTTGTGGAGGATCTTCTTTTAAGAATTTCAATATTTCTATCCAGTGCAGTAAATTGTCATTTATATTTAAACTTTGTATACTTTTAAATTGATTAATAAAATTATAACACTTATTTAGTTGTTCCAGTTTTTTAAACTTCCTTTTTAAATAGTTCACATTTCCGTAGTAATTTATTAAAGCATCTTTTTTTTTTATTGGTACCCGCTCCTTTCTTTTAGAACCATCTTCATTGACTGTTGTTGTTGTAGCATCTTCTCTTTTTGCCATCTCAGAGTTTATCGGGAGATTTTTTTCTATTTCGTCCTCTTCATCACTGCTAGATATATAAATACAGTAATTTTCTCTGTTTCCAATATTTTTATTAAAGGATGTAAGATATTTTTTCAAATTTCCCTTAAGTTGTGACTCAAAAGTGATACCATTATTTTGTTCACTACTGCAACTATTTCGAATATTGCTGTTATTTGTTTCCTTCTTTTTATTTGTAGAATTCAAATTTTCATTTATGTTGGAATTTTGTTTTTCCTCGCTATTTTTTAAAGTATATGAATTTTGTTCTATTTGCTTTTCTCCGTCTTCATTTTGTTCATAAATATGTAGTTCATCGTTTTTACGATCATTATTTATTATAATATTATTATGAAGTGATTCAGACTTTTCATTATTATATTCATTGGCATTATCTTCATCTTGACTTAAATAATTTTGGAGCTCCCTCTGATTATCACCTATTATACTTTTGTAATTTTTAGAAATATCTGCACTACTTGATTTACTTAAACTATCGTTGTTCCCAAAAAAACTATCATATGAATAATTAAAGGTCTCAGAAAATGTGTTTATTATTGAATTTGTTATAGATGCGGTAAAATCTTTGGATATTATATTATTTTTGCTTTTTTCGCTGCTATCATCTTTGTTATTATCACTTTGCTCACCTTTCATTTTTTGTGCATATATATAATTTTTTAAATCGCCAAATAATACATACTCTGCTCTATGTTTTGTACTTTTTGAGTTGTACTCCTTTATCATATTCATTACGTCTTCACTTATTGGCATATTAATATTCCATAATTTTTTATGAAAGCATTTTCTACTATTTAGTAAAATTATATAAGCTCGATATATGCTGTTTATATTTTTTATGTTTAATTTTATTTCACTAAAAAATATATTATATAATTCAGTATTATCACAAATTTGAAACAATGAATTATTTTGAGCATGCTTTTCTTCATATTTTTTCTCAGTCAAATACTTATATATACTCACGAATAAATTTTTTCGATATGATATTTTTGTATCTATGCATATTATAAGGGGTATAAATATTTCAATGAATAATTTGTAATAATACATATTAATTTTTTGTATCCTATTATTGCACGTATTTTCTGATTCACTATTGTCTATTTGTTTATTCATTTTATTTATCTCATCATGATCACTGTTGCTTGTAGTGATGTATGCTTGTTTTTTTGTTATCTTTCGTGTCTTATTTTTCTTAATTTTATTTGTTTTATTATTGCTTATATGCAATTTTTTTTCAGTTGCATTGCTAACTTTATCAGTGTTATAAGGAAGTAAGTTTTTATTTTTTAAGTTGGCATTTTGATCTACTTCCTCAGTTATTATAATGGATGGATATGTGTAATTGCACCCTCGTTTTCCTATGCTCAACTTTTTCTTATTTCTTTTTTCTTTTTTTAAAAAATGTTCACATGGTGGATTATTTATAGTATCACCTGGTTCTGTCTTATGACCAGGTATGTGTTTTTTTTCGTCATAATATATCATATTCATATCCTTTATTTGATCATCATCATTATGATTGTACTTTTGTGCAAATGTATATGTATTCGTATTGTTGGTAATATTGATGTGAGCATCTCTTTTTTGATCCTTTCTTTTTTTCGTATGTTTCCTTTTTTTTTTAGTAGAATAATCATTTTTTTCAAAAGCATCCTTTTCTTCATCCGATACAAACATTTTATAATAAAAAAAGTGTAAAGTCGGGTTTACATGATCAGAGAATTTAAATTTTATCAATTCCTTTAGAGCTAACCAAACATTTAAGGAAACTTTTTTTCTTTTATCCACTAAATGTATCATTAAATATGTTGCAATTTCATAAATGTGTTTTTTTTTTAAATTGGATATAGAGTTATAATGCGATTTTATTTCACCAAAAGACTGTTGTTCATTTTTTTTTCTGATTATATTTTCCTTTTCGCGCCTCATCGTTTTAAAAACCTCACATAATATCTTGCATATATATATTTTTTCCATAGTTTCATTACTATTCAAATATATAAAAATTATATTCGGGTTACATAAGGTATTTATAAATGAAGCGCATGCATTTGATGGCCAACATTTGCTTTCATACTTACATGCCTCTTTGAAAGCCTTTAAAGCATTCTTAATACTATTTTTATCATTATTGAATAAATTAATAAATAAAGAGTTCAATATGTTTAAAGCATATTTTTCGTTTATACATAGAGAGAATATTTCCATGTTATTATTTTTTTGATAATTAATTACATCTTTAAATATTATAAATAAGTTCTTAAATGATATGTGCAAATATTTTGTAACATAGCTGTTTTTATATTTACAACTGATATAATACAACACAGAAACCATTGGCTTTATTATTTTTAGATTTTTTGCCAAGTTGCTAACTGTCGATGAACTTTCTGAAGTATTGGCAGAAACATCTCTTCTATCCTTCACTGTAAATACACACAAAGGAAGCTGGGACAATATGATCAAGGAAATTATTATATAATTTATATTATTACTTTTTATGAAAAAATTTAAGAAATTAAATACTTTTGAACAATCATTATTATTTTTTAAAAATACATATATATATTTTATTAATCCACTTTCAAATGAATGTTTATAATATAATAATTTTTCGAAATTATTATTTTTGTAATAATTTAATATTTTTTTCTTTTTATTTAATTTTAAAATTTCTTTTATTATATTTAAGCAATTCAAACTATTATTTACACTTATACTACAAGTATAATTTTTGTATATCTTTTTATTGTACTCTTCTTTTGATATTTTTTTCATATTTGTAAATTTAAATTCATCATGCCGTTTTATAAAAAAATGAGAACTAGTTAATTTATCTTCAAAAATACGGTCTTTTGGGCATTCACTGTTTTGTATACCTATTTGTATTCGTTCTATATCATTATTATTGTCTCCCATATCATACTCTGAAGATGTCTTTTCTTCAATCTTGTTCATATAATCAATATTTTCGTTATTTCCTTCCCGTGGTTCTTTATCATCATTTGTTTCACTTCCAATACCATTATAATAATTTTTTTTATTTTCATCAAAATTTTGTTTTTCAAATTGTTCATTATTATTATCATTTTCAACACTAGAAGACACCATTTTTATGTAATTTCCCAAGACATTCGTTTTGTCTAGACTGAAATTTTCAAGTACTGATTTGATATTCAAATTATTATAAATTACACTACCATTTCTATTGAAATTACTATTATATTTGTTATTTCCTAATCCCTCGTTTTTAACAACTTCTTGACTAGTTTTTATATGAGTTAGTTGTTTAACACCGAGAACATAAAAGACTATTAAAAATAATTCTACATAATATTTCTGTGTATATTTTTTTATAAATTTATTTCTAAATTTAAGTATATGAAATAGTAGAGACATTATATTGCTTAAATTGTTATTTAGCTTGAGTATATTCAAATTATTCAAAATATAAAATAAATAATCTAAGGTTTTATATAATAATATTTCATTATTGCATATCATATATATAAAATATATATGCTCATAATTATACTTCGATTGTAATGTGCATAATTTATTTATCATAACATAAAAATGTTTTCTGCACATTAATAAAATTATATATAAATATTTTTCTAAAATATTTTTTTTTTCTTCTTTCTTTTTTATTTCCAAACATATATTTGTATATGCTTCTAGAGTTTCATCTAATTCTTTTTTTTCATTAGTATGCCCTTTCGAGTTATTGGAACTGTTGCCATTCTTATTCGGGTCATTTTCATTTATATTTTTTCTAATGTTCTTTATTGTTGTTATATTCTTACTCACATTTATTAATACATTTGCCCTAGTATAATAATACAACTCACTGAATATTCTATTCATAACCGTTTCAATACTATTTTTGTCAATTTTCTTATTCGATATATTATACATGAGCAAATTTATTCCGTAAATTGATACATTTTTATTTTTATTATGAATACAACTGAAAAGGGAATTTATATATGCTTTCTTCTCTTTTTCTGTAAAATATTCATTTATTATATAGTTAATTATGTTAGGAAGTTTTTTGTAATTTTTTGTTATGTCTAATTCGTTCCTTTTATTATGCACAAATATTTTTCTTAATTTCTTGGCAATATTTTTTTGATATTTCCCGTCATATATTTCTTTCATTTTCCTTTCGATAGTCTTACAAAAATCGTTGTAAAATTCAATGCTGTATAAATTGTTTATTTTTTTATAATAATATTTTTTATTTTTACATAATTTCAATAGCTCCTCACGCGTATTATTCACATTTTTATTAGATTGTTCACCTATAGCACAGCTTTTAGCAAGCTTTTCATTATAGTAAATATTTTTAGAGTCTTCATTAATTTTATTGTCACTGTAGAAACGGATTTCATTTCTATTTTCTAGATTTAGCATTTTTGAACCTTTTATTGCTTGTTCATAATTATAGTTCCCATTGTTATCGTAATTTACATCGCCATACAGATAGTTTTTATTTATATCATTGGTCCTTTCGAGGGATATACTTAAATTTGTCTTTGGTTTTTTTTTTATCATTTTACCTTTGATATAGGCTTTCTTTCCTTTTCTTCTGTTATTAACCATATCCAAATTATGTAACATATTTAGAACCATATCCAATGGGTTTAAAAAAAAATAAATAAAATGATTTTTATTCACAATTTTAAACCCTTTTAATTTCCCTATCAATATACAAATAGAATAAATACTAAGATATCGAATTATCTGTTCATTATCTTTTATATACGGGATTAACAAGCCCAAACATTCACATAAATATATTTTTTGGTCATTTCTTCCATTTGATTGCCCACATTTATACTCTTTCTTTTCATCTTGGTTCAAATTAATATTTTCTAACTTATCCACATTTGTTTTCTCATCTTTCTGAGAGTTATTATTAATGCTATCTAATATGCTATCCTGTTTTACAACTTCAGGGCTTATGTCAAAAATATAATCTCCACAACTATCTAATGTATCTTTATCTTTTGTAGTTTCATTTAATTTATCTTTTTCATGTTTTTTATTATTATCCTCACTCATGGCACTATAATGGCTCTGATTATTTTTATCATCATCTAATGGATTTTCTTTTATATTTCCTGGTTGTGTTTCTAAAATTGTTTCTTCTCTTTTTTCGTCTGAATTATTTAAATCGATTAAATTACCATATGGTATTATATTGTTATTATTATTAGTAAAAACTAAGTTAATATATTTTTCAAAATTAGACGAATTATAAGATAGTATACTTTTATTGTCCTCCGCATTGTTATTATTGTCATTGATAGTCTCATTATTATGCTTTTCTTTTTTTTCTTCATTTTTTAATAAATAATTTCCTTTTCTATATTCCTTAGTATCTGGATCATCCATCATAGCTTCATCGCTTTTACATTCATTGGATTCTTTTTCTTTTTCTATTTTATGATTATTTACAGGTTCAATTTTCCATTTTTGAGATAAAAATGGGGAATTTATCACTATTTCTGTTATTACTCTGAACACTACAAATTTAACTTCCTCAATATTTGTCGATATATATGTATTGTGGATATATTTTATTAGTTTAATTATAAAGGGGAAATTGTTCATATTTGAAGCAGTTTTAACAAGAATATAAATAATGTAATTTAAGCACATCATAGATACTTTTTCATATTTACTAAAATTATAAAATATTTTATTATTTTTTCCAATCCATTTTTCTTTTTCCAATTTTCCCACTCGATTATTTATTAGTGTTTTTCCTTTGGGTTTATTCCATTTTATGTATTCATTATTATATGCCATTATTGACCCATTCATATTATTCTCCATAATTCGTTTTGAAAAATGATAGCTCATTTGCTCATTTATATTATTTATTTTGTGCTCATCCTTTATTTCATTAATAGATGAATTTATAAGTACATTTGATGTCTTTTTTTCGATTTCCTCAGTATCCTTTGAATGATTCGTATTATTTGAACTATTCATATAAGGTTTCTTAATATAACTATTATCATTACTTATTGTTATGCTTCTGTTTTTGTTCATATTTTCATATATTTCTTCACCATAACCATCATTTGATATGCTTTCAATGTTTTTTGAACGAACATTTTTTTTTTCAATACTATATACGTCATCAACAAAATTGATCTTATTCTTATCACCCTTTTTTTTACGTTTTGCTTTCTCCCATTTTTTGGATCCTTGCTTATCTATTTTATTGCCGATTTCTTTATTCCGTATTTTACCAGTGTCAAATTGTTTGTCATGATTATTTGCTTTCCCCTTATTAGCTGTCTTTTTATCTGCGTCACTTTTATTTTCCTTATTTTTATTTTCCTTATTTTTATTTTCCATCAGTTTTTTGTGAATTTTATCTTTTTGATCCAATACAATTTTTAAAATCAAATTTACAAGTACATCAAAAATGATGAATATTGTCTGCGTATTTAGAGGATATTGTTTTATACCCAAACAGTAATTAACCGTTTTCAAAGAACTTAAAAGAATTACATACGAATCATTGCTTATATTTCGATCAGATAATTTGTTGTCACTAGATACTCCATTTTGTTTATTTGTTTGTAAAGTTGGTGTAGAATCGAATGACTCTTGCTCTATTTTTTTATTCACATTATCTATTTCTCTAATATAAAAGGAGTCATCCTTTTTCTCATTTAAATTTTCTTCATTTTTGATCGTTTGATTTTCACTTTTATTATTTTTAATAATTTCTTCTTTAAAATAGTATTCACTTTTATCTGAAAATTCAAAAGTATTTTCACTATTATCCTTATTACAATCATTGCGGCTTTTAAAAAATATGACGAATTTCTCTACATTATAAATGTTTATGTCTCCGGAAATTGGAATGGGATTGTTAGAAATGTTTGATATGCAGCATAATGATGAATATATTATGATAAATTTATATAAATATAGACAAGAATAAAATTTATCACTATTTATGTTATTATCTTTTATATAATTCTCACATATATCATCAACTATGCATTCCTTATTTTTTGTATCCAAAAATGAAACACAATTATATTTATCCTGCCTTCTATTCACTTCCCGAGATAAATTAGAAAACACTTTTTCTTTTTCATCTCTCAAATCTGGTATGTTTTGATTTTCTTCTTCCTCTTCGAGGTTATTATTCTCTTTACTATTATAGCTTCCCTTGAGTGTATTAACACATTTAATTTTTTTCAACTGTTTGGCTATTTTCTTCAATGATTTTAACAATCCCTTTTGCAAGCATGGCTCCTTTTCTTGATAAAGGGCAATTATAATTGGATCCACTAAAATCTGGAATATCAAAAAAGAATAATTTTCATTACAAGCATATTTTTGGATAACATCCTTGAAATTTAATTTGGTAGAATCGTTCAAATAATTGGCATTTTCTTCTTTTCTAAGAAATGCAAATAACTCATTTTTACTTTTTATATATTGATTGTTTTCGTCTTTATACATTTTCTCTGTATATTTTTGTCTATTTTTAATTATTTCCTTTTCAATTGTATCATAATTTATTTTAGATTGCTCCTTTTTATTGAAAAAAACTTTTTTAAAATGGCAACTATATTTTGAAATGTTATTATATACACATTTGACATAAATAGCAAATATTTCATTATTCACATAAATTTGATTCATTTTATATAAATCTTCAAATTTTATAGTTTTTGTTATTTTTTTCAGACACACTCCCATACTTAAAATTAATGTATTACGCATGTTTTCAGAATGTATAACATTTGCTGATTTTCCGAATAAGGAAAATGCACCACCTTTTTTATTAGCAATATCTGAATAATATAAATTATTTAATAAATATAATGTCCATATAATATTTTTTTTATTCACTAGATTTTCAATATAATATGACATTATCTCTTGTTTAAATAGATTTCCTATAGAATAATTTATATCAGTTTGAACAACATACATTCCTAATTTACTTTCTAATAAGTCTACTAGTTTTTGTATTACCTGATTTTTTTTATCTAACGCATTTTTAAGCTTACAAAGCAAACTGGGCTCTCTTTTCTCAGCATGATTCATCTGTTTTTTATGTTTTTCTTCTATATAATATTCAAAAGCACTCTTAATATTATCGTTATGAACCTTTATATATTTGTAAATAAAGTTTAGAACATTTTCAATATTTTTTTGTTTGGATATGTCACTACTATATGCATTTGATAAAAGTATAAAATTATTAAAATCAATTTGGTTATCACTAGATTTTTTTAAAGATATACTATTAATATCCTTTCTTATTAAATGTATAGACTCAATACAATTTTGTGTATGTAAAGTTGTGCATTTTTCTTTATATAAATTAAAAATATGTGTTTTATAAATATAAGAAAAATTATAATACAATGATAAAAGGAAATTTTCATTTTCATTTACTAAGACATCTGGATTTAGCTTGAAAAAAATTGTTATCAATATGTTTGTATAATTTTTTGGCAAATATTTTGAAATTATGCATATCATATTTAATGTGCTAACATAAAACAAGGTATTATTTTCAAACTCCAAATTATTCTGAAATATTTTTAACTGTTCTATTAATATACAAAAAAATGGTATTATATACGTTTGAGGATTAAAAATGCTATTTATTTCTAATTTTACATAACTATTAAAAAGCTTACTACTTAGTTTTATAATATTGTGTATGTTTTTATTTATATACTCAAATTTTTCTAACAAAATTGTGTTAATATTTTCCTTTACTTCTGTATTTACATTTATCAAATTCGACCCCCTCATAGTTGACGCATTATTATTGTAATCAACATCATACCTTTGAATAAGTTTTGCAATACATTCTACATCCAAATTAAAATATTTGGATATTATTCTGTTTATCTTTTTGTTTGTGCTCTTTTTAACATATTTTAAAGAATATGATTTCAGGTATGTATTTAAAAGTTTCTTACTTATAATCTTTGCTACTTTTATATAGCATAATTTTATCAGCCTTTTGTAGTACTTCCTTTTTTTCTCCGTCTTTTGAATGGTCTTATTATCTCCAGTTCCATTCATGTCCTTCGATATATTGCTGTTGTATTTTTCTTCAGAAAATATGCTATCGAATTTCTTGATGTTGTCTTTATCATTTATTTTGAAAGACAATTTCAAAATATTAAGCATTAAATCAAAATAGGTAAATGATTGAGCATCCTTAATACTTGTATTTTGTGTAAAAACTCTTAAAATTGAAATTAATTGTAAACTTAAGAAGGATATAATAAAATTTTCGTGATAGCAATACATAAATAGAATTGACATAATTTGGCTCATATTTGGTAAAATTAAAAAATTAAAATGAAAATTTGAATGAATCCTTAAATTTTTTACACTCATATAATTATATAATGATATGCATATAATATTTAAACACTTTAAAAGTATTATTACTATTTTATAATTTATTTTTATATTCATTAAATATTCAAATAATAATGGATATAAAACCCGTGCTGAATGTATAGAAAAGTTATATTGAAAGGCCTCTGAAATTAGTCTTTTTATATAAGTTACTGATGGATGCATGTAAATAAAAAAGTGATCATATATATCATAAAACATTTGATTATGCGCAATGATATTTATATTTGTTAAACATTTATTATCAACAGTATTATCACTTTTATAAAATTGGTTACTAGTATTGTTACTTCCATTTTGAGGCATGTGTATTATATCACCATTATCAACTGAATACCCATATTTTCTACTCTTTATTTTAGAGTATTCTTCTTCGTTTAACAATATATTTATAAAGAGCTGAAATATATTTATTATATATTTGTTTGGTATAACAGCCCATGTCTTTATTTCATTTACACTGTTTTCTTCTTTATTATTTTTGTTTTTCTCGATATATTCATCAATATTTCCATTTTGTTCGGTATTTTCATCTATGTTATTTTTCTTTTGTTTATAAAATTCATTGTAAATCTGGTTTTCTTGATTTTTTGTGTTTTTCTCAAAATCCATATTATTCAAGGTACCTTTTTCATTGTTTGAAATGGGATTTTGCTTGATTTGGAAAACTGATTTTGATTCAATATGGTCAATGATTAGTTTTTTTTTGCTCTTATTTTTAGTATGCATAACAGTTAAAGGGCTATATATATTTGGTAGCAAACCAAATATCACATTAGGGTTATATGAATAATAATTGAAATATTCATTATAAGACAAAAATAAGCTAATTTCAAGTACCAAATATATAATGTTTAAATCTTTATTAAATCTTTCACATATTGTTGAAATTATTTGGATAATAACTTCTATATTTGTATTAACATTTTGTATATCACTTATAAAGGTATTTAAATTTGTGAAACATTTTTTATGCTCCCTGTGATAATAATCTTTAGGTTTCCAAGCATTTTGATCCCCATCGCATACATTGTATTCCTTTTTTATATTCTGATTCGAAATGTAACTTATATTATGATTACTTAAGTCGCTTGATATCAATACAATGTATTGTTTCAATATAAATAAAGAAGATATTATATCTATTTTGTTGTCTGATTTTAATTTTTCATTCAAAAAATTAAATACAGAATTATTCGTATAAATGCATGCTATAAAGATATTAAAAATTTCAATAATTTCTATAAAGGTCCACTTATATAAGTTTGATGTTATTTTTTTAATAATATCACTTGGGTTATTAATAGAATAATTCTGATTAATTAATATATATAAAAAATAATAATTTAGTGTTAATACTTGATTAGTAAACATTACTATGTGTTCTATTTTTGATAAGCAATTTTGTAAAGTTATTCTAAAACTTTTTATTATATTAAAATTTGGTAACTCTTTCAATCCTATATAATTTATACGAATTTTTGAATCATTATTATATATACTAGAAATATCATGCATTAATATATTATTAATAGTAGCATTGAAAAATGAAAAGAAATAAAATATAAATATTTCTAAGACATTTTTTATAGTATCATCATTATTTATATATAAACATAATTTTGATATAATATAAAGTATTCTTGTATAATTTTCATTATTATATTTTATATCCAATATTATATCTAAATATATATTTAATACTTTTATACATACATCATGTATATCCTTACTTTCTGCTTTTATTCTTTCACTATATTTACTTTGGGAAATTGATGATCCTTTTCTTTTAATCCCTCCCACTAGTTCACTATTTTGTATTGCATCATAATCTTCATACTTATTTTTTTTTTCATATGAATTTTCCTTTTCATCATTCCTCAGTCCGTTAAATTTATTTATTCCGTTGTCTAATTCATTTACCGATTCACTGTTTAGGCTACTAATATTTTTATCCAAAGTTTCACTATTATTTTGCAATATCAACTTATTTTCGTTTTCTGATTCTTTTGAGGAAGAGGGGTCATTTATTTTTGTTGTATTTTTTGTTTCATTTTCTCCTTTCTCTCCTTCAATCTCAATTGAATTCACAATACATTCTCCATCATTTTGAATAGCCTTATCCTCATCACTAATCTTATTGCTAATCATTTTATTCATATTATTATCCTTATTTTTCATATTTCCTTGATATAATTGATTGTAATTTAAATTATCGTTAAAAATATAACTGCTACTAACTTGCTTACATATTCTTGAATTCACAGAAGAATTTCTTGTATATGTTGTACAAGTATCTTCACTAGTATTTTCAAGTGACAAATGTATTACATTATTTTCAATATATACATTTGCATTATTTTTATTTGGGAATATTATAAAATTTTGATTTCTATATTTTTCGTCCATATTAATTATATTATATAAAATGGAAGGAAAATGAAGATTGTAAAATATTTTTAAAAATATTTTATGCATTATATCTATATGTTTTTTATTGTTGTTACTACTATTGTTAGTATTATTAGCAGTATTATCACTATTATTGTGGACTAAATGTTCTATAATTTTAAATACATCAATAAGAACATTTTTAGAAAGGTGAGGTACTTGCATAAATATGTCTATATATAAATCTAGATATATGTATACATTTGGATTAATTCTGTAATTATTATTATTATTATTTTTGGGGGGAGTGTTACTAAGACTATTGCTATTACCATTATCTTTATCATCTCCATTAGTTTCAGTTTTACTTTGCAAAATATAGTAATTAATTTTTTCGATTATTTTTTTTTTTAAATAATAATCTTCTTTCATTATGCATAGAATTAACAACTTAGTCATTATGGCATGTCTTTCATCATTCTTTTTTATAAATATCATTTCATTAAGTATAAAATTAATTATATTTTTAATAATGTTATTTATTTCAGAGTTTTTTATATTCTGCTTATTGTATATATTATCGGTACAATACATAACTAGCTTATCATTAGCTAATTTTTTTTTATTAACTAAAAGCATTTTATATATTTCCTTTTTTACACATTTCAAAAAGGATATTTTATTATGTGTAAAAAGGTTCAAGCTGGTTTTATTATCACAAAAGTTAAACGAACCCATGTTACGGATATTTCGAACGCTATAGTTACTACTATTTTCATTAATAATTTTGTCTTTCAATTTCATAGTTTCATAATTATTATCATGGTCATTATTACTATTCTCAAACTCACTATTGTATATAAAACAATATTCGTCTCCATCAAAAAATGTATATTTTATAATGTTATTAAATATATTTATATCTGTAATATAACTGTTAATATTATTTTCCATGGATATTCTTCCCTGTTTGTTGCTCTCATTTTTGCTTCTTTTTATATTTTCGTCTTTCTTTTCATTATCTTTTTTATCGCCATTTTTTTTATCGTTCTCAAAATATTCATCAAATATATTACTAAAACTATTATAGACACTATAATAGATAATGTCATATATTAAGTATAACAAATATTTCTGATTTTCATGACTAACTTTTTGAATTTGTAAAAATGAAAATACATAATTTAAAATTTCACATTCATGATAAATAATATAAGTCTTAAGAGTGTTCACAACTTCTCTGTTCAATTTGTTGTCTTGATCTAAGCAATGTAGCAAAATAAAAATTATTTCTTCCAGCTCGAAAATTTTTATATTTCCTCTTTTTCTCATTTTGTTTTTTCATAAATGACGTATATAATGTTTAAGGATATGTATGGGGTACAAATATATTTTGTATTCTATTTATGTATACACTTCGATCCTGCTTGCTCGCATATATGCATGTGCACATAATTAAAGCCTTGAATTTTACATACAATATAAAAAACACGTAGCATTTACCAAAAGAAATAAAAATAACAATAAGATGCTATAACACATATGAAACTCACACAATTTCATATTTTTGTTTGCAAACGGTAGACATCCATTCGAGTGTAAATATATACATACATATATATACTACAAAAAGAGAGACACGCTTTATGACGTTTTGATATGCATATTTCTGCATTCATCAATTTAAAATAGGGTTAATTATGATGAACCCATAGAAATAAATATACATAAAGGTTGATATATATATGAATAATATGCATGCATTTAAGTTTACGTGTAAATTTAAAAAAACTTAAAAAAACAAGAAACCAGCATTGTAAGCGAATAATATAAATTAATGTGAGAAAAAATATAATAAATAAAATAAATATACACAAATTAAGCTTACAGCTTATATGCTAAACATTTAAATTGGTATATAATTCAAATGAGTGAAATATTACTATCTTTTATTATATTTCACAATTTTCTTTAATTTTATCAATGCTTAAAGATAAAATTACAAATAACAACAGCATGCATATAATTATTTTTCTTATGTGTATATGCATTAATACATTATATATAAGTAAAAATGTATAAGTAGAACAAAAAAAATTGTATGCTGAATTGTCCTTATAAATTTTCAATAAAAAAATATTATTCATTAAAATTTTTATACGAAAATTCGTAAAATTTTTTCGTTAATACGAGCTTATATTATACATACACATGTGTTTTTTGTAGTACTTTCAAATTAGAAAAATAAACAATATTTTAAATATATATATATATATATATATATATATATATATATATTTTTTCATATATTATTCATCCACATTTTTCTTGAATTTTTTTATTGGGTAAATTTGTTTCCACTATCTTCCTATTGTACGAAAAAATGACAAAACATATTTTTATGTGATAAAATTATATTTATTAAAATTTTGGAAAATATTTAAAAATTTCAACAATGTGCTAAAAGTGTACTGCATATGTATACATATGAGCATGCACATAAATGAGTGGTATATTAAAATTATCATCTTAAAATTTTTTAGTAATGTAAATAAAATAAGTGAAAAAATACAATATATTTATGAATTTATTAAAGAAAAATATTAATAGAACAAACATGAATATTAAACCTTTTCACCTCTCTTTTTTTTGCCTCATTTACAATTCTTATATTCAGCCAAATTAACCAAACAGTATTAAAAAATAAAACATCCTACAAAAAAGAGAAATATAATACCCAATATTCTACCAAACACAATTACATTATATTACTAAGTTTTATATATTCTTTATAACTTTCTTTACATCACTTGCTCATGATACATGCATTTGTGTCTTATTCGAATACCAAATGATATATGTGTAGACATTAAAATATGTGATATACCTTAAAACTATAAATTAATTGAATATAATAGAAATGGTAACATTTATATTTGACACTATTTGAAAAAATGGAAATGATACATTACCATTTCAATGGGCGTTCCCATTTCCCTTGGTAAAGCCCTACCAATTTTCGTATGAATATAAAAAAATCACAAAAAAATAAATAATACATTGTATACACATTTATATCATAAAGAACATACATCAATGTAACTAAATAACATATACATTATTATCTCTTTTTAAAAAATAGACAATTTTTAAAATATGCACTTAATTGACGTAATTTTAAATGCTTAAAATAAGTCCTATACTCTTTCGATATTAATATATAAAAAAACTAATATAATATGTTCTCTTTATTTATAATAATTTTCATAACAAATTTATTACGTGAAATAATATTTTTATTATAAATTTATATTTTTCTCTCGGAAAAAAATAATCGTGGCAAATAGATAAAAGCATCTTATAAAAAAATATGTAATAAAATTAAACTCTGTCTTATTATTTGTATTTTTTTAATTAAATCTGTTAAAGTACAAAAATTATTTTTTTCAACTATTTATGTAAATATGCAAGTATTTAAAAAAATGTATATTTACATAATATAGTATACTGTCTATCCCGAAAAAACAAACTTCTATAACACCTTAAAAACCAAAAAATTTATCAAATGCATTAGCAAATTTACAAAAATAATAATAAAAAATAATGAAATAGTAAGATTCCATTTGAAATATTAAAAATATATTTCTTCTATTATATTTTTTGTGAATATAGCTTGGCGAAACATAAGTATAATGTTTTACTAAATGCATATATATAGATGCGCGTTTTTTGGTAAATTAAATCAAAGGGGAGAATATGAAAGGAATATATGATTACTCTGATAAAGAAAGTTCAGAAAATGGTGAAAACAAATCCAATAATAATGATGAAAAAAATAAAATAATTAGAAAATATATGAGCATAGTTGAAGACGGAATGAAAAATGATTCTGAAAATATATTCGATAATTATGAATTAAATAGCAATGATTCTAAATATAAAAGTGGGGAAAACAATTACTCAGATAGTAATGATGATATTGTATTATCTGATGATGATGATGCAAAAAATTCAATACTTGGAAATAGCGACTGGGAAGCTAAATCATATGATAAAAATAGCGATATAGATAATCCAAATGAAAGTAGTATAATAAATAAATCCTTATCAGATAAAGACACTAATATTGTTGGTCAAATCGATGAAACAGATATAAATGACATTTCCTCCGATTCAGTAAGAGTTATTTAATACTTTTTTGTAGTTATATATTTTCATTCATATATGTATCTTCACTTTGCTATTATCCATTAAATTTATTAATATTTAATAAATATGTATAACAGGAAATGGCAAATGATATTATATTAGAAAAGGATGAAAATTATAAAAAGAACGAAGAAGAAATAAGTTTGACAGAGAATACCACTACCCAAACGAATGAGGAGGGAACTATTCAAGGTAAAAGTTCTCGAAAAAAATGAAGAAAATTAAACAATGTTATAAAATATGAAAATACAAGAGTTATAAAAAAATATATATTACCAATAAAATTGTATAATACAGGAACAGAAGAAGAAATAAATAAAACAGATAAAATAAAATTGGGGGTAGACGATTTTAAGGAATTAAAAAAAGAAAGTATCTATAACCCCGAATTAATAGAAAATCATGAAAAAAAAAACTCATCCTTTTTCATGGAAATTAAAGGTAAAAATTATGTAAAACATTACACACATATATACAATTATTAAAAATCTGAATGCAGGAAAAAAATATCTTTAATTATGAAAATGCTCAATATAATATTCCCTTAAAATCAATGACAATATAATCCTTATCGCCATCATTTTTTATTTCGATGTAGATCTTAATGAATGGAAAGAAAAGCACAGATATTTAACATCTTCGTAATAACTAAAAATGAATCTCTATATATCTATGGGCATATATCTTTATGTTTTAATTTATGAGTTACAGAATTTTAATATACTAACTTTACCATTCTCTTCAAATTTATATATACATCAGATTTCGAAGAATGGAAAAAAAATTAAATAAAATAATAAACAGTGAAAACATTCATTTAGGAACGGTTAGGATTGAACACCCCACAAAACATAATTAAATATACAATAGAAAAAATCGAATTCATAAATTTTAAACCTTTTCAGAGAAGAAGCCTTAAGCAACATAAAGATTTTTTAGACAACGAATATAAAGAGGTAGTAAAATATTTAAAACTGATTGTTAAATAATGAATTTTTATTTCACAAATAATACGATTGTATGGATTTATCTATTCATATATCGGGTTTCACCTTCTTATAATTAAGTGGCTATGCGTTTTACAAAAAATCGTCTCTGAGTATAAAAAGAACATTGGAGCTCAAGGTAAATCAGCTTTTTTTTATAAAAATCCGAATATAGACCTTCATTGAAAAACAATTTTTTATCAAATTCATTTGGTATTAAATTTTTATTTTTAACTTTGTTCGTACTTATAAAAGTTTCGGAATTAAATGAAAAAGAATATTTCATTTTATCCAAAAATATTTATGAAGACTTTAAGGGAAACCACCTGGAAGAAGTATTACATAAAGAATAATAACAAAAATCCAAAACTAAGTTGTTTTGATATTATTTTTATTTTATTTTTATTTTATTTTTATTTTTTTTTTTTTTCAAAGCTTAACATAAGCAATGTCTTATTTTTGCTTACAACAAAACACCAAATAGAAATTGATGATGATATAGCGGATTATTTGGAACAATGTTATGAAACAATAAATAAAGGTATCAAATATTGCGCTTATACATATATATTTATATAACACAACTGAAGAATTTGGATATGTTTGTCTTATTTTTTGTTTTTTTAAATAGATAAACCATTAAATAATGTTATACAAAAAATAAATGAAATAAATAAAAATATTGAAGATATAGGAGGGGAAACAGTAATAATAAAATGAAAAAAATAAATATAAAGAAATATCGAAGATGTCAATATATACATAGATGATCATCTGTATTTTGTAACTATAAACGTACAATTATGCGCATATTACTGTTTTAATATAGGGGTCATGGGATAGTGATCAAAATAACTACTTTATGGAAGTTTACGAAAATAATATACATTTAGGGGATGAAGTATTTTTTAAATAAGCAATTTTATACTATAAATCATTTCATGAAATTATTTATTATTTTCCCTTGTTTCGTGAACACATAAATATATTGCATGCTTATATGCATTGTCTATTAGAAAAAGAAATATGCAACATCATATATTTTCGAATTTTCTTTTTTATGAAGATGATATGTGATATATTGAAAAATGCGTTAAGCAAAAATGAAAGTGAAATCCTTGAGCACATAGAGTGGTATAGAAAATTTGTCTCATGTAATACTCTAAGGAATAAATTGCTAAATAGCATAAGCATAATTAATACAAATGTAAATGAAAAAAAAACAAAAAAAAACTTTTATATATTAATAGTAGACATTCAAAAATGTGTAAATAAATTGATAACTAGCTATATATATAATGAAGAAATTCTTCATATTTGTTATTTTCTTTGCTTCTTTATTTGTGCTCTTATTATTCTTATCACCCTATAAATAATAAATAAAAAATGCATACGAACATAATCATATTTAGGACCAAAAGAAAAGCAATTTGAAAATTCAAGAAAAAAAACAGATGATACAATTGTGGAAAGATAAAAAGAGTAAGGACGAAAAAAACAACCATTACAAAAGTTGCGCGTTTTATCGAAAAATAGTTTATTTTATTATTCACATTTTTAATAATATTTTTATACTTAAATTGTTGTAATACAGAACATGAGTCGGAAATTAAAAATAAGGAGGTCGCACAAATGAAGAAAGATGAATTGAGAATTCAAAGAAAAATACGAGACGAGTAAGAATTGAAAAAAATAAATAAATTATGATTATCTTACGTAATAATATATATAATTATATATTTATTTTGTCTTTGCAGCATTAAGAAAAAAAAAGAGTTATTACAAAATGAGCTAAACAAAAAGAAGGAGGACATGAAAAAAAATGTATCAAAGCATTTATGCATATATAATATTCTATATCTCTCCATATGCTGTCGTTTTCTGTAATTATCTTTATTCATAATACCACATCTGTTTTATACATACAATATTTTGTATTCCCTATTTATTTAAATAGAAAATGAAAAAAAGACAAAAAAGTATCTTATCCGAAGAAATGTTGCAAAGAATAAACGAAAGAAACGAACGGTTATATAAATAAATAGAAAAATATAATAATGTTTTATTTGTCGAAATAGTTTTATCACATGCTAATGAATGCAAAGTGGAAAAGCTAATGGCAATTAATATTAGTTGAAATATATACACATTTTTTAATTTGTTTTCAATTTTTTTTTTCTTTTAAAGGATTTTACAAAAAAAAGTTCAGTCCAATGCAAACCTTAATGATGATAATAATGAAAGAAGTAAAAAACAGTCTAATCAGAAATATATGCACGTACAAAGTAAATTGCTAAGCAATACAGGTATAGTTAATTAAAAATATTATTTAAAAACTTTTTTAATTCATTCATTTATATTAGTAATAATATATCAGTGCTAACTTGTTTATTGCCCGAGCTTGCTACTTTTTTATTTCCTTTTATTTATATCGCGGTATAGTAAATGGGAATAAAAAAAGATGCAAGCCTTCATTTCGAAAATTAGAATATATGGGCATACTATGTGATTCTATGTATCGAATCCTTATATATTTAAAAAAAAGAAAAATAAATAATAATAAGTGTACAGTACATAATAATTATAGATACATTAATTATTGGAATTTGCAAATAAGCGTAACACATTACGTTAATTTTTTTTTAATTTTACTATTTCCATTTATTTGTTAGCACATTTAGTGCATACTATATTTGATATTTTATTACATAATTTTTAATATAATTTCAGTTTAAAAAAAAAATTGCATTTTATTTAATATATAAATTATATCTTTACTTTTTATGATATTTTTTTGTGTGGGTGTGTTTCACAATTATTAATTATATGACGCCTGTTTGAAAATTATGCATGTATCTATATAATCGATTCTTATTCCCTATAGCATGTGAATTCCTTCATACACATTATCTGTACTATATATATTAATGAATATATTTTTTCTGTTTTATATGTAGATAATCTTTTAAAGAGAATCGAATCGAGTGTAGAGACTATAAAAAACATAATATAATCACTTCCCTTCCACCCCTATTTTTTGTACATATTATTTTATCATTTCATCACATTGCTATTTCACATGCCTTTTTTTCTAAATACCTTGAATGCATAACTATTGATCATCTTTTATCTTTTCATATTCATGAATATAATACTAACAAATTGCCTAAAAAGATGAAACAAAAAATTACTAGATAAAAAAAAAATTCCCAATTTGGTGATGCATTTTAGAAAATGTTAAAAAAGATATATCCAATAATTATGGGAATAGAATAAAACTGATACATATATGTTTATCATAGAATTAGTATTTAGTTTTATGACATCAAAATAAGCAAAAATGGATATAACGTGGTTAGGTATATACGCTATTTTTTCCTTTATAATTCAGACATCCTTGAAAGTTTTCCTATTTCCCTACATAAGTAATGAAATAATATATGCATAACCCTCTTGATCATATGTTTTACATTTTTGTATTTATTTTGAATATTTAGAAGTATGCCATTATATGTATGAAAAGGCTCTAATTGGCTTGTCTCTTTCCTTATTATAAGTTATCATATATATCGTTACACATTTTTTTTATAGGCATTCCTATGATAGTATGTACTGATTCAAATGATAATTCAAAAAAAAATAATTCTCAAATAATTAAAAGTACTGATGCATTAGTTGAAAATATAACAGAAATAATATACTACCTAGAAAATGTAAATAATTATGTGATAGATTATAATAAAGAATTATTTTTAAAATTAGAATATTTAATACAACATGATAATACCTTATATGATTCCTTTGAGCATAATGAAAAAGTACTAAACCAAATATATCAATATTATGAAGATGTATTAAATAGATATAGTACAAATTTAAAAACTCTAAAGGATGATAAAATTAATATATTTAATGAAATTGTTACAAATATTCAAAGTGAAAATAAATATTATACACATTTTATTTATAAAAATATTCTTTCTAAAATTGATTTAATTAGTGATATGAATAAAAAGGTAAGCTTTATAAATATGCCATTACTTTGTCTTACTTTTTATTTTACCGTGATTTGTGTCATATCATACAACTTTTTATTCGCTCCTTCAAATTTTACAGAAAATAGACAAAGATAAAGAAAAAAACATCAAGAGTATCACACATAATTTAGAAATGTTTAAGAACAAATTATTGAATATAAAAAAAAATATTAGGGGTGTAATAATTGAAAACTCTGAAAATATAAAAAAAGCTAATGAAGAAAATATCCAACAAATTGAAAGTCAAGCATATCAATACTTACATGGAAACAGTAAATATGACACATTCTCACGGTATATCATAAATGATTTTTTATTGAATGATAAAAAAATTAATATAATAAATTATGAAAATGATTATTTTTTTAAAAACAATTTTATGTACTTTAATTTCTTATCAAATTATATAAAAGAAAAAAAAAATAGTGATACTAATACACAAAAAAACAATTTTAATATTTATATATATTTAAAAGAAACACTGATACAAGAAATAGAATCATCATATCATAATTATTATGTAATACCCGATCTACATATTATTGATGTTATAATAAAAAATGCTAATAAGATAATGGAAAAAGAAAACAAAAAAAATAATCCTTATACATATGTTTTAGTATGTATCGATAATTATATTGTTAAATATAATATTTTATCTAGTAATATATATCTAGATATGGAACCACATATTAAATCCCTTTTTACCAGCAAAAGAGCTAACGATATAGATGCTAAGAAAATGGAAAATATACTCTTAAATATTAAAAAACAAAATCAAAAAAATTACACAACTACAATTTTTGAAAATGAGTTTTATCAAAATTTAGTACCAAATGAAAATGATAATATTCAAAATAATAATTCAGAACTAAGAAAAGACATCGACTCTAATCAATATAGTAATCCAAAAACATACTATTTTATGAAAAAAAATATTTTTTTTGATTCTAAAAAACAATATTATAAAAAATTTTTGTCATATTATGCATACGAAGAAATATTTAACATTTTATGTAACAACAGTTCTGCATGTAGTTCTGATATTATTAATTCCATTAATCGTGTAAATAGAAGTACATTTGTTATAAAAATGCATCTAAAATTGAAAAACGAACTAAAGAAATTTATTCAGAAGCATCTAACGGAGTTAAAAGATGTTAAAAAATGTCAATCTGATTCCCCATCGACAATTGAGAATCACAATAATGAAAATAATCAAGACAATTCTACTAGTGACAACACTAGAGACAAATACAACACATCATGCTTCAAAAAACAAAGTGAAAAAATGCCCAATGAAGATGGCAGTTTTATAAATATGGAAAACATCAGCGACTTTTTAAAAACATATTATATTTCTTATCATAAATCATTTAAAACTGCAAATAGAAAACATATTTATTCTTTATTATCCCATATTTTTGAAAGTTATTTAAATAATAAAAACTCAGATTCTATTCGCGAAAAATATAAACACATAGAAAATGCCAACAGTATAACATTGCACTATTTGGGTGTCTTACCAGAAATCATAAAAGTTTACAAAACGTTCAACTATTGTGAATCTCTTTATCAATTGGGCATTACGTATCTCATGGATAATTTAAAAAATGCAGAAAATGGCAAAGAAAATGGCGAAGAAAATACCAAACCTGACGAAAATGGCAAACCCGACGAAATAAGTAAAGAAATCACTTTTTTAAAAAACCATAATGAGAAATATATGGAAATGTTTCAAAACCATTTAAACTCAGAAATAAAATTCATTAATTTTTTTGAGTTTTTAATTCGAGAAAAAATAGCTTTTATACATGAAGAAAATGAATTTTTAAAATTGTATATATATTATGGTAAAAAAGAATTACCACAATTACCCCATACTCCCTTATTTTCAAGTTGTAGAACAATAATAAAAATAGAAGTATTACGTGATGTAAACACAAAACAAATAATATATTCAAGTAGGTCTTTTTTTTTAGAAACATTAATAACCTTAAAAGAATATAAAGTCAAAAATAAAAGTGCATATATAGTTATTGAAACATCCGATGAAAATAGTACTATCAAAAAAAGATTAAAACTAGAAATGTTATATAAAATATCACCCTTTTCACATATTAATGCATATATTATTTCAAATGATGGGGTCGAGACTGTTTATCATAAGGGAAATGTATATCAACGATCTGCTAGTGATATTAAAGATGTTATCAGTGATATACGTAATGATTTTTTAAATGTTATTTTACCACAACATAATATGTTTGATTTGATTGATAATTACATATATATTATTATATGTTTGAAAAATGAAAACTGCTAATTAATACATATGAAATATATTTTCATATATCTATGATTTTTCCTTTGTTATTATTTTCTATAGAAAATAAGAGCACCAAATTGTCTTCTTAAAAAAATTTCTATGCAATATTATCGCATTTTTTCACCATTTTTTATGTTCTTCTGTTTTAATTTAATATATAATGTGTCCCGTTTTATATGTTCAATTAATAACTGTGCTTTTTAAAGGCACTATTTTATCCACATCCATTTTACACCAATTTTTTTGTCTACTATAAAACTATACATTACACTTTAATAAAAAAAATATTATATTATTAGTAAAATAATTTCTAAATAGAAAAAATATGAGCATATATCGCTAAATTAGCATAGATTCGTGCATATATACTTCTCTTTATCCATATTAAATGGAGTAATATACATGCAATATGCCAAACTTTTGTTATTATCTATGGTTTAAAAAAATATTTTAAACACAATATTTTCAAATTTCTCACCGCTGATATATAGCTGGTGCGTGGCGATTTTGGAGTTGTCGTATTCGATATAATAATTTTTTTTTCATGTTTTTTTCATTTTTTTTGTTTCAGTTTTTCAGAAAAAGGAAATTACCTTGGCATATCAATGCGCACAGTGTGTATATATACATATGTATACTTTTTCATATGCGTGAGTGCCTAGGTAGTTGTTATTTAGTTTTATGTAAAACAAAAAAAAATATACACATATGTAAACATTATGAAATGTGTATTAAAAGGCAAACTATATAAGATATGAACAATATACTCAAAGTATCTAACTTCAAGCCATCAGGCTCAAATTTCCAATACATAATTCAGTTAATCCAATAAAAAAAGAAAAAGCCACAAATAAATTGTTGTCATAAAATGCGTTCTCTACTAACTTCTGAACATTATTCTTCTTGCATCTCCTCTTCATCCATATTATATGGAATTGGTGAAAATGGATCATCATTTTGTACATCATTTGCACCACCTTGTTGAATAGGAGAAAAAACTTGCGTACCTTGAGCGTTCTGTCTTATTTGTACACGGGACTGTAACATGTATGCAGGAGAAAGAGGGTTTTTTCCTGCCATGTTTTCACTCTTATCATATACAGGAGAACTTATAGAATAAGCTGGAGATGTTGGTGAAAATTTTGGAGAGGTAATTGAATATGGAGAATATTGCGGGCTACTAGGATTATTAGGTACTGGAGATGATGGCGAATATTGTGGAGAAGTGGGTGAATATTTTGGTGAGGTTACTGAATAAACAGGAGACATAATATTGTATTTTTTATTACCACCCATATCATCACCTGCTTGATTTTTTGGAGATGTAGGAGAATAATATGCATTATTACCTGCATTATATGTAGGCGATGTTGGTGAATAAGATGGAGAATAAATATTATTTTGCATCTGAGGCTTTGGAGAAAATATATCAATCATTGGATTTGGTGAATATATAAGAGGTGATTGTATATTGTTCATATTTGCTTTAGGTGAAAAAACATTATAATTATTTAAGCCAGGATTTCCAGATGCATTATTTTTTGGGGAAAATAATAATAAAGGATCAAGTGGCTGTTTATGACTTCTATTATCAAATGGAGAAAATGGAGAATGAATAACAGAAGTTGGTGAAGTAGGTGATAAAGGTGATCTTGGAGATTGGGTTGGAGAAAATTTACCTCCTAATTGTAAAGTATCTAAATTATTAAAGTCATTTTTTGATGGTGACATAATGTTATCTGAATAATTTGGCAAACATTGTGGTGATAATATATTATTCATATTATCAATTGGTAAAGTAGGAGATAATAAATTTGAATTATAAGTTGGAGAAAAAGGTAAAGGTGAACTAATTGAATTTATTCCTAAAGGTGATTGTAAACCATCAGGTGTTATAATACCTTGGTTACTATTACTGCCACTACTATCTGGTGTTGTAAAACCAGCACTTGTTATATCTTGTATAGTTTCTAAATTTTGATTTGCATCATTTAATTTTTGATTATCGATAATTATATCAAATACACCTGTACCTATTCTACATAATTGTCCTAACATTATATTTTCTGTTATACCTCTTAAATTATCTACTTGTGCAAATGCAGCTGCTTCTAATAATATTTCTACAGTTTCTTCAAAACTACATTTTATTAATGGTCCTTTATCTACTCTATTTATTCCATGTCTAGTTATAGACATTAAATATCCTTTTTGTGTCATAACATCACAAAGTATTGATAAATGCCTATAATTTACATATGAACTATCAAATGATATAACAGTTCTTAATTCCTTTAATAATGCTCTTCTAACTGCTTCTATACCTAAAACTTCAAATATTTCGACAATGTCATTTGATATAGTTTTTTTAAAATCTACTGATGGAGCACAAAATATACTTTCTAAATTACATCCATCTGTATCTAGTACCCAATGAGAGCTTCGAACAAATTTACCATTTTCAGAATCATAAGTAATTTTAGATTCTTCTCTCATATATACTTTTGTTATATTTTCAACTCCTCTTAATTTTAAGCTAGATAAACATTGTTCCATTAATTTTTTTAAAAATGTATCTTCTGTATCTTCTTTTGATATCATTGTATTATTTTCATTATTCAAATTTTTCTTTCTATTTTTTTGATTGTTTTCATCACCTCCTTTTCCCATAGTTTTGTTACTTCCACCAATATTGCCACTAATATGTTGATCATCATTTAATTCAATTTTTTTCTTTTCTCCGTCATAAAAATTAGAAGTTTTTTCATCATTTCCATATGGGCTTTTACTCATATTATGACTACTATTACTACCTTCTTTATTTTCTAAATTTCTAGAATCACTTCCAAAAAGGAAAACTTCTTCATCATCATCATCTTCGTCATCGTCATTGTTATCACTTTTGTGTAATCCTTTTCTACCACCTTCTTGTTTAACACTTTTATTACCATCTATATTTTGTCCTATATTATCTATCGAGGAATTTCCAATATGATCCCCACTTCCTATATTATTACCACTATTACTTGCATTCTCTTCATTCTTTTCATTCATATCCGATGACATACTTTTCTTTACCTTAAAAGTATTAGCTATGTTATTATAATTTTCGGGAATTTCTCTTTCATCATCATCTTCATCTTCATATTGGTCATCATTAATATTATCTCCATTTCCACTTAAAAAATTATATTCCCCATTTAAATATTTTACTCTAATTCTTAAAATTAAATCTTCTGAGTTATCATCTGTATATATAATATCTAACTCATCACTTGAAAAAACTGAATATATTATATATACAATTTCTTTCATAGTTAGTTTTTTTTCATTTACATGTATATTTGTTAGTTGAACACGTAGAACCCATTCACCTAATGTATATTGTGTATCATCTTCATCTGGAAATTCATAAAATTCATTAACCCATAATTTATCTTCTTCTAATATAGTACTTGTTGTATTAGGATCATAAATAATTTGAGCATGTGATGTTAATTGTTTTAATGTTGTATATTCCAATTTTGTTAATATATCTTTTGCTTTTTGTTGATCATTTGATATCATATCATCTAAATATATAGTAGTAGATGGTGTTTTAACATTTTTAACGATATTTATTAATTCTTTTAATCTTGGTACACCTAATGTTACATTTTTTGAACCCACACCAGCAAAGTGAAATGTATTTAATGTCATTTGTGTTGCTGGCTCTCCAATAGATTGAGCTGCTAATGCTCCTACACATTCTCCAGGGTGACATAAGGACTTATAAAATATTTTTTCAATCTCTTGTAATAACCAATCAATTCCTTTTAAACTTATTTTATGTGTATGTATCAATAATTTTGAATTTAAATATGTTCTTAAATGTGCTTTTAATAATATTGTAGCATTATTTTGAGCTTCTAACGATAGTGTATCACTATTATTTATTTGTTTAATTATTACTAATTTATCTAAAAACTTATTTACTTTTTGTACAATTTCTACGGGATTTATATCCATCGAATTTATTTTATCATCATACCCGTTTCGAACCAAACCTCCAAGTTTATTACCCATCAAATCATTATTTTCATTTTTTCCTGAAAAAAAATAATCTGCATCATCATCACTTTCACTACTACCTTCGTCATCGTCATAATTATCACTATCTTCTTTATTATATGTATCAAATCCCATGAATGATTTATCATTTTTCATAACAGTAGATAAATCATTATTCTCATATTCTTTTTTAATTTCAAACATAAGATCTTTATTTGCATTTCCTTCATCATTTAATTCATTCATGCCTTCAGGATGCATTGATTTTTCGCCCATTTTTTTTGCTCTTTTTTTTTTCTTTTTTTTTCTATTTCCACCTATACCCATTGTATCATTTCCTCTGTCCCTACTTATTTTTGTTTGGATTTTGGACTTACTACTAATTACTGGAATAAAAGGAAATTGAGATTTGGCATGTTCAATTAGTCGATTCATATTAATAGGCAAATGCTGCCTTATATCTCCATCCGAAAATATTTCTTTGCATAAATAATTTTTACACCTATACAACTCTTCAAATTCTTGGTTTAATATATTTTGTTTATTGTAATTAATATAGGCTGGATGGTCTTCACCTTCCATGGATACTGTATCAAGTGTTCTTATTTCACTTTCCCTATTTGTATTTTCGGTTTCTAATTTTTCAGATGCATTTCCTTCCTTACCTAAATAATAATCCTTTCCATATGGCTCATCATCAAAATTATATTTATATAACTTTTTAATTTCTTTATTATCTAATTTCATTAAATCGATAATTTGGTCTTCTATATATTCTCCTGCCATTCCATCTTCACCATATAAAAATTGAATAATATCACCATATGAATTTCTCACTGTTCTATCATACTGTACCATAACATCCTCCATAGCTTTAATTAATCTTCTTTGTATATAACCAGTTTCTGATGTTTTACAAGCAGTATCAATAATACCTTCTCTACCTCCCATAGCATGAAAAAAGACTTCTTGTGGTGTTAGCCCACTTAAATAAGAATTCGACACAAATCCTCTACTTTCGGGCCCATAATCAAATTTAATAAAATGTGGTAATGATCTATGATTAAATCCAAATGGAATTCTTTTTCCTTCCACATTTTGTTGACCCACACATGATATAATTTGTGATATATTAATTATAGAACCTTTAGAACCACTAGCCACCATACTAAAGATATTATTTTTTTCATCTAAACTTTCAGATGCAACTTTTCCTGCCATTTCTCTAGCACAGTTTAATTCATTATTGACTCGGGTTTCAAAAGATTCATATAAAGATTTTCCAGGTTGACACTCTAATTCACCACTTTGTGCTTTTTTTACAAGTTTTGTAACTTCATTTTTAGATTTATTTAATATTTCTTTAACTTTATCTAAAACTTTATTACTAGCTATAATATCTGAACAGCTAACTGTAAAGCCAACATATTCTAGCCAATTATTTGTCACTTTTTGTAAAGCTGAAATAAAATCTTTAGTTTTATCTGGTCCCATTTCATGCCATAATATATGAATCAAAGAACCACTAGAAGATCCAACAACCCTTTTACAAATTATACCACTTAATAATTCATTATTTTTAATAATAACTTTACCATCATTATTTGAACAATAAGGATTGTCATCTTTACAAGATGTAGAAGAATCTCTAATTAAATTAATTTTCATTTTATATCTCTTACCATATGTATTATTCCCTCCATTACCCATATTTGAAACATTATTGTTTATTTCATTTCGTGTATTACCCATATGCATATTATCCATAAGAGGCAATGGGCTATTTGGATTATTTGATCCACTTAATTTTCCAAAATTGTTTTCATTATCTCTTCCCATATTATTTCCAAATTTTGATCTATCATCATTATCAAAATTATTATTCATATCTTTATCATCAAATTGTAATAACATAGAAAACATTTGTTTTCCTGTCCATAAAGGTTTGGGTTTTATTATTGCAGGAGTTGGAACTTTATAGTTCCAATATGGTATCCAAATTAATAATGCCATAACTTCTTCTTTTGTTAAAAAATTATCTCTTCTTGTAAATTTTCGAATAGCTAATAATGAGTCTTGCACTATACCCATAACAGGTTTATTACCTTGTGGAGAAACTATTTGATTTTGTACAATCATTAAATGTTTTATTTCAGATCTTGTTTCATGTGATTGAGCTAAATGCAAGTTCATTTCATCACCGTCAAAATCGGCATTATATGGTGAAGTTACAGCTAAATTTAAACGAAAGGTAGAATAAGGCAATATTTTTGCTTTATGTCCCATAATACTCATTTTATGTAATGATGGTTGTCGATTAAATAATATATAATCTTCATCAGTCATATGTCTTTCTACTTTATATCCATATTCAAGCTCCTTTTCTGAATTTTTTCGAACATGTCTTAAATCATATTTTGATCCATTATCTCTTATAATATATTTAGCTCCTGGCCATTCATATGGACCTCTTTCCACTAGCTTTTTTAAATTATCATAATTGAGAGGAGTAACTGTTTCACAAAATGTTAATGTCATAGCAACAGATTTAGGTACCCCTATATAGTCTATACCTAAATTAGGATCACCAGTAATAACTGTTCTAGCTGAAAAGTCAACTCTTTTACCCATTAAATTTCCTCTTAATCTACCTTCTTTACCTTTCAATCTTGTTCTTATAGCTTTTATTGGTTTTTTAGATCTAGTTGTTGCAATTGGCATACCTGGTATATCATTATCAAATAATGTTGTAATATGAAACTGTAATAATGAACATAAGTCTTGCAATATATGAGATTTTGCACCTCTATCTGTTTGCCTTTTTAATTGTATATTTGTTTTTACTATATCTAAAAGTTTAAGTGTTAAATCGTCTTCACTTCGTTGATTACCATATTGTACATATGGTCTTGCACATGGTGGAGGAATAGGCATACAAGTTAATATTAAAGATGGTGGTGTACATCTATCTGAATTAAATCCAAGTATACTCATTTCTTCTTTTCTTATCTTTTTTAATATATCTAATGCTTCTTCAGCACTTAATCGTCTTTTACTACCATCTACATCATCTTCATTATTATTATGTAAAAATTGGATATACATATTTGGGCCTTCTCTAGTATATTTGGGTTGAACACAACCACAATCTACATCCTCCTTACTTATCATTTCAAAAAGGTTACTATAATTATTACTACTATTTAAAAGCATTTGTTGATTAACATTTAAATTACTTAAATCATTATTATAAAAATTATCTATAGATGTATCATTTATATATAAATTATCTTCTTGTACAGAAGAATGATTACATACTTTTATGCCTTGACATAAATCGGATAATCTTTTTAATCTTAAACTATTTACTTTTATTTTTTCTATATATTTTACTTTTGAACTATTCATATCACATAATAATCTACCACAATGGTAACAAACACATCTTAGTACATTCAATACGATATTCATAAAACCGTAGTGATACATTGGTTTTGCTAATTCTATATATCCAAAATGCCCTGGACAATTTTTAACATTCATATTACAAGTACCACATAAAGCCTTATAATCTATAGTTCCCATTCTTATATCATTTAATCCTCCATCTCTTGGAAATCCATCTTTATATATATCAACATTAACTATTTCACATACTCCTACTTTTTTTATAATTTCTGGGTCTAATACCCCAAGTTCTAATCTTTTCACTCTCTTTAACTCACATGCTGAGTATGGAATATTTAAATCAACTGTCATTTTTTATATTTTTCACTTTTTTTTTGTTGTCCTCTTCTTATACTTCCTATTCTTCCGTTTTCTATGAAAATCAAATTCAATATTTTCTTGTCTCTATGTGGAAGAACAAGATAAATAAAAACATGCAAAACTTTTGCATGTATATTTAAACTTAAGTTTTTAAAACTAGTTTTTTGATAATATGTGGCATTATTATTTATTTCCACGTTGAAATGTATATATAAATATAAAACGTAATATTTCCTTTCATGGAAAATTCCCTTTGTTTCTGTTTTGAGATTAGTATGTATATTATATGTGAACAATTTTGTATAAATACATAATATACAACTTGGAATTATGGCTATATTTGTATTTTTAACACATGCCTCTCTAATTTAATCACGCTCTTATTTATATTGTGCTTTAAAATTATATACCTTATTACTTATATGACTGTTGATTCATATTATAAAGAATCAAGAATAGTCTCAGTGGGTATCAATATGTATATATATATGCACTATTTATTTACTCCTTTTATTTGCTATACTACTTCGAATGTAAAGCATGAAACATTATATAAAAAAAAATGAAGAACAAAGAGAAAAAGTGTGTGGATAAACAAACCAATGAATATAATAAATGTATATTACTATACTATATAATAATTTTAAAGTTCATTTAAAATAAATATAAAAAATAATAATACAATAAAAACTAAACCAGTAGTTATTTTTTGGTATATTTAATTTTAAAAAAAATTTCCCTTTGTTATTATTACTTTAGGTAATAATACAATTATATATTTTTGTTAATATTTAAAAATAATAAAACTTGTATACAAAAATAAATCCATAAAATTATACCATATAACACTATCATTGTTGTATAATTTTTTACATACTATAAATTATATGTAATTCTTCATTTTTGCATCTTTTTATTTTTTATAATTTTCATAAGTTTACAAAAAAGGGAAAATAATAAAAAAAGTAGTTACTATAAATATGTAGATATATTTATGTATGGTTTACATAAATTCAAAATACTTCTTTAAAGGTTCACATAAAATCGTACTGCTATAAATATATATCTACCTATGTATTTTATTCACAATATTAAAGCAATAAAAATAAAAGAATTTTTATTTATTTATATAGTATATATATATGCATATATTGGTGGAATATTTTTACCAGCAACATAAATTTATGCATATAATGTGATCAATATGGCATTAAAAATTTGCATATATATAATATTAAAAAATTAATAAATAAATAAATAAATAATCAAATAAATAAAAAGAAATGAAATAATGTGAGCAACTTAAATTGCTACAACATTAGGAAATCATATTATTATTAACAAAAATTATTTTATAATGGTATGTAAATTAAAAAAATGAGATGAGAAAAAAGCCTGTGGTATTTTCTGCACATATATAAAGGAATAATATCCATATTTTATTATAGAAAAAATTGTAATACTATAGAATCTTATACTTCCTCCACATTTTTTATAGTTAAAAAAATATAGGAATTATATTTAAAATACAATCAGCAAAGGAAATATTAGTATACTTGCAAAGGCAGGTGATACTATCCTTAAACCCTTTAAATAAATTCATGGGTTTATATATTTATTCTTCTCATATAAAATAAAACCTTATTATGTAAACAAGTATGTATACAAATATCACATATTTGTATTTGGAAAAAAACTGTTATATATAATTATTATATATGTACTACCAAAACTTTAAAAATCGAAAAAAATATTTCTAAAATTGTATGTAAACCTTATTTATAGTCACATTCGTCTTTTGACATTCAATGTCATTCATTGAAAATGGTGAAGTTAAGCTTGAAAAAAAAAATAAAAAACAAATTAATAATTGTAAAAGCATACCTAAGTTGCCCCATGTTTTTATTTCCATTGTAGTTTTATCATATTACTTAATGCATGTATAATTTTATAGAGGTATCCATAGAACTATGACCTTACCATACAACAATGAGATATAGTAAATATTATGTAAATGTAAAAATTAAAATTACGAAAAAAAAAACCTATATATTTGCAACTCTAACTAATTTTGTTAATAATTGTTAGTAAAAAAAAACATTAAATTTCAAAAATGTGCGCAGTGTTACAACCATACGCATAGGAAAAGTTTTCATTTTTTTATTGTGAAAAATAATGAGTATATATGTAAATAGGAACATATATATAAATATGTACACACATATGTGTATAGGCATAAAAATTAATAAGCAAATGTAAAACATACAAATGATTCCCTATAAATGGGTATGTAAATTTGAATAAAACAAATTTGTTCCAAGGTAGAGAACAATAAAAAAATGAAAATCATAAGTAGAATAAGAAAGGCGCGAAAATATATGAAAGAAAAAATATAATCTTTTTATTGTGTCAAACAAAATAAATATATTATAAACGCGCAAAATCATAGTTGTAAGTGAAAAATATATTGAAAAAAAAGTGTAAAAAAAAAGAGTAAAAAAAAAGTGAAAATCCAAAATAAAAATAAATTGAATACTATCCCAAACAATTAACTATCATTAATTCTATCATCTGATTGTAATAATACATTTTCACCTGAATAATCATTTGTTTGCATTTGATCTGGTTCTTTTTTTTGTGATTTTTTAATATTGTTATATATAGACAAAGACTGAGATATTAAACCACCAACATTATTTAAATCAGCAGGAATAACCACTGTGTTATTATTTTTACAAATATTTGAAAAAGCTTCAATATATTGTTCAGCTATATGTAATGCAATAGCATTATGTGAATCTAGTTTTTTAATTTTATTTGCAATAATATCTATAGCTTCTGCTGTTGCATCTGCTTTTGCTTTTATAGCAAATGCTTGCCCTTCTGCAACTAAAATTGATTTTTTTTTTTTTCCAATAGCAATATTTATTTCACTTTCTCTCTCTCCTTCACTTTGTAATATTTCAGCTCTTTTTCGTCTTTCAGCTTCTGCTTGTTTTTCCATTGCATTTTTTATATTAACAGGCAATATAATATCACGAATCTCATATCTCATACATTTTATACCCCAATTTTTTGATGATTCATTAATAGCTTTAACTATTTTTTCATTTAAATTATCTCGTTCTAAAAATGTTGTATCTAAAGTAAGTTTCCCTAATTCGGTTCTCATAGTAACTTGTGCTAATTGGGTAACAGCAAAAATTGCATCATCAATAGCATAAGAAGCATAATAAGGGTTTTCACATTTTATATATAATACACCATCAATATTTAGTGTAACATTATCTTTTGTTATAGCTGTTTGATTTGGTATAGTAATAGTTTCTTCTTTTAATGAAAATACATAAGCTACTTTATCAATAAAAGGTACAAGAAAATGAATTCCTCCTAATAATGTTTTTTTATATTTTCCTAACCTTTCAATTATATATGCTGTTTGTTGTGGTATTATTATAAATCCTAAATTATTCCATATTTTTTTATAATTTTTTTTATTATCACTACTTGTATAATAATTATATCGATTTTCATAAAATATACCTATTCTAGGATTTTTTCGATTTATATATTTTTGTCCATTTAATATATTAATATTCTTATTATAACCATAACAATTTCTGACTTGACCTATCAATCTTGTACAATTCTTACTTATATTATTATTATTATGATGTAATAGTATTTTATTGCAATGAATTAAAGCCCCTTTCTTCCATGATATTTCACATAATGAATTCATTTTTTGAAATCAAAAATGCCCACATGTATCTATATGTATCCTCTATGTATATGTTTACATATACAAATAATTTATTTTTATTTCAAATATATGTATAATACTTTTCTCTTATTTTATATTACAATAATATATTTACTCCTTTATTCAAACTATATTAATCTCTTGCGCAATATATATAATCCCATTCAATGCTCTTTCGTTCAAATATGAGTATACATAAATTTGTATGCATATATGATGTGGTTCTCTTATTAATATAGTTGCATTCCTTTCTACTATTTCTTGTGATCCTCAAAAGTTGCTTCTATTTATCACTATGTTATGGATCACTCACTTCTTTGCCTCCTTGTTTATTACTATATGCTGCCTTGTTTATTATTATTACTGTTAGTTTTCGTTTTTTTCATAATTTTATACGCGAACTAGCTATTGCTCCACTTTCTTTTTCCAAAAAATTTAACGATGATTTTCTTTTTATATTTTTATTATCAAAATAAATAAAAGCATATGTATGTAAATATACCTATGCATATAGAGCCTATTTATACACAAACAATTTACTCATATATATATTTACATCCTATTAAACCTTAAACATGGCTTTTGCCTATGTATTTATTACTTATTATCACTTATTTATATAAAAAAATATGAAAAAAAATTAAAAAAAATAATAAGAAAAAATACAAAGAAAAAAAATAGGGATAAAAAAAATTGCTATTATAAATATAAAATAATAATGTCGTCAAATAAATTTTCCCTATAAATTTTTTTTTTCGACGTTTTAATTTTTTTTCCTTTCATTTCATATTAGCTATAAACAAATAAAAGGAATATAGTATATATATTTATATAAATATATAACATGAAAAAAATTTAAATGCTTAATTAATCTAATGCCAACAAATAATTGCTAAAAAACTATCCTTTATAATGCAACATATATGATATTTCATATATAAGGCAAATATAATATGGTATTAATTCCCCTCCAATTTTACACATTCATATGACCGAGCATATTATACGAAAATACAATATCTTAGAGAAAGGTATATGTAACAAAATACAAATTTCCCATTATAATATATATAAAAAGTTATAATACAACAAAAGTATATATATATTTTTATTTTATACAAATGTATATTTACACATTTGAACTGAGTTCTGTGGATTTTTTATATATTTATTTTCTTTCTTAAAATGAAATGCATGTGTTGTGTTATCTATATATGCCTTCTTTCATATTAGAAAAATGAAAAGAAAAAAAATATTATCATAATTGGATTTAACTACAACAATAAAGTTGGTACTATTTTACAAAATTAATATGCATAAGTGTACATGTATTTTTCTTATTCATATGTTTTAGCATTAAAAGTTTAGGGATTACGAATTTGGTTTCTACACTTAATGGGTTTTTTATATTTCACAATAAAAAAAAAGTGAAAACAAAATGAGTAAGCATATGATAAAATATGAATAAATGATTATAACTCACTTCCAAACCTATGTCTTATAGTGTTTGAAATATATCAATGTATTAATTCTAGTAAATATTGAATATTTATAAAATCACTTTTGGGAATATTTTCGTTTATATTATCTTTGTTATTTAATTCTTCTAATTCATCAAAAGCATTAAATTTGTTACTTCCTTTAGTATTTTTATTAAAATTATGTAAATTTATCAAATTCTCCTTCTCATTTTTATTTAACTTGTTTCCATTTTGCTTTATTTTATTGGTATCCTTCCATTTTTTAAGCAGAGAATTAATATCTTTTACATTTATCGTTTCATTTTTTGGTGTGTTTAAAATGATACTTAAAATTTTTGTTATCTGTCTATTTAAGGATTTATCATTAGGCTTACTTTCATATAATAATTTGTTCATACTTTTAAAGATATTTGTATTATTCAGTTTATTCAAATTATTTATCTTTACAAGATCATTATGATCAATTATATTATCTTCTTTATTACTATTGTTTATATCGTTTTCTAGGTTGACCATGTCGTCTTCTACATAATATACATCATCTATAGCATAATAATTATCCTCGTGTATATCATTCTTACTTTTCATTTTCCTTAATTGCATTGGTTTTATTGATATATTACTAAACAATTTTCCTAAACTTTTCATCCAAAATGTTGCATATAAAAATAAAAAATATAGAAATAAATTCATTTTGTTAACTATCTTTTAAAATTAGAAACAAAAAAATAAAATAAAAAAGTTTATTATTTTATATTTCACAGATCATGAAAAACAAATACCCATTCGTATGAGAATGTATAAACAATTATTTATATTCACAAGGGTAGCAACAAAGTACACAACACGTATATAGGGTTTTTAATTTGTTCGCGTTTTTTATTTTCCAAAATAAGGGCTTAGACAGGAATATCTTAGGGGGAATATTAGTTATTTATTAAACAATTACAAGCGGTATATGCACAGTTAAAATTTTTTAATGTGCTAATTTTTATTTTTTTCATTAAATCATTGTATTATATGTTATTTTGTGAAATTAATATTTATACTTTATTATGTATATATAGAAAATAATATATAACACAATTAATTAAAGAATATAATTATTTTATGAATGTTAATAAAAAAGAAAGTGAAATACACATATATTTATGTACAATACATATACAAAAAAAAATTGTTAATATAATAAAGCAATTTAATAATGTGTGTATGTTTTTTTTGCCTGAATTTTAGCTAGCTGTACAAAAAAAAAGCTAGTCTTCTATTGATTTATACAACGGATATTGCTGCTTAATTTTTTTATTCGAAAAAAATATAGTTCCATTTTTATATCTATAAATAGGCTTTGGTGATTCATTTGGTATTTCGAAATTTATTGTTAATTCATTAAATCCGTAAAATGGTATATTGTTATGATGTTTAACTAAATATATTTTATATATATCTTTCATTGCACCAATTTGTAATAATGAATTAACTGTTTGATGATAATCAATAACATTGAATAAATCATGTTGTTTTATAACATTTCTTGATATAGCATTTATAATTTTTTCATCACATAAATTGAGATTTTTTTTTATATTATTCAAAGCTCGTGCTATTCTGCTAAAATCACAAGGTTCAAAATATTTTATATTATTATGTGCATGTTTACACAAAATGTTAAATGACCCTTCGTCGATGCAATTGTGTAAGGATAAAACTTCTATAAGTTTTGGTACATCATAAACATCGCTTTTATTTCTCTTGAATTCAACACTGGAATCTCCTTGAGCATTAAAATCGCGATCTATCTTCTTTACCTGCTCATTTATATTCAGCAAAATTCTTTTGGCTCTTTCTTTGTCTGTAAATGTTTTACTCACAAATGAAGATAATTTAGTAAGGGAATCCATATCAAGAATATTAATATGGCTTTCCACATGTAATAACATTTTTTTAAAAATTTTAAATATTTCTGAATATTGGCAAGGTAATATTAAAGAGAGATAATAACCAATTGCGCATAATACACTAGGAGGATAGTCATATAAATATAATTGTATATGCTTTAATATGTGCTCAAAAAGTTTTATATCATTAATTTTTAATGAATAAAACGATTGAACAATTTTTTCTATTAAATGCGGATTTAAGCAGTTTTCTTCATTTTTTAGCATATGTATTGTATATATACTAATATAATCAAAAAAGGGATAGTTCTGAAATTTTAAAACAGAAAAGTAATAAGCTATATCAATTAAATTTTTTATATTTGGATAATAATTAAAATGTTCTTGCTTATATTTTAATAAACTATTTTCAGAAGCTAATGCATGTAATAACGCTTTATCTCTATCACTGTCTATATAATCATCATTTTCACTAATAATAACCTGTTCATTCTCTTCATTGTTATTATTATTCTCATAATTTTTATTGTCAAAATGTGGATTATCAAAACTTTCAAATTGATTATGATTTTCAGAATTGCATAGACTAATACGATATGCAATTTCTTTTGTTAATTCATTAAAAAATAAATAGTCATGTATCAAACAAGAAGCATAACATTCAATTATTTGTGTTAATTGACTAAATGTTATAGTATTAATATGTGAACGCAATAAGTCTCTAATTTTGTTAAATAAATATTTGTCCTGTAATTTACATATTGAAAAACCTCTTAATATTAATATTAATTGGTAAGGTAAATAAATATATAATCTATTATTTAACATTTTTGTCATATTTTCTAATTGCGCTGTGGCTTTTAATTTACCATAATAATAGCATATTCTAGGTAAATTTAAAAATGTATTAATTTTATTTTCTATTCTTGATGATATTAATTTAAATCGCCAATCACTACTTGAACACATACCAACATCTACTAACCGTTTTAATACCTTCATATAATGATATGCCTTTTTTCTTTTATGTCTATAATATACCCATACGTTTAAAACCTCATCAGAAGTAGTGGCTTGCGCCAATTTCTTAGGTAGCATCCATTGCCAGCTGCTAGATATTTTTTTTTCAGAAAATGTTGCTTCATAATTAAATATTAGACGTTGTGTATTTTCTATACTTCTCGGTAATTGGTATCTTTCTATATATCGTGACCATGATCCTTTTCCTACTCTCTTATGGAAACGATAATATGCAAATCGCTACAAATGGTAAGAAAAAGAAAAATATGCATGTATCCACCTTATTTATAATATTACATTAATTAATAAATGCAATAAACTTGTATAATTAACACATAACTGATAGCAAATACGATTGTTAACAATACTATCTGTTATATAATTTAATATATTAAAAGGTGATTGTAGAATATGCCCTTTAATTATGAATTGCAGTTTTATTCCACTACAAAAGGGTTTATATGCATACACAACATCGGATGTACTAATTAAGTATATATATATATATATATACTTATGATGCATTTATTTTATGTATTATTTTTTCTATTCTTACCTTCTGTACTTGAAAAATATTATTTTTCGCGGCTTTAAGAGAAATCGGGAAAACGTCAGTTTTCATTTTATCCCCTAAGCCATCCAATGGCTTCCAAGTTTAAAAATCACAATTCTCTATTTTTTTATCTACTATTTTACATAGTTTAACATTTTGGTGTTTTCACTATTTTTATCCTTTAATGTGTAATATTAATTTTTATTTATATTTTTTTTTTGAAATACACTATCTTATATTTTTTGAAGTAATAAATTTTTTACAATTATTTCTGTATGGTGAAGTAGGCTATATATTTTTTTTACTTTTCTGAATATGGGTTATTTTTTATGCTATCATTGCTGCCGTTTTAATTTTATTTATTTTTTTTTTTTAAGTTAACATATTTTGATTGATGTATTTTCGGCATTTATTTTTGTAATAATAATAAAGAGTCAAATAAATATGTAACAAATAAATGAGCAAAAATAGAAAAAAAAATGCATCTTTTTTTCCATATATATAAATGAAATAACAATCATATAATATAATACATATATGAGGGTACAATCTTTAGTTCTATTACTATTTAATGTGATAGATAGAAAGTATCCCATTCAGAATTTGAATAAATTATAGTTTGGGTTACCTAAAATCATATAAATATTTTGATTACAGTTTAATTTTTTACATTTTTTAGTTTATCTATTCTCTATTTTTGACCGTTACATAATTTTGATACATTATTGCCACTTTCTGATGGAGATAAACGAATTTAATGAGCTTGTCAAACAACGGGAATGTATAGAAAATGAAATAAAAGAGAATCTCGAATTTTTAGAAAGTCCTGAAAATAAAAATATTGGAATGAATGGAAAATTAATAGATCCAGAAGGGTTTCCACGTAATGATATAGATATATATAAAATTCGAATTGCTAGAAATAAAATAATATGTCTAAAAAATGACTATTTAAACATAAATAAAAAAATCGAAGAATATTTACATGAAATACATAGCTCAAAACCCGCTATAAGAGTAGAAAGAAATAAAGGAAATTATTCAAACAACAACGAAGATCTAAATAGTATTAATATTAAACCGATAACTAACAAAGAAGATATTGAATTTGCAAAAAATAATATTTTTGCTTTAGTCGATGAAATTATAGAAAATTCCCCATCACATAAAGCAGGTATAAAACTTAATGATCAGATTTTCGAATTTGCAGATATAAAAAAAGAAGGGAATAATATTGATATGAATAATACAAATAATATATTTAAAAAAATATCAGATTTTATGAAACAAAATCCTTCTAAAATTCAACTTAAAATTCTAAGACAGGAAGCTATATATCATTGTAATATATTTCCTGATAAAACACCGACAGGCTTATATATTGGATGTCATTTAGCACCGATAACAAAATTATCAAGTTAGGGAATTAAAAAGCGGAGAGAAAAGTTGAATGAATGAATGAATGGAACAAAAAAAAATCGAAAAAAAAGTCGAAAAAAAAAGTCGAAAAAAAATAAAATGAGGATACCCAATCATCATAAAAAGCTACACAAATTTTCAATGTCTAACATAAAATTTTCAAAGGTTCCAAATTTACAATTTAATTTTTTTGCAATCCTAAATAAAAAATTAAATACATAAATATGTATAAATGTATGTGTGCATATAATTGACAATATAAACATATGATCCATGTTTTATATTATAAAATATGCATAGTTGTTTTTAATATACCATTTTGCATAAATATATGCTTTAAATTGCTTTTCAAAAGGCATCGAAAAAAACATTTTAAATACATCCCCATCTACAACCCCTTTACATGATTTTTCAGACAAATTCATTTTATATGTATTATTAGAATTGTCATTTATATTTCCAATAGATGATAAACTATCATTCAATGCTATTTCAATACATAAAGCTTTTTTGAAATTTGTCAAATTTGAAAATGGTATTATTGAACTAATTGCTCCTTCGCTCGATGCACATAAAATACTTTCTTTTTTTCGTAAAATCTCATTTTGTGGTTCTTCTCTAAAAAATAAAATTAATCAAAAAGAATTAAAAAGGGTATCAAATTAATGGAAAATCAACACTTATTATGGAAGTAAATTATTTTTTTTTTTTACTCTTCAATTAGACTAGATAACGAAACGGGGAGCATCTTATTGACAACATGTCCATGGTTGAATAATGCTACTCTCTATATTAAAATAAATATAATAAACCAAACAAATAAATGAGAAACTTTCATCTAAATTTTATTAAACATGCATATGCTAATTTGAACCAAGCAACTCACCGATAACTTAAAGGAATCTTCATCGTTATATTTTATGCTTGACCTTTGAAAAAAAAAACAAAATTAATATGTGGCAATTAAGAAAGTATAGTGTCAACCAAACATACGCCAATCATATATATGATACTATTCTATTAATCTTTCTCTGCCTTTTTTTGAGCCTCACTTTTGAAACACAAGAAAATTGGATTCCATGTCAGACACTAAAAAGTGACTTTTTGACAGTGCGCAAACGAACCTAAAATTGGAAAAAAAAAAATGAAATAATAATATAGTAAGAAAATATAAATATAAGCAGATTTATTTGACGATCATTTTTCTCTTACGTGCACCACACATTGGAATAGTCTCTACAAACTTCAGTTAGAATTGACTGAAAAATGAAAAAAATAAACCCAAATTAGTTAAAGGAATATATGTAGAAATACAAATTAGGATAGTCTTCAAAACTAAATGATAAATATTATTTACATTGTTAAAGTCATAGGATAGTATAGTTACAGATGTCATTATATCTCCAACCACAATATAATTTTCTCTACAAAAAAAGAAGCATAAGATATCGTATCATGTTTTTTATGCTTTAGTGGAAGTAGTGAAACATATTTACAAATGCATAGATAAAAAAATAACTTAGCATGCACTAATTACATCACGTCAAGACTCATGATCCAGGAACTGGGTGTAAAGGATGCTACATCCACAATCGTACCATCATTTTCGAGTTTCTACAAAAGAAAAAGCCAAGAAAGGGAAAACAAAATGAATAAAGCACAAAATAGAAATGCATAAAAAAATAATACATGAGAAATAAAACATACCACTGGCTTGTTTGTATTATCTACGTATTTGTCTAAATTAATGAGGAATTCGCTAATATCTAATATGACCACCTATGAAAATGAAAGTAAAATAAAATGAATGAGTCATAAATTTTGGTCATATATAAATGGGAAAATTATAATGATGAATTTACAAATTTATAGATTACCGTATTGTTGATTGTCGTAATTAACTTATCATAAAATTGTTTGAGGTGTGTAATACCACCAACATTAACATTGTGTGTATATATATGCTTAATTTCAAATAAGTTTGCTTTTTTTTTTGCAAAAAAAATATAAATATGACCAGAAGATGGCTCTGAAACTCTATCATTAATATTAGCTGTACCGACACATATTAATGTGTTAATATTACTTTTGTTTGGATATATATCTCTATTAATTTGATATACACATATACTTGATACATTATATTTTGACGGAATAATATAAGAATATTTAAATGAATTTTGATGAGGGTTAAAAAAACAAATAATTTGTTTTAAATTTTTATTAGTTTTATGTTTTTCTTCAGGAGGACATGAAGTTATCAATAACCCACTCTCTTTATGATAAGCAATTTTTTCAACGGTTCTATAAAATGGGATTTTTTGTATATATGTTTCATTAATTTCATTTAAATGTGATATATATAAAGATAATCCATCAAAAAATATAAAATATAAATTATTTTGATTTTTTTTTTTAAAACTGTTAAAATTATGAAATGGATTTAAATAGTCAAAGTCATTAAATATATCTACTAAAAATATATTTTTTATAGAAACTTTTGATAAAGATATTTTTTTTTTTATATCAGAATATATTATTATAGGATTATCAGAACAAATAAAAAGAAAATTTGATTTTTTTACATATGTATTATTATTATTATTTATATCAATTTTATTTTTTTCTGAACAAAGTTTACTAAATTGTTTAAATTTTATTGCAGATCTACACACATTTATTTTACGTCTATTTGTTAATAATATATTACCACCCTTAATAATATATTTTTTTAAATATACTTTTTGATCAAAAAATATATTATTTAAATCATGTAAACATGATGAAGAGTTTTCACTTGAACTAAGTGTTTGTGAAATATTTTGGTCACCTTTTTTATTCTCCCATTTATTATGTTTATTATAAAAAATTGTATTCTTTAATTTGGTGGCTAATCTTTTATTTCCTTTATTTTTTATATCTTCATTTGGATTTATTTTATTTCGTTCTATACTTTCAACTAATATTTTTTCCATCGTCTCTATCCCTAAACTAATTTTATTAGTCTTTCTAGGAAATATTTCAGATTTTATTTTTTCATCACTAAAATTATAAACATTATTTTTTTCACTATCTAAATTTTGCATTGAAATTTCTCTTTTTCGTTTATTTGTATTATCATTATTGTTGAAACTATTTTGATATGTTTTGTTTTCTTCTTGTTCATCTGAATTATAATTCTTATTGTAATTCATTAAAATGTCAATTGCATTTTTTAAATTTTCATTTTCTTTTTCACTTTTTTTACTATCACCTAAAAATGATGACACACTATCTAACTCACTACAACTGTCACTATTATTATGATGGCTCATTCTTGATTTTTTTAAAATATGAGGAGGAAGTTTTTTTTTTGTATTATTTTTTACACTTCCATTAGAAGAAAAACTAAAAGATGAATGATAAATAAGTTCACTTTCTATGTCTGAATAGTTTTCTTCATATGTATCACTATCAATTATTTTATTAAAATTTTGACTATTCTTATATTTTTTTTTTTTTTTTTTTTTTTTTTCAGAATTTTCTTTTTTTTTTAATTTTTTCCTTTTAAAAGTGCAAAAATTTATAGTAGAATCATCAGATTCTAATCCATAAACCTGATAAAAATTAAAAAAATAATTCATCCGTTTTTTATTTAGAGTAATATGATTTGATTCCTTTTCAGTCCCCTTCCCAGTATTATCATTTATAATATCACTACTACTCCAATTCAAATTGGCTTTTTTTCTATGATGTGATGATATATCTTTATCACTAGTATTTTTACTTTCTGTATTCCATAAATTAGAAAAAAAATTATATTTCTTTGTTTTTTTTATCAAAGATCCTGAACTTTCTTCACTCATTATATCATCATGAGCATTTTTTATATCACTTGAGGATACATCATATTTTGAAGATTCACTTTGATTTTTCGAATTATAACTTATTTTTTCATTTATCAGGTCTATATATGTATTCTTATTTTTATCACAACGATTGTAACTATTACACATTGTATCGCTAGCATTGTCTACATTGGCATAAGTATGTTCAGTCTTTAGGAATTTATCAATGCTAATAAAATTTTTTGAATTTATATTTATATTGTAAAATAATTTTGATTCTATTTTTATTTGATCCATATCTTGTGCACATAGATTATGTAAATCATATATATTTTTAAATTGCTCTTTTGAAAAATTAAAATAATTAAATATATTTATATAATTTTTTGATAAATATTTTAACATTTTTATTTTAGACTTTTTTAATTTCTTTTCTTTTTCAATATCATTAATTATTTTATTTTGATTTTTATTTATTTTATAATTCATACCACAATTTAAATCTTCATTTTTTTGATATATACATTTTAGTGATCCTTCTTTTTTTTTTAAAAATTTCTTATGTATTTTTAAAATATTTAAATATTTTTTTTTTCTTTCTTCATATTTTTTATTTATTTCAACAAATGTTTTGTTTGAACTTGAGCTTGAATTATCATCTCTCAAGCTACTTTCACTTTCTTCACATTCATTATGATTTCTTTCCATTTTTAAAACATTACCAGTTTGTGAATCTATTTCGTTATCATTTTGGGATGGTACTTCAGATTTATCTTTACTATGATTATCACCTGAACAGTCAGGATCTATAATAACTTCTTCACAATTTATTTTTCTGTTTTGTGCATTTAAAGAATGTTTAGGTACATTAGTTTTTTTATTTAAATCCTTTTCTTCACCTTTAAAAATATCATATGATTGTCTAATTTTCCGCATTTTTTTTCCTTTCTCTGTTTTTATTTTTTTAACACTTCCAACTTCACAATGGGTTCGTAGCAAAAAATATTCTAAATCACCATTACTATATCCAATAAATAAATACAAATTATCATTAAACTCAACTATTCTGATATCAGAGATAAATATGAAGAAGCTTTGTTCTGGGATGTAATGACAAACTTGTGTAAATATAGTTACATTTTTTTGATCATGCTCACTACCTTTTAATTCATCTATGTTGGCATCTTGTTTATTGCTTATTACTTTGTTCTTCATTTCAGTTAGAAGCTTATTATAAATATTAAATAAAACCACCTCCTTATTATTAAAAACACATGCCAATATAAATCCCTTATATATATGAACCGAAGTAATTGCTTTATCAAATTTATATTCATACACAAAAATAAGAACCTTATCATAAATTGTATATACTTTTATACTATCTTCAGAATATATATAAAAATAATCTTTATATAAAAAAAATTTACAAATAAAGTTAAACTTTAATTTATAAACCAACTTCATTGATAAACAACAAAATAAATTTATACATTCATTAGTTACTTGAACAATATATGGATAATTACTCATTATATTAAAATATATTGTATTTACATTTAATTCGATATCTGTATTTTCATATTCACATAATAATACTTCATTCTGATTTTCTTTTTTATAATTTTCTTCTTCTGAACCTGGATAAAATCCATTAAAAACAGAACCATTTCTATCCTTCCCATTTTTATTTGATGTGTTTGAATTTTTTTCACGTTCTCTATCGATACATACCCCAATAATTTTTGTGTGAAAACCATATGATAAACAAATAATAAAAATGTGAAAATATATAAAATTGGAATATTTCAAAACATTTATATCATTTTCATTTTCAAAAAAATATTTATTTAAAAAAGATAAATCTATATCTTTAATTTCAACATGTTTTTTATTATTTAATGTTGCAAATACTTTAAATTGAAATGGTTCTTTTGATTTTACGGATTTACCTTGTCTATTCTCATTATTTTCTTTATCATCAACATTAGAATCACATTTTTTTAAATATATAATATATTTTACTGAAAATATATTTGTAATTTTATCAAAATCTAATTTTGAAATTATATTTGTTTTTAATCCATTACGTATGATAGATATACAACCAGTTCTTCCATAACTATTACATGTCACTATTTCTCTTTCTTCATTCTTATTTTCAATTAAACAGAAATCTAAAATCGGTCCCATATTTTGTATAAATGATAAAATTTCTATATAAAATTTCTTTTCTTCTTCTATATTTCCATTCAAATTATTTTTAAATTCATTTTGAATTGTATTTATATTATCATTATTTAAATTGTCTATATATAAATTACCATAATATTTTTCATTTGTTTGAAAAATTGTATCACTAGGATTTAGTGAAAAATTGTTAGATGCATTCCCAACAAAGCTAGAATTTGTATTACTATTTACAGGATAATTATGCATTCGTAATAAATAACTGTCACTTACTTGAGAACCTAAAAATATTATATCTGAATAAATAGAAACTATAATATTAGATCTCGAACAGGTTCCAATAAATTGAAGATTAATGGATTCTACATCTGAATATCCAAAAATCCCTAAATTTGTACATACATCAATACTATTCCGTTTTTCTTTACTACGTTTGAAATTAAAATTTGTTTTTTCTTTAATATTATGACCATTATCAATCGGATTTATGCAATTCATTATGTCACTACTATAGTTATTATCATTATTTTGGGAGCATCTCACCATATGTGAATTATTACCAAATGTTGATAAACAAGACAAAATAAAAATATCTCCATAATCATCTGCAAGTATAAATTTATTTTTTCCTAACTGTTCAACACATCTAATTGTTCTTAATTCTGAACTTAAAAAAAAGTTTTTATCTTGATTACTTTCAAAATTTATAAAATTTATAAATTGAAATCCTATTAAAAGTATTCTATTTTTTTTTAAACAAACTATTTTATTAATACTTGAATCTACCATAAGAGCTTTATAATAATTAGGTAAAATCAAATTTTCTTTTTCACTATATTTCTGATAATTATCATTACTACTTGTACTATTTATATTATCATTATCTACAAAATGGGTAGACATTGTATTATTATATTTGTTTGTATTTGTTCGATATTTATTAGATATTTCATAATTTGGTTGATTTTCATTTCGATTATTAATTGGAATTAATCTTATATATCTTTCATATATATATGAATCCTTATTTTTAGAATCATATAATATACAAATTGTTGCATCTACATTATTTCTTTTGTTTCTCCATTTTGATTCTGATATATATTTATCAATTTCATTTTTTCCATTATTTTCACCATCAGAATCTGCTAACTTTTTTTTTATATCATTATTATAATTTTCGTTATCACTTTCCTTTTCTGTTTCTTCTTTTTTAACAAAGGACCATTGTTTTGATTCACCTGATTTACATCTAGAACTACTATCATTAATATTGTTAGTGCTATATTTTTTATTTTTATTTTGATAATCTGTATTATACTCCGATTTTAATGGGCCTTCTAAATTTAGACTCCCTTTTTTATTAAAATTGCTATTGACTCCATCTTGTGCATGCAAATCTATTTTTTCACATTCTTCATCGTAAATATGAACCGGATTATTCTCTACACCTTTTTTAGATGCAGACTTATTATCTTTAAACATAGTATTATTATATATTCTATGGTCATCATTTTTTAGGAAAGCCATATCAATAATTAGTCTTTCATCTAATCTCAATGTATATAGATGTGATAAATTTAAATAATCATCATAATCTAAACATATATATTTTAAAATATTTTTATATCCATAAAATAATATAGTTCGATGTCTTTCATCCAATAAAAATGTTATATCTTCTTCAATATTCATTCCATTTATTTCTGATAAATTAATACTATTTAATGTAATAAAATCTTTCGTTTTTAAATTAAATTCTAATAATAATAAGTTATATTTTTTTGTTAATACAAATAAGTAGGATTTTACTTTTTCTCGTAATTTATCTTTTTCTTTTTTTTTTATTTTTTTTGTTTGTTTAGCTAATTTTCTTTCATTCTCTTCCCTTTCTTTATCTATCAATTTTTCTGGAACATATTCTCGTAGTTCTAATATTTCACAAAAAACGGAATGATTTGAATAATCATCTGTATATCCATTTTTATCTACAGTACATACATTTATATAATTATTACATGCATATATTAAATATTTTTTTTGATTTCCTTTAATGTTTGTACATACTGCTGTTCGTATTGACTTACTAGGTATTATATTATTATATAAATGATAAACACTCATCTTATAACTTTATTCGAAATTTCTTTTAAAATGCTTGTAAATAATTAAAAAAAATCTTATGAATTTTCAAAAATATCGTTTTATAATTCCTCAACGTGATTATTATTTCTATATTATGACGACCATTTCTCGATCTAGTACTTCTTTGTCTACTTTTAGACACCTCACGCTTCTTTCCATTAATTTTTTTCACTACCAGTCATGTTAAAATGGTCTTATTATGCTATTACTATTATTATTTTTTTTTAAATCAGTATAACTATTCCGTTAAATATCCTATATCAATTTCTTTTACCCCCTTTTTATTTCTCAATCTTATATATCTCCGATTTATGAGTGATACAAAATAATCGGCTTTTATTTGTATACTGTTTCCATACAGGTTTAATAATATATTTAAAAAAAAAAAATGTGTAAGTAAGGAGATTATAAAATATATTGTGCATATATGGTCATTTGCTAAATTACATACACCTACACATTTGTATATAAGGGACTATTAAAAGCACAAATTGTTAAAGAATGGTAGAACTTGAATAAAAAAAAATGTAATTAAAAGAAATAATAAAAATATAAAAATAAAAAATTATAAAAATCATAAAAAATTGTTTTAATTTTCCTCTTTATATATATGTACACAGTTTGTTAGCTGTACGTATAAGGAAAAAAAAAAATTATATCTCATGTTTGCCATATGGCATAACGAGTAGTATATAATAAAAAATTGTTATGCATATAATTTGAAAAATAACTTTCTTATGATTAATATAGAAACATAACAAGTTATAAATATTTTATTTTATTTTTTTTTTTGCTTTATATAGAGCTAAAGCATATATATACTAATATAAAATTATTTTTTTGAAATATTCAAAATAAAATTTCTTTTTCAAGCCAAGCCCATGTGTAGTTACTTTTATTCACACTTTACATTACCTTTACATAAAATAAGAGCAAAAAAAAAGTATAACACATAAAGATTATTTTAACGAGTTTATTATATTTTTTTTAACAATTTTATTATGTAATTTTAGTTAATCTTTATATATTTTTTTTATAAAAAAAGTAAAATAAATCATATATAATGACAATAGGTAGTAGCTTAAAAATACAAATTCCTTACTCCAGTTAAATATAAAATGCCATAGAACAGGTTATAATATATGACAATAAAATATATTTTGTGTGTTAAAATTATTTTAGTAATTATTTATTCCAATTAACCATCATAAAAAAAATATTTATACTGACACACAACATTAGTAGAAAGCTTTCTTGCCCTTAAAAAAAATAACAATAACACAATATTATTTTCTATAAGTAATATTATGCCATATTTCCTTTATTATGACCAACTTTGTCATTTTATTTTACACTACTATTCTCTATGGTGTTACACCTTTAAACTTGTTGCTTCATTTGTGTTCCTTTTTTATTTATGTGAATGTACGAAAAAAAAGCTTATTACATTTAGTAATGTGTGAGCATATAAGTTTTCTTTTTTATATCACACTAAACTATTTTTCTTTTTTATATGAAAAAGAGGAAACATTTTCCATCGATAGTAGCACAAATACAAGCAATGAGGATATATATTTGCACACATTATGTTTGCATAATATTTTTTAAATATATATATTTTGGTAAATTATTAAAGCCAATAATACATGACCAGCAATATATAATTTCAGTTTTAAATATATTCTTATATAAATTTTAATTTTAGTAATTTTTAATATTTATCATGCTATGTTTATAGTTTTCATTTAATAAATATATATATTAAAAAAATGATAAAGTTGCAATACGTTATTAATAAATGATCTATTCCTTGCAAATGTAAAAGTAAAAAAAGTTAACTATCTTATGAGCATATACACTTATGCACATTTTCGCAAGCATAATTATATAAGTATATATATTTATTTATCTAAAATAAAACAAATTGTTTTCTTGCACTTCCAAAAATTTGATGTTTTTCTACATGTAATACGTTGAATCGGACAGTTTTGGATAAGGGCCTGGTCATAAAAAAAAACAAATTATATTAATAAGGATAAAGTTAAAATCACATGCATAGGCATAGGAGAATATTTTATTTTATATGCTTTGAAGATTATGCCCTCTTAAAACATCAAGATAAAGGCATGTCACATTAATTTGTATAATTTTTCTCTATATAAATGCATAATGAAAATAGTAAATCATTACCTGCATTGACCAACTGTAACGATATCTCCTTCCTTTACATCAAAACATGGGGAACAATGGCATGGAATGTTTTTGTGTCTTTTTTCAAATCTGTTATATTTTTTTACGTAATGTAAATAGTTTCTTCTAATAATGATGGTTCTCTTCATTTTGTTTGATATGACCATACCTCTGTTATGGGAAAAATAGAAATAAAAATAAAATGAGAGAGGGAAAATTGCATTTTAAATGCATACATACATATGTATATATACGTAGATAAATATATAACATTGGAATATCAAACTATTTAATAATTATAATTTATATATCCATTTATTATTTTATATTTGTCCTACTTTAATATTCTTCCTCTAATTGCTACATTTCCAGTGAATGGGCATTTTTTGTCAACATAAACACCTTCTTTGGCTTCCTTTGGAACGGCAAATCCCATTCCTACATTTTTCCAATATCTGGTATAGGTTTTAGATCCCTTTTTTATTTTTTTGGAGTTGAAAAAGCTTGCTCCTTCTTGCTTTTGGTAAGCTCTCTCGTGCTATAAAAATATTAAAAAAAAAAATATATATATATAACCGTAATAAAAATAATATCATAATAAATATTTATGTATATATGTGTAATTGCATGTACAGGCAATATTTTTATAGCCATACATCCATTTTTATTTACAAAAAAATACTATATATACAAATTAGCTGTAAAACAGCTATTTTATCTATTAATTTTATGAACAAGCAATAATATTTATAAAGATTAAATAAAAACATATTTTATATATAGAATTTTATAGTTTTATTATTCTCTATACTAAGATAATATATTTATAATAACATCATTTTTGTTTTTTTCGTTTTTTTGTAAATTATACCTGAACATCTAATGCTGTAGCCATTTTTTCCAATTTGATATCTTTAAATAATAATCAGGTTATTTAAACTGTTAAAATGCTTATTTTCAAATTTTTGTAATATTTCAAAATTAAATTTTTTTTACTATTATAATTATTTGATTTCCAAAAAAAAAATTATTTTTTGCAAAAATTATTCCATAAAATTTATAACTTGCTTATGCATACATTATGATTAATTGTTAAGTATATACGTTATATTCACATTTATAAAAAAAATTAAGGTATAATTATATTTACTATATTATTAATTTCATGGGTTTTATACGTATTAAAAAAATTTTATAAGGAATAATAAATTGGCAATACATAAATATATTTTTACCATATATATTCCCTCAAAGGCACATTTTTGTATACATATAGATTATTGAAAAGGGGCAGAATAAATATTATTATATATATATTTATTGTTAAAAGTTGCCCGTTTTATATATACATACAGGATGGCATTTTATTATGAATTATGCTTGGCTCTTATATAATAAATACCCCCTTAATCTCCTGTATTATATATAAGTATGTACTAAAAAAAATACGTAATAATTTATACTTGGCTAATAAATATTGTCATTTACTATAATACCTACAGCATTATATGCGCGATTTTGCGGATATGATGGTCAATATTATAAGCAAGGCTAGTGATAAATAATTAAAATTTATATATGGGTAAAAATATGTAATTATATTATAAGCAATGTAAAAATATTCCGACTATCTATATACTATTATTTCCCATTTTACGCTAAAAAATTATGACCCAAACCCCACCAAAATTATAAAAAAAAAAAAATATATATATACTAAGAATAAACCCTATAATAATAAAATATTTTTATTTGTATACTATATAATTTATGGATATATTTTATTTTCACCATTTTATTTAAAAAAAGAAAAAATGAATAATTAAAAAATAATAATATAATAATTATTTTTTATATATATAATGGAAAAGGTTTCTCAATAAACTATAAACAAGTTTTATATTTTCTCTTCCCTTTAGCAATAGCATAATTCTCTTAAATATATGAACAATTCATATGACTAATAAATATGTACAAAATAATGGATAAGTATAAAAGTTAAAAAAATTTTAAATAATATCTCATTTATTCGACATTTTTAGCGTAGTTAATAACTATTATTGTTGTTTTTACTATCTTAAAATAATATAATGTGTAATAAAATATGTTCTCCATGTTAATATCATTTTGTAAAACATTATATACAACTAATTTAATAACGCACACATATATATAAGTAGTACCTACTGATATATTGTATTTTATACTACCTATAGAGCAATGCTAGAATGTATTTCCCTTCGATATATACAGCATATTTTGCAACATTAATATTTTTTAAGACAAAAAATTCAAATAACTTTATATCTATGTAATAAAAAATGTTTTTTATATCATAATTAAATAATTATAATGATAAGAATTTAATTATTATACATTTTTTATAATATAATTTGAGGAAAGTATAGGAAAGAAAATACAGTATTGACTATATGGTAATACATATATGCCCATATGCATGTGTAAAAAAAAAAAAAAATATGCAACTAGCTATATTAAGAAATAAAAAAATACAGGTAGCTATTTTATTTTCTTTATAATTAAGAGAAAAAAAATTTACAATTTACATATTTTGATAGTTAAAAGAGCTTATTATTTTTTTTCTTTTATATTCTTCCGTATTTTATTGGGATATGCATTTTAAAATATATTATGAATTTGTGTTAATTTCCATTAAGAATATTTGAAAAGAAAAAATGGAAAAAAATGCAAAGCCTTATTTTATATAATTATTTACATTAAATCATTATGCCAACAACATCTAATAAAAGGTAATAATATATTTTACCCGAATATAATTATATTTTCATTTTTTGAAACACATTTTTTCAATTATTCTGGAATGTATTTAATTTTAGACAGTTCGCTTTGTTTAATATAATATTGCATATATTTAAGTATTTTTATTATATAATTTAACATATTACTTTTTTTTAATATAATAATTTTGCTTTTTTATTTATTTGAAAAAAAATTAATAAAAAACTATGTCGATAAAATTATAAGAATTGTACACATAACTGTTTAACAAAAAATAAAATATTTCCATTTTTATTAATTTTTTTCATTTTTATCAATTTTCATTAATTTCTTTATTTGTATGTAAAGCAAATTTATGTGTAATAAAAGAATGAAATAATATGTATATATTTTATATGCATATGTATAATACACAAATTGCTTATTTTTCACGTATCCTCATTTTTTGGTATTTCCTAAAACCCTTAATTTGTATTTATAATATACACATAATAATAACAATTATTAATTTTTTTTTGTTTTTTTTTATTTCCTTTTTATGCTCATTTATCTGTTTCATAAATAATAATTTTTTAATATCAAAATTATGAATTTTTTTTAAGTTCAACTCTTAAAATATAAAATAAAACATTTTGGGAGCTCGTCTAACAAAAAAAAATAAATAGATAACCTTCTCAAAGTTTGTATAAAGAACCATACATATAAATATAAACACATGTGTGTGTATTAAAATGCACGTACTATATTATCCCCACAAAGTAAACATAAACAAGTGACATAAATACGGGTGTGTTCGTCGATGAGGAATATATGTACATACCCTCATACCCTTATATAAATGCATATAAAAAATAAAGTGAAGTAAAATACAATGCTTAGAACCTCTTATCAAAATGACAAACATAGTTGCGTTAATATTAAAGTAATAGTTCGGTGCAGACCTCTAAATGAAAAAGAAAAAAATGATATAAATAATGAAGAGGTAGTTAAAATAAATAATAATGAAGTTATATTAACAATTAATAGAAGTAATGAAATTTATGAAAAAAAATATAGTTTTGATTATGCTTGCGATAAAAATGTTGATCAAAAGACACTATTCAATAATTATATTTTTCAAATCGTTGACGAGGTAATACATAATGTCTAACATGGTTATATATTCCCTATTGGATTGTCTAACTATTTATTCATTTTCAAACTTTTTATCATATTACTTCATTCTTTTTAGGTGGTCGAAGGGTTTAACTGCACGTTGTTTTGCTATGGACAAACTGGGACTGGCAAGACATATACTATGGAAGGAAAAATTTTAGAACATTTAAAAAATAATGAAAACAAAAAAGTAGATTTAAATGATAGTATAAATAGTGATATAAATTATTATTATGAACTATGTGATAATGATGATACAGGTATAATTTTTAGAGTCGCTAAAAGAATATTTGACATATTGAATAGTAGGAAAGAAGATAAATCCATAAAAAGAGAAAGAGCATTATATGATACATACAATTATACTAATCACAATAACATAAATGATGATATAAATGACGATATAAATGTCGATAATAAAAAAAAAGGAATTAAACGGCCTGATATGACAGGATTTGATAAACTAATAGACACACATGATAGAGAGCAAAGAAAAGAAACAAGTAGCCCTGTATTATCTAATAGAAATAAAATGATGGAAGAAGAAAATAAATACAATAATAAACATTACAACAATATTAACGATATAATTATGAGTAACAATAGTAATAATGAAAAAAGTAGTTTCGATTTTAATATAAAAGTAAGCTATTTAGAAATATATAATGAAGAGTTATGTGATTTATTGAGTCCTACTACTGAAACTAATCATAAATTAAGAATATATGAAGATATGACAAATAAAAATAAAGGATTGAATGTAGATAAGTTAGAAGAAAAATGTATAAACTCATTTGAAGAAATATATTATATTATATGTTCAGCTATAAAAAAACGGAGAACAGCTGAAACGTCGTATAATAAAAAGTCAAGTAGAAGCCATTCCATATTTACAATTACATTAATAATGAAAGATTTAAATAGTGAAGGAGAAAGTATAACAAAGATCGGTAAACTTAATTTAGTTGATTTAGCAGGTAGTGAAAATGCATTAAAAAGTTCATATGGCAATATTAAAATAAGACAACAAGAATGTTGTAACATTAATCAATCATTACTAACATTGGGACGAGTTATAAATGCATTGATAGAAAATTCATCTTATATACCATATCGTGATTCAAAATTAACTAGATTATTACAAGATTCTTTAGGAGGTAAAACTAAAACATTTATTGTTGCTACAATTTCACCATCTTCTTTATGTATTGATGAAACATTAAGTACGTTAGATTATGTATTTCGAGCTAAAAATATAAAAAATCGTCCTGAAATTAATGTTAAAACAACTAAACAATTAAAAATAAAAGATTTAAATAATGAAATTGAAAAATTAAAAAATGCTCTAAATCTAAATCGAGAAAGAAGAGGTGTCTATCTTGATAATGAAGAATATAATAATATTCAAAATTCCCTTAAAAAAAATAAAGAAGTTATATTAGAAAAGGAAAAAATTTTATTTGAAAAAAGTAAAAAAATAAAAACCTTATTAAATAAAATGGATTATTCAGATGATGTACAAAATCAAGTTATCGAATTTTTAAAACATGTTCTTTTAAAATATAAAAATATACAATCATTATATGATATTTTCATTAATAAAATCGTGGAAGAAAAATATGTTAATCAATTTTTAATAGACCAATTTGATCTTATTAAAAATTATTATTATGATAATGTTTATTTATTTGAAGAAAAATATAAACTTATTTCAGAAATAGTTAGACAAAATTTTGATCAATTAAATCAAAAAATAAATAATGATAAAACTTTTTTTAATAATACTTGTAATAATTCTTTACAAATATTATCACAAATCAAAAATAATATAGAAGATAATAAAACATTTTTTTTAAAATCCATTAATGGGTTTGATCAATTAAATAATGATTTATATTCTAAAAAAAATGATTTACTTAATTTTTTTTTACAAAATATAGATCAAATTGAAAAGGTTGATAAAAATGGTATGATTATTATTGATAAAGTTAAAAATAAATTATTAGAATGTAAAGTTAAATCTAATATAAATCCTATAAATCATTATGACCATTTATTAAATGCTCATAAGTTATTAAAAAATGGTGATATGGCAATTAATGATTTTTTTACTTACATCAACAATAACATTGTTCAAGATCTTAGCAAACCAAATGAAAATCAACTTAAAGAGGAAAATTCTCAACATGACGGAAACAAATTAAGTGTGTGCAAAAATATAGAAAGTAACAACGATAGTATGATATCTGTTTATCAATCAAATTTTAAAACTTTAGAAAACTTAGTTTTTAATGAAGAAGGTATAGAACTTGTAAACAACATCTCTAAAGATCTGTCTAATGAAGAATATAATATTAAAAATATTATCGAGTATATTAAAAATATAAGCAACTTGTTTCATCTCTTTTTAAAGTCATCAAGCTTATGTTTTAAAAAAAATATTAAAGACAAAGAAGAATTTTTTTTAAATGAAGAAAAAAAATTAAAAGAAATAATTCAAAAATATTATGACCAATATAATACATATGAAATTGAAATTAATGAAAAAAAAAATCAAATTATACAAAATTATAAAGAAAAAATTAATCAAGACGTAAAAAATTTTCAACAAAATGTTTTAAATGAAATTAAAAATGTAATAAATAAAAATATTACAATTTTAAATGAAAAAGTTAATAATCAAATTGAAGCACTTAATGATAAATTACAAGAACAGGTTAGCAATAATAAACATAAAGAATTATATACAAATTCATTAAAATCTTTGGAAACCTTTTTTTATAATTATAATAAAAATTATACAAATTATGATAAAGAATATGATAATTTTAATAATAATGTTGATAAAAAAATAAATAAATATAATGAACTATTTCTAAATGTGATATCTGATATGACTATTCAATTAAAAAATAATGAAAAAAAAATTAAAAATAATATAATAAATATTATTACTATTTATGAACAAATCATAAATAAAAATACACAAAATGTTGATAAGATAACAGAATATTTTGACAAATACACTAATCAAACTTTAATTGAAAAACAACAACATTATAAAAATATATCAAATAAAATATCACAAGAAAAATTATATTTTGAAAATGCTGAAAAGAATCATCAAACTTTTAGTAAAAAATGTGTTGAAAATATTTTAATATATAATCAAGAGTTTTTAGAAAATCTAGAAAAATGTAAAGGAGATATAAATATCATTATTGATAAAGTTGTCAACCAAAATTATTTTCATGATTTAAATACCATACCCGACCCAAAAGTTGAAGACAAAATTGAAATTAAAAATATTAATGACAATATTAAAGACATACGCGATGAAATCAAAAATAAACAAGCATTAACTATTGATAATGTAAATACAATTAATAAAGAAGATCAATATAATGAGCATAATAATGCTAACCAGTTTGATAGTGATACTTTTACACAGGTTGAAAAAAAAAATGAAAATTCCGACAACTATTTAGACATTAAAAATTTTACACTAAAAGAATTAGAAAATGAAGCTAATTCAAAAAATATTGATTTTAAATGTTTATTTGAAAAAATAAATGATAATTTCGATTTTATTAATACTGAAAATACATCTCTTAAACGTGCAATATTAAGTGGTGAATGCAAATTATGGCTAAACACTAGCACAGGGCTAACAAAAGATTCTAATGATGCTCCTTCTGTAAATGCTAATACAAATTTAGGCACAACAAATGTTAATACAAACTTGTCTAGTAGTGCTTTCGGAATAAATAGTGAGAAATCGAAAATAGTAAGTCAAAACAAATTAAATGTAAATAAAAATAATAAAGATATTTCTCTTAAAACTGATGGAGATAATGAAAAAAATAACATCAAACCTTTAAAAGACCAAAATAGAAAAAGAAATAAAAGTATTGATAATTCACATCCTCGTGCAAATACATATAATAACACTAATGATATAAAATTAACTACAACAAAAATTGTTAAATTAAATAATGATAAATTTAATTCAAATAAAAATTCACCACTACTTAAGCGTTTTAAGGATGATCCCTACAAAAATAAAAACATCAAACTGTTTCGAAAATTATAAGGATAGCATTTGAAGTGGCATAACACTATTCCCCTTTTGATAGACTATAACTATTTCTTTACTAAACATCCATAACATAAATATATCATTTTTTATAGCAATCACAAGAACCAATCCCCGTAATATATAAGACACCCCATTTGATGACCCTTCAATATTATTTAAATAAATTTGAATATGCACACGTATGTGTATATGTGAGTTATATAATCTTCCTGGGAATAATATTTCCTTTTTTTTTTACTAACAATTTGAACAAAATTTGAAATATAACAACACACTTTTTCATATTGTGAATTTCATTTTGCAACTTTTTATGCATATATAGAGTAAAGGACTCTTCCTTAATTATTCTATTTTTTGTGTATGTTTTGAAATTTACAATCTAATTTTTTTTAATCTGCTATTATTATTTTTTTTTTTTTTTTAAATCTAGCTATTATTATGGCAATACATATGCCTTTCTTTATCTTACTTATCATGTTTTTAAAACTTTTTTTCTGTTTCTTTAAATTTGTCCGTTTATTTGATTTTTGTTTTTTTTTTGGGGTTTAATATTGAAAGAAAAAAGAAGCATCACCTTATTTGCTTATCATATTAAAATATAAATTATAATTTATTTCATATATTTAATAATTCCTTTACATACACACACATATACAATTATTATTAATTTAATACCTTTTTTACAACTACTTTTACTTTTTCGCTTTTAAAACATTTTAAGAGAGATTAGTTTAAGTTATTCAAATTGTCAACATATGACTTTATTTTAGTCTATCACCCACTACCAAATTGTTACTTCACTATTTTTACAAACACGGCAAGAGAAAAAGGCTTTACAAGGTTTACATAAGTATGACATATTGTGATACATGTTGAGCAAAAGAAGTTTTGTCTATATTTTTTAAATGGCATAAAGTTTTTGTAAAATTTGCTAGCCATTTTTGCATCCTATCAACTATTCTCCCAATTTACTTTATGCAAAAATGGCTAGCAAATTTTACAAAACTTTATGTCATTTAAAATTAATGTGTGTTTTGAGTAGTATCACCAAATTGATGCAATTTTAATTATTTTTTTACGTTTGAAAATGAAAGAGTAGCCAAAGAAATTGACACAGACTCAATCTATTTACTAGACTATTTTAATTGCGCAATATGGTGAGAAGTTAAAAATGTGTATTACACTATTACAACAATTTTTTCAACATTATCAACATATTTCACGATAATTTTACAATAGTATGATATAATTAAGAAAGGACAAGAGTAATTGCATATTAACAATAAGTTAACTACTATGAAATAAAATAAAAGAATAATATTTAAAACTTTGCATAATTAAATATGCATGTGTGAATTTGTTTTTGTTACATCCCTTTTAAGATAACTTTTTATTTTTGTCTTTACATTTTACTATTTATTTATTGATAAGGTTTTTGTACTTTTTTCCGTACACTCATTAAATGACATTATGATGACACACATTTAAAAAATATTAAAAAAATAAAAATCAACAAAATAATAATAAATTTCTTAACAGCCTAATATTATCATTCATTCATTTATTCATGTTTATTTATTTATTTATTTATTTTTTTTTCATTTTATTTTTACATTTATTATAATACGAAATAAATAATAATAAATAAATAACACAAAATTGTGTAAACACAATACAGAAATACAAAAATTATGGTAGTTGATATTTACAAAATTGGGATACAAAAGTACATGTAAAAATACACAAAAAAAAATGATTAAAATTTTATAATATAAGAAAAAAAAAAGGAAATATTTAATAACTTAAGATAATAATTATGACATAAAATCATTATTTTTAAATCCAAATATAATAAGTAACACATATGTATATTATATTTTTTTATTTAGTTAGTTCATTACTGTTTATTGGGTAATAATTTTTTTATGTATGGCGAGTACACATTGTCACAAAATTTTTAAAGGAATAACAAATTTAAAAAAAATTAAATCATATTTTAAATAATATAATCATATTTATAAAAAAGAGGTATGTATTTACATAATTATATATGTATATATAGAAAAAGGGGAGTACCATAAACATAGTATTTGAGAATAGTTACTTTGCATGGATTACACAAAATTATAAAATAAAACAGGACATGCTGAATATAAATAATTGATAGTTTAAGAATGTATACGTACATTCACCCATCGGAAAAACACACGAATACGTGCTCATAAAAATACAGAAAGTCCCTATAAAATTTAATAAACAAATTAATGAAACCTTAAATCAAAATTAGAAACTATTTCATCGGAGCACAAGTATATGCCATCTAAAGTCGATTAATTCTTGGAAGGGGGAAATATGCCCTAATATGTTTACTATATGTATTTACTATATGTACTTACTATATGTATTTACTATATGTACTTACTATATGTATTTACTATATATATTTATAATATATATTTTGTAATATACATTTTGTAATATACATTTTGTAATATACATTTTGTAGTATACATTTTTTTTTGTTTTCTATATGCCAGTACTTCTTTGCCTTTAAAAAAGTAAGGTTAGACACGGATCTAATACATAATCTGAAAAGATAAATACAAAGTAAAACATTTAGTATTTATTTTCTAACCCAATACAACCATTTAGATCATATTCGATTATTTGTGGCTGAAAATGACAGACGTTTTTTCCATTTTTAAGAAGAAAGCAAATAAAAGAACACAATTACGTAGACCGTCAAACACAAAAAAAATAAAAAAAAATCATATTTTTATGAATGAAAAATCAAGACGAAAGGCATATGCGTCTAATAATACAAGTCTAAATTATTATGATGGGAAAAATATAAATAATAATGCCTTAAGTGAACATAATTATATAAATAATGATAAAACAAATAATAAAGAATCTAATATTGTGTTAGTAGATTTTCCTAAGTTGCCAATAAAAAATATACAATCATGTGAAGATGTCTATAACATATTTTATATTCGTGATCAGTATCTAATTGGAAACAAAGACATAACAATAAATAATGAACATTTAATATTATTAGAAACTATTTTAGATAAGTTAGATACAGCCATAAATGAAATGAATACCGATGAAATATATTCAAAAAAAAAAGTATTATCAAGTGTATATGAAAAAATATATAATTTATATACTAGCTTTAAAAATATAAAAAATGTTTTTCCACAATTATCTAATGCCTATGATTGTTTTAAAAGTAATATTGTATTTATACAAGGAAAACAATTTAAAAAAAATTATGTATATGATAATATAATTAATATATATACACATTTACAAAATAGTGAATTACAACAAGATAATATTGAAACAATAAATGAAACTTTATATATAAATGACAAGCCATTATCAACTGCATCTTTTGTCAATAAAAATATGGTACCTCATAATGAATATATAGAATATCTTCCTATGAAATTTAATCCTCATTTTTTAGAATTAAATAAAATATCTATCAATTATTTATTTGAAGAATCTATAAATCATATTATTTGGCAAAAAGCATTAGATGAATTAATAGTTGTTAAAGCTTTGGCTGATATTCCATATTTCGATCTATCTGAAGTTGAAGGATTTGATTTTAAAAAAATGAAATCTGGACAGAGACAATGGTATCCTTTATATATTGCTAAAGAATTAAGTAAAGAAGGATTAGCTACTGTCGAATTCCCTTTTTGGTTTTATCTTGATAATTTAAAAAATATTTATAAAAAAGAATTTGAAGATTTACATGAACTTACTGATCTTCCTAGCCCTTTTTTTTTTGAAATATCATCCATGTTTTTAGAAAATAATTCCTTTAAAAATTCTACTCCTATTGAAAGCATTGGTCAGCGAGCTCCTTACAAATACATCCTTAAGGTAGCAGGTATAAACATCCCTATTTTTTTCTAACCAACACCATGCATAAAGATGGATATATATTTTTTGTTTATATATAGCTAGAAAAATATTGTAATATACCTGAATTGTTCATATAAATGTTAACATTTTTTTTTTGTGCAGGTCTAATCCAAGATATAAGGCAAAAACGAATACATAAAATTATGACCAAGTTTAAAAATTGCAATATTTTTTCAGAAGTCTTAATAATAAATAATATTCAGATTTATGAAACATATTGTGTTAACTATTTGGCATCAGTTTTTTTCCAAAAACAAAATAATTCGAATGCTTTAGATGATAATTTTGATGTGCGAAATTATCTATTTGATCCGTTCATTTTTAGCTCATATAACACATAAAAGATTGCGGCTAGAAAAAAAAAATAATAATCACATTCCTCTTTTTTTATTTTAGGACATTTTTCAGAATGGGAAAAAACACATGCATTTGTCACACATATATGTGCTTATGTATAGACAAACATTTTTCATTTAGGTGGGTTTAACATTATTTTTTTTAATATTACTTATTCGACACTCTTTTATATAAAGGGAATGTTTAAGACGCTTATGTTGTATTTAATTATTATTTCTTTCATAATTTATAAACACTAGTTATCATTGCTATATGGATATCATGTGGCATATAGAAGACTTCGCATTTTATCATTCCCATCTCCATCTATATCATACCCTTTCCATTATTTTTTTCGTATATCCTTTTGTTGATCATATATAGATCTTTATATATTTTTTTCGCATTCTATATTGTGCTCCATTTGGTTATAATTTTTCTTTTTTATAGTATAATTAATCCTTTTATCTTTTATTGTTTTTTTTTTTTGCATGCATTAACTTTGATTTATATAAAACAATGTGTATGCTCATGTATATTTACACTGTGTGTATAATACATATTTTTAATGATAACATTTTTAAAAATACCTTTTTAATAGCTTTAACAACCTAAGCTTTTGATTAGCATTACAAAAACGAAAAAATAAAGTATTGCATTAGTAATTAGAAATAATATTATCGTATATTTTTTGTGTGCATTGCCAAGTTGTAAAAGCTTGCATAATTTCATTAAACTTTATTCAAACTTAATAGTTAAGCAACAAAAATTTGTCCTGTTTTATAATTTTTGTATGTGCATACAGTACAAAAAATAACACATATAGACAAATATAAATGAACAGACATGAAAAAATTGAACATTTTTTTAAACAAGTTAAATAATATATATATACCGATAAATTATAATTTTTTATTTAAAATTTTTTGAAGATTTTATAAAAAATTTCACACGTGATTATAATACGTTAATGACGAAGGCATACATTCATTTATTTATATATAGTATGTTTATTTTGACCAAGAAGAAGACTAAGAAATGTTAAAGAATACCGTCTTTAAAAGACAGTCTACAATTTGATATGACTTTCATTTTGTTTCTCTTTTTTATTATATAATTTCAACTTAGAAAAACATGTTCCTTAAATGGTACCCTTCGATTGCGCATTTCTATGTGCGCAAGGAATATATATATATAGAAATAAAAAAATATAAAATGATAGCATTTTATTCGTCTTACGTAATATGTTAATAGTACTACACAAATAAATTTCCTTAAATTACATTGTTACAAAATAAAACTATTTTATATTTTTATCACTATTTAATCTCCCATAAAATAAAAGTGTGATGACAAAAATATAAATGGCGCTATTATAATAGTATTGACTATATAACAATGTTGGAAAAACAACAATATAAAATAATTATTATAATAATGAATTAATCGATTTTGTTTTATTATTTTATTAACATGTTATTATATTTTTATTTATTTTTGGTTATTTTTTTTTTTAATACAAAAAAATATGAACATGGAATAATTTTATAACAGTTTTCCAAAATATGATAATAATAGAAGAAAAAAAATATGAACAAAAATAAAAATAACCTGGACAGTCATATAAATTTATTCAAAAAAAATATATATTTTTTTTATCTGTACTATTTTTAAATATAATAAAATATTATATGCATATTAGATATTATATATACATATATATACTATATAGTCAATTATTGCATTTTTAATATATGCAGAACTAAATAAATCAAAATGGAAATAAAATAAATTTATTGAAAATGAAATAATTTGGAAGAAATTATATTTTACAGAAAATTTGTGGTATTTATATTCTTTTTTTTTCTTTTTATTTTATATTCATTTTTTTAATATTATATATACATATCCATTTTATGCCTTATTAATATCATTATTATGATTTTTTTTTTTAAATGAATGTTGAAATAAACTATTTGAGGAATTTTTTTTATTAAAAACAATATTATATTTGGCTGTAGCAAATGAACGCTTTATAAGAAATATATGTATTATATATAAAGATATAAAATTTGAATTTCCATTTATTCGATATATAATATATATATATTATTACATATACATATCCATATGTAATACGTATTGCGGTCATATACTTTCATACGCGTTCGTTTGCACGTTTCCGTTTTTTACTTACCCATTTATGTATATATTATTATACCTTTGTGAGAAAAAAAAATGGAATTGAATTTACAGCGAATGCACTTGCAAATGCTTTAAATTTTGAAAGCAATTTTTTTTAGTATAAACATTTACTCTAAAATTATATACAAATACGCACATGCATATGTGTGTGATATGATAAGATGTGCTTAGATATATACATGCATATGGATATACATACGTACATACGCATAGGTATATATATATAAGCACATTACATACGCTAACTTTTGCACATATATTCACTTTTTCGTGAAAAAAATGAATAATAATATGCAAACAAGCGATAAAAATGTTATGGAAAATGATAAATTAAACATCGAAAATGAAGCTAGTAAATTACTTGATTTGAAAACCACTGGTAATTATGGAGTAAAGGGCTTAGGAAAGGATGATAACCTTTCTATTGCCAACACAAATATAAGAGATGGAGATATACAAATGGACATAGATTTTTTAGAAATAGAAAAAGAATTAGATTTATTAAATGATGAAAATTATAAAAAAATATTAGAAGGAAACAATAACAATAATAATGTAAATAATGCTACCAACGTAAATGGCACAGTCATTGATGCAGGAAATTGCAGCATCAGCAATTTCCCAGGTGATGAAAATATGATTGAATCTCTTTGTATTAACGAACTTAAAAGTGAAGAAGATGACATCCTATTTAGTGATAGAAATTATGGAGACAAAGATGAATTAATTTCTATGTTAAGAAAAAAACTAAAATTTAAAATAAAAGATTATAATTTAATTATGGATACATTAATAAGAACTAAAGAAGAATGTAGTAAAAAAACAGATCAAATAAAAGAATTGCAAACAAATAATAATAAAATTGAAAAGGAATGTTTTGAATTAAAAAAAGAATTAGAAAGAAAAAATAGTCAATCAAATTTAAATATTGAAAGCCATTCTTTTTATAAAAAGGAATATGATGAAATGAAATATAAACTTGTAATATGTGAAGATAAATATAAAGAAGCTTTAAAAAAAAATGAATCATTAAATAAAGAAATAACGAATTTAAAAAATGAACAAATAAAATATGAAATAAATAGAAAAAATGATATAGAAAAATTTAAATTAGAAGAAGAAAAATTAAGAGAAGAAAATGAAAAGCTAAAATCTAAAGGAACTTTGTTAATAAATAAATATCTTGAAGCTGAAAAAAAAGCATATGTTATAGAACAAAAATATAAAGAGGAAATACAAAATTTAAAAACAATTCTAAATAAGGAAGAAATTAATAAAAAAAACTCTGTTCAAAATTTTGCAAAGGTTAAAGATATATTATCACAATCTTTAGCAAAATCAGAAGAAAGTTACAAACAGGTAGTCCAAGCAGAAAAGGAAAGAGATAATTTAAAAATACAAAATGATAATTTACAAAATACCATTAATGATTTAAATGCCAAAATTGATAATTTAAAAAATTGTATAAAACTATTTGAAAATAAATATAAAGAAATTATAAAAAAAAATAATAACATGTTTGCAATTACACATGAATTTATTAATCAAAAAAATTGTAAAATAATAATTTTACGAAAAAATGCTGAAATTAAAGATATCTTTGAAAAATATAAAATTGATAAACATATATTTCAAAGTATTAATGATTTTTCAGCATTATATATTTATGAAATTCTTTTACAAAATTCTTCTAAAATTGATGAAAATGAAATGACTGAATTTGAACCAGGTGCTTATGATACAAATGAACATGATGATAAATATATTAAAATAAAAAAAAAAAAATACATAACATTAAATTATATGCTTAATGAAGCACAAATTAAAATAATTACTTTAACAAAAACAAAAGAGCATTATGAAAAATTATATTCCAGTGGTAAAAGTAGTTCCCATAAAGATGATGATTCTATTTATAAAAAACATTATTTATCTTCTGATATGACAAATTTATATAATGAAAAACTTCATTATGAAAATAAGTTAGTAGAAAAAATTGAACATATAAAAAATTTAGAAAATAAATTAAAGGAAAAAGAAAGTGTGATCGAAAAATCTATGGAAACAAGCATGAGATTACGTTTAGAAAAAGATACACTTGTTAAGGTAATATCATCTACTCCCGAATTTATATCAACAGCTCATCAAAATAATACAAACTTTTCTATTCAAGCATTTGTTGAGCACACTGTTATAGAATATGTACAAAAGCATGAGCGTCAAAAAAGAGGTACTAACAACATGCTAACATCAACAATGATTGATGAATATAATCAACAAACCCCATCATGTATTAGTAATAATTCGGGTGGTATAAAATTAAGTCACACTGAAGAATATAATCAACGAAATTTAATGTCAAATTTAGCAATAAATAATGCACATGAAAGAAAAATGAAAAAAAAAGATTTTTCTAATACAACTTATAATGGAAATGAAGAAGGTCACACACACAATAATTTAGATAATAGTAATTATAATAATAAAGAGGATGGGTCCCTTACTGATGATTATTATTATTCACCTTCTTCCTATGCAATAGAACAGATTATGGCAAATTTAGAAAAAGCTATTGTAGAGATTGAAAATACACAAATCACATATTTTCGAAGTAGTAATTTACTTACGTATATTGATGACTATATGTTAACTTTACAAATATTTAACCGGATATCTGATTATAATGATGCATATAAAGTTGAACATTTACTTGAAGATGATGAATATACTTTTATTATAGATAAAGCATGTAAACATGCTAATAATAGAGATGAAAATTTTCTTGCTTCCTATCCAAGTGAGGATAGTAAAATCGGTGTAATAATTACAGAATTAGAAAAATGTAAAAAAGATTATAGTGATGAAGAATTACTTCGTTTATTTGAAGAAACAAAATTGTTAGAAAAATATCGAAAATTTTATCATGACCATTTTGTTAATATTAATAATATATTCAATAAATTTATATCTTTAAATTTGTTTAATAGTGAAACAAAACATAAAAATGTGTATGAAAGATATTTTAATTTATTTAATTTAAATTTTAGTAATGTTGAAATTTCATTTGATTTATTATTAAAAAGATTTTATCAGATATTAAGATTATCAAAAACTTATGAAAATTTAATTATAGAAAGAGACAAAAAAATAGCAGATATAAATAATGCACAAATTAATTTATATAATGACAAACAAGGACTACAAACAAATGTAGAATTAATTACAAAAGAAAAAGAATATTTAGAAAAGTTAATTATAAAAAAAGAAAATAATGTAAAAGAAATTAATGAAAAATATTTTCAACTAGAAAAAGAATATAATGAATATAAAAATAATAATTCTTTAATTTTAGAACAATATGAAAATATGAAAAAAGAAAATTATAATCTAGAACAAGAGTTATCAAAAAAAGAATTAAAAAATAATAGTTTAAATGAAAAAAATTGTGAAATAATAAGTTTTTATAAAAATGAAAAAGCATGTTTACAAACACTTTTACATGAATCAAAAGATGTTAATATGTATTTGAAAGAAAAAATGGAAACTCTACTAACCAATAATGAACGTATGAAATATGACTATGATATTCGATTAAACAATTTAAATGCTTTATGGATGGAAGAAAAAGAAAATAATAAAAAATTTAATTTTAATGTAAATTCTTTAAAAAAAGAAAATAGTAATTTATTAATCAAGATTAAAGAAATGCAAGCAAAAAATCAGTTACTAAAAGTTGAACTTTCTGAACGTATGAAACAGTTAAATATGTTTAAAACGAGTATCAACGGACCAAAACATAGTAAAGATACATCATCAATAGTTGGCTATGCATTAACCAATGTTAATACTTCTATAAGTAACAATGCCATCATTGGTGATGATTTATCTGGAGGAATGGAAAAAAAACATATACCTAATGTGGAATATTTAGATGCGGATCAAAATAGTAACTACCTTCTAAATATAGATGTAACTGCTTGTAAAATAGAATATGAAGAAAAGATTAAAAAGCTTGAAGAAAATATTACTGACTTGAATGCAGAAATATTAAAATTAAAAGGAGAAAAAGAAATATTATTAATATCTATCGAAACTTGGCGATGCTTTAGTTCAGATAGTAAAGAAGAAATTAATCACTTAAAAAAAATATGTAATGAGCAAGTTGAAAAACATAAAGAGTTTATATTAATAAACAAAACAAATGAAGATAAATTAAAATTTGTTAAAAATCTATTAATATGTGAAAAAGATAAATATGAAAAAGATGTAGATAATATTAAAGAAAAACTAACAAATGAATTAGAAAAAGTTACTAATGAATTAAAAGAAAAAACTCTTGAAATTGAAAAAATAAAATTAGAAAATGAAAAACTATTACTTAAAACAAAAGCTATTGATAATGGTAAAAATGATGAAATCAATATGAAAAAAAAAGAAGAAGAATATGTTGAATTATTAAAGAAAGAAAAAGAAAATATTGAAAAAAAATTCGAAAATACTTCTGAAAAATATAATGAACAAATTAGTTTAAATAAAAAACTTACTGACGATATTAATCTACTTATTTCAACACATAAAGAACAGTTAAAAAATTTAAATGAACAAATTAATATTTTAAAAAAAGATAATAAATATTTATCAGACAATTTAGAAAAAGAAGTCGAAAGTACTGATAATGCAATTATTAAAAAAAGATTAGAACAACTAGTCGAAATAAATAAAGATCTTCATAAAGAAATTCAAGAAAATTGTAATAATACTGAAAAAATGAAATTTAAAATTATTGAATTAAAAGAAAATATAAGAGTACAAAAAGAAACACATCTACAACAACAAAAATGTATTATCGAACTTAGAGCAAAACTAGTTGATACAAATATGGCTAATCAAAAAGATGAATATGTTTCTAATTTAAAAATTAATCTAGAATCGTCACGAATGCAATTAAAAGATTTATGTGATCAACTCGAAAAGGGAAATTTAAATGAAAAAAAAAGTAATATGAAAATTCAAATGCTAGAAACTAAATTAATTAAAGAAGAACAAGAAAGAAAGAGATATCAAATGGAATTAGCCAATAAAAATAACACAGATTCTATTTCATATAATAAATTAAAAACAGAAGTTGAAATGGTTACTGAAGAAAATAAAATTTTATTATTACGTAATGAATGTTATGAAAAAGAAATAGAACAATTAAAAAGAGATTCACAATTTTTTAATTCAACAAAAAATAATGATATGAATATTATAGAAAGGGATGCTTTGAAAAAACAAGTAGAAGAACATATAGCTAAAATAAATGAAAAGGATAAACAAATTGTTAATCTAAATTTTGAAATAAAAAAATTGTCTAATCAACTTGATGAAACAAAAGAACGTATGAGCCGAATGGAATCGACAACATCAATAATTGATGGAGGAGCAATTGATGAAGGATCGTCAGTAAATGTAGATAATGCCAAAACAACACAAGATAATCAAGTATCACTTGAAATATATAAATATATTAATGAAAATATTGATCTAACTGCAGAGTTAGAAAATAAAAATGATATAATTGAACAAATGAAAGAAGAGCTTAATAATAAAAATATGGAGCTAGCCAAACTTAATAAAGATGTAATAAATTTATCAGCCAATTATGATAAATTAAAAGAATCAATATATATGATGGAAAAACATAAAACTAGTTTAAATGAATATATAAAACAAAAAGATGAAATTATAAATTCTTTACAACAAAAAAATAATAGCCCAACCAAGTTTTGTAACTTGATAGAAAACAATAGTACTAGTAAAAATATGACCAACGAAGATGATTCAACTGGTTCAAATAAATATAAAATAAATTTGAAAGATAGCAATTCAAAAGATATTGAAGAAAAGATTATGGGAATGGAAGAAATTATGAACACCTCTTGTGAAGAAGTAATAAATACATTAAAAAAAATTCCAAGGACAAGTGCTGAAAGTGATAATAATAATAATCTAACTCCATCTGATGATAGAGAGTTTTCTGTAAACTCCGATCATATAACATTAATTAAATGTAATATTTTAAAAATGTTTAAACTTGGGTCTTGTTATTTATACATTATTAATAGAAACTTAAAAGAGATCAAAATATTGAAAGATAAAATAAATTCCCTTGAGGAAAATATACAAAGTTTAAATGTATTTATAAATAATTTGAAAGACCAAAATAAAAATAATGAAGTAATCAAAATAAATAATGAAGAACAAATTTTACAATTAAAAAATAATATACAAAATAATGAAAATTGTATAAACAATTTAAATGATAATTTAAAACAAAAAGATGAAATAAATAATTCAAATTTAAAAAATCTGATTAAATATAAAAATTTTATTATTAATTTAGTACATCAAACAGATATATTTTTACATATTTTTAAAACCATGGATACACAAAATGTTATACAAAACTCAACATATAATCAACTAACTCAACTTCGAAAAGAATTAGATCCATATCTTAATGATTCTGTAATGATATCCGAATTACAAAATAAAGAAAACTCCAATATGACTAATACTGATAATAATGATTTATTAAATATATCATGTACCTTTTCTTATGAAAATTATGAGCATATTCAAGTATTTACAAATAAATATAATTTAATTATTGAAAGAGGACAAGTTTCAATTTTCTCTGATGGCAAAATCAAGCCACCTCAAAATGAACAAACTAGTACATTCTTTTCGAATATCAGTTCATACTTTCACAATTCAAGTCAATATAATAATACATCCAATTCTAAAACCTCAAATGAAAATACTCCCGATTCCCCCAAAGATACACAAGCTCAAACATGCCAAGAAAAAGAGAATGAAGAAGAAAGTGTAAAAAATGAAAACAACCAAATATATAGTGATGAGAGCGATCAAACAGAAGAAGACGACTATCGAAGCGATGTTGAGGAAGTTGAAATTGTTGAAAATGATGAACACAAGAAGGATAGTGAGGGTGACGACCTTGAGGAGTATGACGATCATGCAGAGGACGTAGAGCATGTCGAGAATGATGAGCATGATGAGCATGATGAACATAGTGAACATAGTGAGCATGACGAGCACGACGAGCTTGAGGAATACGATGACCATGCAGATCAAGTAGAGCATGTAGAAAGTGACAATCATGATGGTGACACGGAAGCAGATGAAGATGTCCTAAGCAATAACAAAGAAAAAGAAAACCAAGATGTAGAATCATATAATGAGTATAACAATGATCAAGAAGAATATGAAAATGTAAGTGATAGTGAAAAAGAAGAAGAGAATGAAGAAAGAAATAGCATAGATAATAATTATGATGAAAACTATCGTGATGAAAATGAGACTTTACAAAGATATGAAGAAAATGTAATAGTAGAAAATGTTGATAATTTAGATGAAAAGGAATTACTACCTTCAAATGTTGAGGCAGATGTGTTTGAAAATAATTACACACATCATGTTGGAAATCGAAATAGCATAGTACCAGAGGTTAGTGAACAAAATAGGCTTATAGGTGACAATCCAATCAGTCATATAAATTATGAAAATATTTCTCCTCCTTCTTTTAGTAACAAAATAGAAAATAATAATAATACTTTTGTAAATGGTACTACTTGCTCATATATGTCCGAATATGAATTTAATTTTTTTGATAAAAATGATCAACCAAAAATAAAGGAAGCGAAAAAAAGAAAATATCATTCTGACTCAGAAGTAGTGAAACAAAATAATAATAATAATAAAACAGGATATACAAAAAAAAAAATAAGAAAAATAGATAATTCATACAAGTTTAATAATGGAGGTATAGTAACTGAGGTAGTAGAAAATCAAATTCAACAAAATATAAACTTTAACAGTTTAGATAATAATTATACAAATCAATTATTTAATAATAATTATGATGAATCCCAAAATAAATATGAACTATTAGAAAATATAAATAAATTAAATCAAACATACAATAGCAATAATTTAGATGCGACTAATGATGAGAGAAACAATAATGAAAATGAAAATAACTCACTGATGAAGAGTGATAAAGAATCTCAAAATGAAAATAAAGATGACAAAGAAAGTGACAGCTGCTATGTCATATCATCTGATGATGATGCAGAAGTCAAGGACTACGATGAGGAGGCGGAGGAAGATGATGTAGATGATGAGGATGAGTCTAATGTATCAAATGACGAAGCAGATTATGACCAGTTTGATTCAAAGGAAGACATACATAGTAGTGGTCCTGATGAGGGAGAAGAAACCAATTCTAATGACCCAGATAAAGATATGATAGATTATGATGATATGGATAATGAAAATCGAAGTAGAAATTGTAATGATGACGATAGTGAACGTGAGCATGATGAAAGTGATGATGAGCATGACGTTAGTGACGTTGATCGTGATGAAAGTGAAGGTGAGCATGACGTTAGTGAATCTGAACGTGACGATAGTGAATCTGAACGTGATGAAAGTGACGTTGATCGTGATGAAAGTGACGTTGATCGTGATGAAAGTGATGTGGGACGTGATGATAGTGAAGGTGATCGCGATGAAAGTGATGTGGGACGTGACGAAAGTGATATTGATCGTGATGATAGCGAGGGTGATCGCGATGAAAGTGATATTGATCGTGAAGAGGAGGACGACGGGCGTAGTAATACTAACTCGTATTCTACAAGCAATTACTCAAATGAAAATAATAAAAATAAAGAACCAGTTATTAGTATTGTAACATCAGATGATGATCAAGATGATAGGAACAATGAAGATTAAAATTAGCCATTCAATGAATGACATAAAAATTGTCTATTAAAATTGACAAAAAAAAAATAAATATGTTTTAAATTTGTAAAAGAATTTTATTCTTTTTTTTTTATAAAATATTATTAATAAATATGTATATGTGTGTACACTTTTTTTTATTTTGTTTTTGCTCATTTTTTATATTTATTCAATTTTTAATTATTTTTTTTTTTTGAATAATAATGCCATTAAAGGCAAGTTATAATCCTTTCAAAAATATGCACACACATATGCAAATGTGGATATGATGTATGTGTGAACTTTGTTTTAGTGATTATTTAGTGGGATTGCCATTTTATTTTTTTTGAAACTTAAATTTATTAATAACATATAAAAAATATATAACCATTTTAAACTTATTATAATAACATGTTTTTATTTTTTATAAAAATATAGAAACATATTTGTTATTCTACTTATTAGTCAGTTTTACATGCTTCACATTTTCACATATGCAATCTTAATGAGTGAATTATTATTTTTCATTTTTAAATGGCACTTGTTCCTTATAGAGATTAAAAAGTTATATAGTAAAAAAAATAGCAAAATAATACGACAGAATGAGCATATTATGTGATATGCAAAATGTATGCTTCAACCTTTTCATCTTCATTTTGCAATTATGCATAAATAAACATGTTTAAAATTTATCAATTTATTTGATGACATTCAATTTAAAAAAATAAATAATAAAGCATTATATATATTTTTTTTTGAGGACTTTTTTTTTTTCGTTTATGATTAATAGGATTTCATAAAAACACACATATAAAACTCTTATCGACTATTCTTATATTTTTAGTGCATTGTTTGAAAATGTACTTATATGTATATCATATGTAATGGTGCTTTGGTAGAGTTTGGAATTGAAATACGGGGGAACCTTACAAAAGAATAAAATAAAAAATAAAACAAATAATATAGATAAATAAAAAATAATAATATAGATAAATAAAAAACAAATTAAAAAAATGTGATTAACATGATTATTCGTAGCGCACGTCTCAGTGGTCACATAACCACATTAGCCATAACAAGTACGTTATTTATTTGTGGATTTTGAAAAATAAATAAAATATAAAATAAATAAGAACAAAAAATATATAATGAATAAAATAAAGTAAAATACAAAATTAACAATATCATGTGGTTCATCAGGTAAACAAGTAGTCAAAAAAAATATACTCTCATATATATATAGAATAACACTTTTAATAATTTCATAAAATAAAAAAAAGACATTATTATAAAAAATATATAATTACTGATTTAGTCATTATAATGTTGTGTGCACATTTTGTGAATATTTATTTTTCATTTTTTTCTTTCTCTATATATTTATTAAACATATTTTATTTTATTTTTTTAAATCATTCTATGTATTTTTATATTTCACTATATTATAATTATCATTTTTCATTTTCCAATAATTTATAATAAATGGTGCACCAAACAAAATAATAAGCTAATCAATAAGTATCAAATATTAATAAACCCTTATATTACTATTATATGCATATAAGAGCATATCATACACATTGTTTAGTTATATTTAGACAGTGAAAGATATTTTTATACATACTATATATATATTTATTGTATCTCATGATTATTTACTTGTCTATATAAACAAGTGGTTATACTTTTTAATTTAAAACAATCATTATCCTGTATCACCTTATATAATATGTGATACAAATGTGTGTATTTTTATTTTTAACACTATTATATGTATTCTCCCTTTTTATTTTTTTATACTCATTATTTCATTTAAATAATAATATATATATAATTAAAATTAATATAAATAACAAAATTAAGCAAAACTATTAAAGCATACAAATGCATGGTTATACATATTATGGTTACTTTTCAAAAAAAAAAAAAATATAAATAAGCATTAACTATGTATGAGCACCTTATATATTTTTTTCCCTTTACAAATATCCATTCTTACAACTATTTTTCTTTATATTAATAATTTTTATACCCTTATGTATACTCACACTTAACATACAATAATTAATATCACCACTACATAATATTTAGCAACTTGTCATAACAATAAATTTGTTTTTTTTGTTCCATATATTCTACACATAATTCGGTTAATTATTTCAACCATTTTTGACACATATAAAACTTTTTATGTTTATTTTTATACATAAAAAATATGGTACATAAGAGATAAAAATAGTGTATAAATATATATAATAAAACAAGTATTATATTGTTAGTGTGTTGAAGGAGTGTTTATTATATACAAAAGAACAATCTGTATCAAATGGTATACATATATTATTAGTGTATTTTAAATATATTTAATGGATATATATTAAAAATATAAAAATTATGCATGTATGCATTGTATATGCACCTATTTTTTTTTCCTTTTTTTGTTTAATTTTATTGAACTATTTTTTTGATTAGTTATAATCGCATACAATTTCAATTGCACATTGTAATAGATTGTTCTCAAAAAAAAAATAAAATAATATATGTTAAAAAAATATTAATAAAATGAATATTAATAGCACCATTTATTTTATGATACATGTATTTTTTATTTTTTTATTGTTCATGTATTTATGTTCTTTTCTGTTTTTATATGTACAACAAAAAAAGGAATAAAAAAAGATTATCCAAGATATAAAAATGTAACTAATTCAATTGTAACAAAATAAAACCAATTGAAATCATCATATGGATGGATCACTAAAAAAGAAAACCAATACAAGGTTGTCAAAATTATTTTTACTTTTGCTACCTACCACTTTTTTATATAATCAATTTTACAAATTATAACTATTTTAATTTGTCATTTGCATATTATATGTGTATGAATGTGTATATATTAAACAAATTATAATTACATTTGTAAAGATATAAGATTAAATTAGTGTCATATTAAACACATTCGATTATCCTTTAAACTTGTAACTTTTTTTTTTTTCATTATCACTCCCTTATTTTCCTGTATTTTCCCTTATATATGTTTACACTATTTTTTTCTTATCCATATTTATTGTTTTATATTCTTTTTATTACAAATATTTTATAAAGAAAAAATGCAAGGAAAGGGATTTTAAATATACATATTTTCATTTTTGAATTAGCTGTTTACCGTTTTAAAAAGTTAAGTGGAATATCATAAAGCATAATATATATATACATACACAAAGATATACATATTTACATATATTAGAGATACTTATACAAAAATTGAGAATTATTTGAATTTACATATACTATATTATTATGTACAAATTTATTATTTATGAACGTACATGCATAAATTCATTTACACACAACTAAAGAATGACAATCCCCTTAATTGTGTAATCAAAAAATAAAAAGCTAGCCATATATATATGATATGTACATGTATATATAATATATATACTTTAAGCTTACCACATTTATTCGCTAGTTATATATGCTCACGCTTTCAAAAAAAAAAAAAATTGTAATAATTGTTAAAAAAATTATGAACAAGTCATAGAATTTATATATTATTAATAAAAAAGTGGGGGAAAAAATTAATTTAATTATTTTATTTCTCATTAAATACAAAACATATATATGTACATACAACACTTATACATTTTTAACGGCAAAAACTAAATGGATAGAATATTATCAAAATTAGTTAAAAATAATGAACTAAATATAGATAAAAGTTTAGAAAGTGAAAATCATGATTTAGACAATATAAATGAAACTATGAATGGAAAAAAAAAATTGTCTGTGAATAGTGAAACAAATGGTGAAAATGTAGTTAAAAGGACATCCCTTAGGAAAGTTAAAAATGAAAATGACAATTTGGAAACATCCTATTTAATTAATACACGAAGTAAAGAAAATAACAAAAAAAATATGTCTTCCAAAGGAATTGATAAAGGAAAAAAAAATTCTTATATAAGGAAATCACTGCCTATTAAATCAAATAATTCAAATACTACTGAAAATGAAGAAAATTACGTAGCAAACGATAAAAATAACAATTCAAAAGGTTTGAAATATACAATTTTAAACTATTTCAGGAGTAATAGTAATAATAATAATAGCAATGTCAATAATAATTGCGAGGAAGACCAACAAAATGACAGAGACAATGATAATCATGCCAGAATTGATAATGAAATTCGAAATATTCGATCAAGTAGTGAACAGCAAAGTCAGCATGACATAGAAATAATAAATGGAAAAGACGCTCAAAAAAATCAAAGAAGAAATACATTCGATTATGAACTAAACCAAAATAGTTACCTACAAATGAAAAATAATATAGAAAACAATTTAATGAATTATAAAAAATGCAAATTAGACAATTTAAATGTTGAAAGTTATAATATAGACTCATGTAAATCAAATAATATACAAAACGATGAACAGACAGTAGGAATGGCAAATAGTAGTTTATATGGAAATAAAGAATATACAAATGATGATGAAATTAGTCAAATAAAAGAAACAAATATATTAAATAATTATAATGAAATACATCCAAGTATAAAAAATAGTATGGCTAGTATTATAGACACTAATAATAGCAGTAATATGCATTTATCTAAAAATGGATTAAAATTAAGTGACTTACACACATCGAAAAATTGTGATGCATCATTATTAAAAAACAAAAATTCAATATATAAATACAAAACGGGTGAATCATACAATAAAGAATCTGTAAATAATTCGATGATCAGAGGAATATATCAAGGTATTGTAGAAAATCAGCGTTTCAATAATGGAGATGAAAATAATTTAAATGGTGTTCAATTTGCAAATCCAGGAATTATTATAAATGATAGAATGGCTATGTCACATTTAGGAATAAATTCAAATGTTGAAGAAAATCAATTAAAAATTTATGAACCAAATACAAGCAGATATGAAATTGTACCAAAAGGTAACCAAAATGAGCATCTTTATAATTACAAAGAAAGAAATAAAGAATATTTAGATTTAATGAATATCCCATTTAATAGAGATAATAATGTAAACAAAGATTTACTAATTCGTTCTCTTCCAAATAAGAATCTACTAAATGAATGTGATGAAGAATTATTTTCGAAAAATATATTAAATTTTGAAAACTATTTCTCTTATAAATTAAAAAAAAATATAAATAATAACATAATAAATAACATATGCAATATGTATGAAAGTGATGAAAATCTTGATGCTTTAATAACCACTAATAGAAGAAAAAAAAATGACAGTCATAATAAAAATTGTAATGAAGATTATGGCAAACTAAAATCAGGTACATTTTTTAATATACCAGATGATTATTTTGAAAGTGAAAAATTATTTAAAAGACCCAAAATGAAATCGAAAAATATACTTTTAGATAAACAAAATATAGACAATCCAACAAATGTTCAACCTAATGAAAATAAAAACATTTCAACTATACTTATGAATCATCATGATCTATTAATAAATAAAAGAGAAAAATTAATTATAAATAATGATATTGATAATAAAGATGATGAACAAAATAGTAATAATGATTTTTGGTTAACTAGCCGTAAGGAATTTTTTAGTAAAATTTGTAAAAATACAATAGAATTAACAAACGAAGAAGTTGAAAAATTAAAAGAAGTAGTAGATTTTAGAGATGAAAAAGGTAATTATACAATTAACAGCATTTTTAATAAATATAATGAAACTATTGATGAAGAACATGTGTTAAAAGAATATGTAACAGATAATAAACTCAAAAATTTTAGTTTAAATCTAATTGATGGATTTCTCTATGATAAACAATCTTTATATGAAAGAGAGATGATTGAAAATGACAAAATATTTTCACGTATTCATTATAATCACAAAAATGCTGATATTAAAATAGATAAATTATTAAATTTATTTCCTCGTGATTTTATGAAAAAATATAAAATTGTTAAAAAATTGGGAGAAGGTGTATATGGTAAAGTGTTCAAAGCAGAATCATTAGACGATTCCTATCTTAATTTTGCTGTTAAAGTATTACGATACTTTTGGCCAAATTTTAAATATAAATTTGGTTCTGAAGAATTTGCAATAAATGAATTTAATATAATGCGTATTTTATTTCATCCTAATGTTGTTTGTTTATTAGATAGTTTTAGAGTTCATACCTATCGAAAAAATAAAATAAAAAGTCATAGAGGTCAAAAAACTAAATGTGAAACATTATCAGCTGAATATGATTTTAGTTTTCAAAGACATAGACGAATGGAAAAAGTTCAATATTCACCATCAAGAGAAACTGTTGAAAGAAATAATAAATATCGAAATCTAGTATCAAAAAGTTGTTTAACAATAGAAGAATTAGAACAGAGTCTAGTTCTTAACAGTGTTGACAAGGAAACAGCTATTCAAGATAAAGGAAGTTTATATAATAGTCATGCTGGAAAACTTGATGAAATGTCTACTATTTTTACTAATAATAGTAATGTAAAAATGTTAAATTATGATGAAGAAAATACTAATTTAGACAATAACAAAAATAATCTGATGTCAACAAAATTGCAAAGAGATATAAAACGAGATCGAAGTGGTGATTTATATCAATATTATCCTTTGAAAAAAAAAATGAAAACAGCAAATTATAAAAATGCTAAACGTAATGATCCAATAAAAGTTAAAAACAGAAGTATAGATAAACTCAAATTTAGAAAACATTCTAAAAAATTAAAAAAAATTGAAAATAAAAATGATGATTATATTGAAAATTGGGATCTATTTTTAGTTATAGAAAAATGTGATTGTAGTTTAAATGATATATTAAATAAAGCAAAAAAAAAACATTTTTCATTTATTCAAGATATAAAAAAAGATACAACGAAATGTTTACCTACAGAAAGAATAGACCTCTCCTATGACCATTTACATAATTATGTAAAATATGTATATTTGCCATTAAAAAAAATTGAAAATCGATATTTTTATCCTGATATGCCATCATTAACAGAAATGCAAACAAAAGTTATTATATACCAAATGTTACAAGGAATTAATCACTTTCATAAAAAATTTATTATTCATAGAGATATAAAACCAGCTAATACTCTTATAAAAAATATACAATATTTATCAGATGGTCTTAATGATTCTAAAGAATGGATAGTTAAAATAGCCGATTTTGGTTTAGGTGTATATGATCACTTTTTAAAAACTGAAACAAAAGATTGTAATATTATTACATTACAATATAGACCTCCTGAAATTTTATGTAATAGTACACTTTATAATTATTCAGTTGATATATGGTCTATTGGTATAACTATGTGTGAATGTTTATTAGGCTTTGTTCCTGTTACATCAAAATTTGAATCTTCTGTCTTATTTAAAATATTAGTTTTTAGAGGAATACCAGATCAAAATTTTGATAACTTATTAAAAAAGGAACTTGTTGGAGAATTGCCAAAATTTAAAGTTGATCGAATTAAAATGTTAGAAATTATTTTTACCGATATTTATGGTAGAAGAATTTTAAATGACAAAGGTCTTGATCTTATTGATCAATTTCTTAGTTATGATTATAAAAACAGAATTACAGCAAATGAAGCTTTAAAACATGAATGGTTCGAAGATGTCCATTTATACCTGAACGAGGATCTCCTCAATTATTACAAGCGAAATGGAACATACTATTTTTAGGCTACTCAAAATGTCAAAATGATAACACAAGTTATGCATATGTCTTTTGCTTAGCATTTGTAATAGAGGAATTAATAGACCTCGAATTAAAATAAAACATATGTCTGCAAGGATATACTATACATTGATCATTTCCCCTGGTGATGTCAAGAAAAAATTCTCCTAAACCAAATTTAAGGGAAGCCTGAACATACACCAAGGTGAAAAAAAAAAATGTTTTTTTCCAATGTTGGATAGCTAATTCCAGTATTCTTTCTATCCATTGTCTGTTTTTTTAATATTACTAAACAGGATTGAATAAATATGACAATGTAAAGATAGAGTTTTTTGGGAGTAGAAAGAACAAGGAAAAACAATTATATATAAATAATTTTAATAATTTTAAAATATATGCATTTGTTTCTTTTCTTTTAAAGAAGAAAAAAAATGAACATGCATGTTTTTTATTTTGAATAAAGTGAAAATGAATGTACACCTATAACGAACGTATGCAATTATATACCTATATTTTGAAATATATATAAATATACGCTTCTTTGTACATATATCTAGCTTTATTTTTATGACGACATGTAAATTTTTAATTTATAAAATCGTTATATCCCATAAAAAATTATTATTACATGTTCATAATTTTTTTTTTCTCTCATGTTATATATAGCTAGTTGAAAAATAGCTAGCTCGCACCAACATATAATAAATATATGTTTGAGTGCAAATTTACACTTTGTGTATCAACTTTTTGCCTTGCATGTTCATATATATATTATTTTGTTTATTGTATTATTATTCATTCGTTTTACTCGTTCATATTTTAACAGACATTTATTATTTTTTTTTATTATTGTTCATGTAAAAATGTTCGCTTGTGATTGCACACATCGTTTTAGTTGTAAACATGAGGAACATAATACGCATATTCGCAATGCGCACTTTTACATGTCACAAGATTAACTCAATATATATACATATATATATATATATGTATCCATTTTATTATACTTTTATTTTTTATAAACTTTTTATCAATTATTGTTTTAATCAAAATTGTTAATAATGTAATAAATAAATATTTAAATAATAAACAAAAACAAATGCACATGTTGTATGTATATAATATCGCATTTAAGAAAAAACGAGATTATTGGAATAAGCAAATATATCAACGGAATTAAACAATTTTATTGAGCTATTGTATGCTCTCGTTATTTGAGAGAGCTTACTTTTTCATATTTAAAATGTTGTAAAGTGACAATATGTGTTTGTCTTTTTTTGTATTTCCCACTGTCTTATATGATTAAAATGTCTATAAAGAATATATCAAAGTATGAAATATAGCTATACCTACAAAAAACTGAAAAAAACTAAATTCAGATTTATAAACTGAACCAGTATTATAATTATATTTTACATTTTCTTCATTCATATGATTAGGTAAAGAATTATTATTTTTTGCTAATCTATGAGTTCTGTTGTTTATTCTTGAATGTTGATTGGGGGTAGATAAAGTATTATTTGTAGTGTATCTAGGAACTTCAAATAAATCTTCATTAGATATATTTCCAGTAGTTATAAAATATTGTATTTCATGATTTGTATCAATTTCATTTTTCCCATTATGGGTAGAACAAATACATCTAAAATGTATATCTTTAATTCCTTTTTCTTGTAAAGTTTCATTAAAATTTTTTGGAAAAATAAAACGAGTTTCACTTACATATTCAGTACTATTTTGATGTTGTATTCTATTTTTACTAAAGTAAGATAAAAATGGTGGCTTTTTTATAAGAGATGAAATAGGTATAGATGTATTATTTTGACTCGGATCATTTATAAAAGTAAAATTACATGGTTTTACATCTGTTTCTTTATTTGTTTGACATATTATACCAATATAATTTGTTTCTGAAAAATCATTTACTAAAAATTTAATATTTTCTTTATAAGATTTATAATATTTATAATATATATCAAAAATATCTGAGAAATTTATTCCTAATACTTTTTTTATAGGTTTATAAGTTTTTTGTAATCGTATATAAGCATATCGAGTTTCTTTATTAGCAACTTTGCCATATTTCCCACTACCTTGAATTATTTCATCATTACTTTTTTCATCATCATCTTCATATTCATTTATTTCATCACTTCTTCCATTTTTTTTAAAAAATGCAATTTTTATTGTCCTCGTACTAGGTATAAAAGATGGAATAGTTAATACAATATTATTATTATTTATTTCAATTAAATTGTTAGCATTAGTTTGGCTTAATATATTATATAAAGATACATATATACCATTATAAAGTATATTTGATTCTTTTATTTCTTCATCTACTATCCAACTTTTATTATAATCTATTGTTATTTTACTTTGATCATATATAAAAAAATCACAATTTTCAATTGTAATATCACAATTATATGTTTTATAATAATCTTCCATATTTAAGACAACATATATTTTTTCTTTATTTATATTATTTTCAAATGTACATTTATTATTTTGATCTATTTCTTGTATCAATATATGTTTATAAACTGTGAATATAAATGTCTTTATATTACTTTCTTCTTCGTCTTCTTCTTCTTTTAAATAATACATTGAGCTATTCATATTATTGTTACTTTCAAAACATTTATTTTTTACTATGTTAAAAGATTTTGGAACTACAATACTAAAACTTACTTCATCGTCATCTTCTCTTTTTGTATCTAAATCGTTTACCCAAAGGCTACATGAGTTTTCCATAAAAATGTTTGTAACATAGAGACTCCCTGCATCGAGTCGCAGTTCACATCCACTTTCCTTTCGAATCAGTTTCTTTGTAAAGGAGGGAAAAAGAAAGGGAAAAAAAAATATGATAGATTAAGAACAATGCAGAAAAATAAGAAAAAATAAACAAAAACAAGCATATGATTGAACTACCTCAAACAGTGCGTAGTATTCCTTCTCTGCCTTGTCATCAGGAGCTGCACTTTTTTTGAAAGTAACTAAAAGATGTTCTTCCCTTTGAACAATCGACACATTAAAACATTCTGTATCAGAAATTTGTTTATCTATCTCAGTATTTATGTTTAATGAATTAAAGGACCAACCAATGTAACATATATTTCCTTTTTGATATGAAAGAATTTGTGAATCTTTTGTACGAAGTATATATTTATATTTTAGATTTTGTAAGTTTGCTAAAATTTTATTTAAAGGATCACAAGTATATGAATTTTCTGTATCTTGAAAACATTTAAACTCATAAAAACTTATTTCTTTATGTTCTTCTCTTAAATTAAAATAAACATAATGTTTTTTAAATTTTACATCTACTTTATATTGACTTATTGGAATCGGATCTTTTAAAATAAACTCAATCATATTTTCATCTTTTAGGGTTAATCCATAATCAAAAGAAAAAGAACAAATTATATTTCCACTATTATTCATACCACACATAAATAAGGATTTTTTATTTTTATAAAAATATGTAATCTTAGAGATTATATTAAATTTATGTACCATTTTATAATTTAAAGTAATTTTATTAGAAATAACAGATGGCTCAATATAATTATTAAATACTGTTACCTTTATTATATTATTTATATCGTATATTAAAATTAAATTGTTTGTAATAGAATCTGTAATAAATGAATATCCTTGTATATCATCATTCTTGTATAATAAAACTTCTTTAGGTAAATCCCATTTTAATTTTAATGTATTGAATGTAGTAAATGCTAATCCATTAGTTTCATCACTAATAAAAAAACAATAATGTAAAATATAATTATTCTCTAATTCTATCAACCCACTATACTCACAATTATATGCCACTTTCAAATATAAAGATCCTTCTTCTTTAAGCAATGGATTAAATTTATTTAGTCCCTCTAAACAGTTGTTCCATAAAATAAGACACAACAAAATACACCAAACTAGACATCTAATGGGTTTGTACTTATTTTTTACTAACACACTCATTTATATATTTGACACTATTATTTTGTTTCACTTTTTCAAAACTTCTAACTTATTATATTTGAAAAATAAAAAAAATGATTTCAAACTAGATTCTATGCATTACATCTACCTTCTATAAATACACAGACAAAATTAAAAAGCATCTTCAATAGGTTCACTATTTTTTTTACTATATTATAAAATTGTCTAGTATATATATTATGTCTATTTGTTCACTCTTAACAAGTAAGAAAATGTCTCCTCAATTTTTAATTTTTTTAACAGCATGTATAAAGACAAATTTTCGATGTTATTCCAATTTACCAGTTTTAATAAAACTACAATTTAATAAAATTTATATTTTTTCAAATAAAAGCATATAATAAAAATGTGCAGCCATTTATGCAAGTTGTTTAAATTTTGTATAACCAAATTATTTCAAAAAAAAATGATCATACACATTTTGAAAAAAAGACACCCATTTTATAATAACTAAGTTTGTTCATCCATATGTATATATAGACATGTACATATGTTTATAAAATTTCATATTTATAAAACCAACAATATAGAGACTATTTTGGTTTTCTCAAAATAACCCTGATTAATAAAAGTAAAAAATAATTGCATGCACAGAGACATAAAAATATTTGTTTTATTTCCATTGTTTTAGAGACCCTTTAATACATGCATTTTTTTTTTATTTTTAATATACCTATCAATGGAAAAATAATTAAACTTTAAAATTGTTGAAAATTGATGGAGAGTTTTATAATATAATTTTTAAGGACCCCCTAATTGTCAAATGAACATATATATAAAAGTGTACAAAGTTGTTTCCCTTTTTTTTCACTCTTTTTATATTTACCAAATTTTACGAAACCCATTTTTAAATAAATAACCGTTACTATAATTTGAAAAATGTCATATAAAAAGTTACAAAGACCCATAGGTATGCCATCCTTTTTTATGATTAAAAATTTTATAAGTGATATATGTACCTGTCTGTGAACTTATATCTAATTTATTACCATTTTGAACTATCATTATTCTATTTGATTTTCTTTCCAAATATATTCACCGTAGTTTATTTCAAAACATGAAATAAGCACATTATACAAGTAGTTACATATTTATTTTTTCTTTTTTTCAAAAAAATAATATGAAAAAAAAAGTGAAAAAATATATACTACAGTTTGATTTAAACTTTTTAGGTGAAATAAATAATTATAGTTCATGCATTTCTATATCTCTATATTAACACAAATTCACCTGCACATACATGTGGAAACTTAAATAAAAAAAAAATGTAAATAATTTATCCCATACTTAAAATGAACTAATAATGGTAATAATTATGTTTAAATTTTAAAAATAAAAAATTATTATAAATAATGATAATATTTAGTTAAGCTTAATTACCTATTTTGCATACTATAAAATTTTCGGGAATAATATATTATATTTGGGTTATATAATTTTTAGCACGGTTATTTATATATACACTATGTATATATAATTATATGCCATAGGGTATGTATATAGTATAATAATTATTTGTTTGCATTATTTTTTTATTTTTAATTTCTACCCTTAAACTGTGTTTGTTTGCCTCAGCTTGCCCCCCTCTTTTTATTTATTAATTTCATTTTTTTTTTTCTTAAGGCTCTCAACTTTTTACTCGTATAAAACCAGTGGAAATTGCTTTATTATTTATTTTATTTATTTTTTTTAGAATATAATACTTTTGATACACATAAAAAATTATAATTACATTTTTTATTTACTTTATTTTTTACTTTACCGTGTTCGATAGATTTCGAAACAGTAGTACCATATATAATATATATAACATGATAAAAAAAAATTGGTATGTGATTTAGCTTGTTTGCATATACTTTTACATGAACAAGTCATAAATAATATGTAAAATATTTTTATTTCCTGACCTTTTCAATATTATCGCTAGTTAGCTATTTTTTTCCCATTTCAAAGGTAATATATAACAAAAACTTTTATTTTGTAGCGCAAATAAGAATTACTAAAAATGTGTAATTACGTATAAACAAGAAATAAAATATCTTTTATAAAATCATACCTTTTTAGTTATTTATGTGTGTACCTTTTATTTTTTTTCCACCTTCCCAGGGATTAAATTTTAAAACGAATATATACCAAAATTAATATATAGATAACTTATATTTATTACAAAAGTAAATTTTTAAATTTTATAAAAACAATGGCAGGATTAAGTGCAGGGTATGACTTATCAGTCTCGACATTTTCACCAGATGGTAGACTATATCAAGTTGAATATATTTATAAAGCAATAAATAATAACAACACTTCTATAAGTTTAGAATGTAAAGATGGTGTTATTAGCTGTTCTATAAATACAACATTGGAAAAAAATAAAATGATCAAAAAAAATAGCTATAACAGAATATATTATGTTAATAATAATATTATAATAACATATGCTGGTTTAGATGGTGATGCAAGAAATATAATTGATAGAATAAAAAGTGAAGCTAACAGTTATTTTTTAAATTTCCATACAAATATACCATTACACATTTTAGCAAATAGAATATCTTTATATATACATGCCTATACATTATATTGGCATTTAAGACCATTTGCTTCCTCAATAATTATATCCTCTTATGATAAAAATGAAAAGGGTACGCCCAAGAATGTTTACATTATTCATCTAATTACTCATTTGCTTGACATATAATATGACTTCATATGATGTACATTTTTTTTTTTTACAATTTTGTGTAGGCGAAATATATTGCATCGAGCCAAGTGGTGCATGCTACAAATATTACGGAGTAGTAATCGGAAAAAACAAAGAATTATTTAAAACAGAAATTGAAAAGAAAGATTACAAACATCTAAGTGTTAGAGAAGCCCTAGTAGACATATATAAATTTATTTTAAGTAGCGATGATCATTTAAATAAAGACAATATTTCCCACCTAGTAAATTTTTCATGGATATGTGAAGAATCATCATTTGAATCACAAACTATTGATCAGGAAATTTTAGATAATGCCTTAAATCTTGCTGTAGAATCAGTTAATTAAATTAAAAATTTAACAGTTTTTTTTTTTTTCATACCCCCCAAAAAAGTGAAATATATATCTTCACATTATGAACAAATGAAACCGTATATGCATTATTTATTAATATTCTTAAATAAAGCTAACAAAAAGCTTTTATACATTATATGGAGCAGTGTTATACACTAAAATGGGTACATATATGTACTAGCCTTTTCTCATTTATCGATATATATATATTTTTTTTATGCTCCTTATTTTAATATACACGCATATGTATATATGCAGTATTAACAACTTACATTTTTAAAAAATTATATAATTAAAAAAAAATTATCAATATAAAGAATATTTCAAACAAATTGGATAGGGCATCCGTGAAAACCCGTCTGTCACTCTTTCTCCTTATTTACCACTATCTTGTTGCTTTACTATGTTTATTATATATATGTGTAAACCCCTTTTTAAGCATTTCATGACAACAAAACATGTATTTATGTGTCATTAAGTAGAATTTTTTGAATTCCAAACAAATCATAAAATGTTAAATAATAAAAATTATATAATGTAGAACAAAAAGTAAATATGGGAGCAATTACAGGTGTATATAAATAACTACAAATTTGTTGTTTTTATAAAAAAGGTTTCCAATAAATATAAACATATACACAAATAATTCATAGAAAATATTAGGCATAATTTTTCTTTATTATTGTCTCTATTTCATTTTTTTTACTTATTTTTATTTTATATATATCATAGTACTTTGCAAAAAATATATATTATATATGTACAGTACATATATTTATTTTTAACATTTTTTTGCCGTTTTTTTTCGAAATTTATAATAAAATCTTATGTTTATTTTATTTAAATATTTTTAGAAAATTATTATGGTAATTTGTGCTAATGTTACAATAAAATTTTGTGGAACATGTTAATATAAAAAATATATATATTTTAAGAATAACAAACGTAAAAGAAAAAATTCAAAATTTTTGAAAAAATTAAAATTACTATTTTAAAACAACAGATATAGCATATTTTATTATTTACACTATTCCAATTTTCCTATTTATAATTACTGTTTTACTTTTTAATTTAACAAAATATTTAGCGCATTTTTTTGATGTTATATTCATCATGTAAAAGAAAATAACAAAGTCACAAATATGTAATCTATTATTATACAGTTTTATGCATATTTATTAGTATATACTATTTTATATATACACTTTTATTGTATTTATCTTAATTAATATATACCATTTTTACAAAACTATATTTTAAAAAAAAAAATATATATTTCATGTACATAATAAATCATAAATATACCTGACTTGGTCATAATTTTTTTTTTTTATATTAATTCATTACCTGCTTTTCCAACATTATAAGAAACTACATTATCCTTTAACATATTTTGTTGTGTGTTTCCGAGAGTATTCATTATTTATTTTAATTACTATTCTTATACTTCCTATTTATTTATTTACTAATTTGACAATATTTTTGAATATTCAAATTTCCTGATTGAGTCATATAAGTATAGTACCGTGCACACTTTATTTCATTTTTTTGTAAATGGGCATATAATATAGTAACATTGAAAATTTTGCTATTAATAAAGCGAGACAACTACAATGGGACAACCTCTTTCCTTCACCAGATATAATTAAATCATTAACCTTAACAAGTCATAAAAAAAATAGAAAAAAAAAATAGGGGAATATATTACCATTTGGCTTGAAATAAAACTAATGAATTAAATTCAAAATGAGTATCACAGACGAGTATGACCTTGGCATGTACAAAAACCTTGTCATGTCAAACAGCTGTAAAAATGAAGACCTTCTGTGTATTTTTAATTCTTCGAGCTTTTTAAACACAATATGTTTCTTTATATTTATCATAATTGTTTTATGGTCTATGACCATTTTGTCTCGAATATATTTATCCTATAGCATCGTGAAATTTCTTCGAAATAGAAAAGTAAGAATGATTGTCACGCATGACTACACCATTACATGACTGCTCCCCTTCATGGGTTACACCACTACACCACATTACTAATCCATTTTTCTTCTCACCCCTTTTACAGGCTATTTATATGAAAAATCTATCTAAGTACATTGAGGATATAAAAATATTATGCCGAAGCCATGTTAATGATATAATAAGGATTAAAAAAAAAATAACTCCGAAGGTTGTTGAACGAATAAATTTAAACATAAGTATAAATAAGAACATTCAATTATTTAAAAATTATTTAAGCTCAAGTGCTAGTGATTTAAATAATTATTATAAATATTCGATTGCATTTACATTCTCTTCAAAGAATTGTACACACATAACTTTATATTGGGGTGTGTTATTAAAAGAAGTTAATGATTTTATATATAAAAGAACAAAAAAAAATAAAAAAAATAAAGGAATAGATAAACAAAATACAATTATATCTATTGGAAATATAAAAACATTTTTAAGAGAAGGATTTAATAAAACATTACCTAAAAAAAAAGTAACTGATGCAACAACATTTTTGCTAAATAAAAAAACACAAAATGAATTTTACTATCAAAATGAAGAAGAAGATAATATAAATTTTACTAGCTGCTATTATAAAACATCAAACTCCTTTTTTACTAGTGGAAATAATATATCATATAATATGCCATATGATGAAAACTTTTGTGTTAGTGATATTTTACATAAAATTGAAGAAGAAAAAAGATTGATGAATAATAGTGAAGATGAAATAGATTTAAATGAAATAAATAAAAATAATAAATTTACAATAGGAAATATTTCAAACAATGATATAGATACTCATATTGAAAGTCTATTTAATGAAACAACAAATGTTAGAATACCTTTGATTATTGTTCTTCAAGAAGTTTCCCCTAATAGTGATAAGTATATGAGTAGTAATGATTTAAATTCAAATTTTAGTAGTAACGAAATTTATTCTGCTAACGGAGATAGTAATGCTAGCAGTTATGCTACTGCAGAAAATTCTAATACAAACAAGTTTAGCAATACAAATTCAAATTATAATTCAACTCTTGATAGTAATGGAATGAATAATAATACATCAAATACATTAATTGTATTAGTAGACTTTAAAAAAAATAAAGATAAATATAAACCTATTTTAATAAAAGATATATGTATAGCTAATGAAAATAAAATATCTTCAACACAAAAATCAAAAAAAAAAAATAATCAATCACAATTTATAGATATATTAGATATATATGGACATGAAGAACATGATAAAGAATGTTTAATTTGTATGGCATCATATAAAGATACTTTGTTAATGCCATGTAGACATTCATCATTCTGTTATGATTGCATGAAATCACTTAGACAAGAAAAATGTCCCATATGCCGTTGTTTATTTACTTCCTTTATTAAATTCCCTTTAAAAAATATTAACAAATAAATATAATTTGTGCTATATATTCCTCTAGTCATATTTCAACAGTTTTGAACAAAAATTATCTTTGTTTGAATTTTTAATTACAAAAAAGATACTATATATGTCCATTCAGTATTACCATATTAGTGTCATAAAAAAAAAAAAAATTATTCAACAATGTTGCAAACGACGTTGCAAAATTATATGAGCGTATTTGGAATGCCTACCCAATTCTCCCGTTCCCTTTTGTTTCCATTTTTTTATTTTTTAGTTTTAAAAAAATATTTTTTCATGTCTTGTTACTTATTATATTTTGTTCATTTTTTCTATTTGTTTATTGCGCTAAATTTTTCTTATATTTTTACACACAGGTTTAAATTGTTTTTAATAAAGTTACAATTATTTTTGCTTTCTTTTTATCTCTAACTTTTTATGACTAATAATTGTTCTACATTTAATTTTACAATATTTTTATTATAGTCGTCAAGTTGGCACACTTTATAAGTACGCCACTTAGTTTTTCAAATTGTTTTTATAAAAAATGTAATTATTAAAAATAAGGAAATATCATATGTACACCATAATTTTTATAATCTACATTATTCAGGTAGTTTTCATCCTATTCGATTGTTTATTTTGACATATTTTATTTCCATAAATATGGATAGTATCTTAAAAGGGGAACTACTAATTTCTATGTAGATTTAATATAATTTATTATTTTTTTACCTTTTTATACTCATCGTACTAAACTGAATATATATAATCCTTAGAAAACTTCAATTGCTCAAAAAAATTAATTATTTTGAACTCCATACAGACATAATTTTCTAATACCTTTTCTACACTACATGGGCTGTACACTATATTGTGTATTTTTTTTTTTTTTTTTTTTTTTTTTTTTGAGAAAAAATGCAAAGAAGCATGCGAAATAATTTTTTTAAATTAGCATATATAATAGCCTAAAATACCAGTCCCTTTATAATCAGATTTCACTTTCAATTTTTGCTTACACTGTTTATATATATCATTATAAGGAGTAGAAAATGCACATAGAGGAAATAAAAAATATTGAAAAAGAATTTAAAGAGTTCTACACTAATTTTATACAAATCGATAGTAACATATTTTGCATAAATATAAATGCAAATGATGATACAAAATCGGATTTTATAAATATTAATGAAAATAATGAAAATAATGAAAATAATGAAAATAATGAAAATAATGAAAAGAATGAAAAGAATGAAAAGAATGAAAAGAATGAAAAGAATGATAATATTTTAACTCTTGTTATTAAACTTCATTCCAATTGTTTTGAAGTAATAAACAAAAGTTTAGGAGAGCAAACTAAATTTTTTGAAAATATTGAACAAATATTTAATTTTTTTTGTCCCATTTCATTTAAAAAATATATTACTAAAAATATAGAAACCACGTTAATGTCACACTTGTGAGATTTGCGTATCTACCAATTAACAAACAAAATTTAAAGACCTTACATTTTTCTTTATCTAAAATATATCTCATGTTTTTACTTGCCATACATTTTTCTTTATCTAAAATATATCTCATGTTTTTACTTGCCCACCAAAATGAATGACTACATAAAAGTTGATTTAATACACAACTTATATAAAAATAAAAAATGGAAAGAAATCAAATTAAATAAGTTTGACACATTAAGTAATATTAAAAAGAAAATTTATGGACATACAGGAACTTCAGTAGATAATATGAACTTATATGCATACGATGAATTAAATATTGAAAATACACAAATTTTTTTAAATAACAATAAACTAACTTTAAATGATTATGGTGTAAAAGATAATTATATAATTTATATACATGACACAAATCCAACATCCCATAATGATATTATATATAATATAGATGATGAAAAAAATCTAGAAAAATTAAAACATTTAAAATATGAAATAAATGATGAGGATTATAATAAAAGACAAGATACTTTTAGAAAATTTATTCAAAAAATTAAACAAAATCAAAAAAATAATTTACCAACAAATCAAGAAGAAAATGCACAAAATATAAATCATAATTTATATAATCAAGAATTATATAAAATAGGAAATAGGTGTAGAATTATAATAGGTGATAGAAGAGGAACTCTAAAATTTGTTGGAAATTTAAAAAATAATGATATTATTTATGTTGGTGTAGATTTAGATGAACCTTTAGGAAATTCCGATGGATTTTATCAAAAAAAAAAATTATTTGAATGTAAAGGAGACAAATATGGATATATAGGAAATATTAATTCGATTGAAGTCGGAGATTTCCCTCCTTTTGATATAATGGATTTTGATGAGTTCTAATATGAACACATATATCAATTAGTGATACTATTTTTTTGTCATAAACAAATGTTTATCCCATGACTCATACTATTTTTATTTCAAACTTATTTATTCATTTTGTTTGAAAATAAAAAGGTGAGAATGCATACTATTGTTTTATATTTTGACAAAACATTTTTTTCTCTCAAATTTTTCGCAAATTTGTGTTGCCATTATTAGTATCATATGCTCCATTTGCTTATCCTATTTTTTTATTTTATTCCTGTAAATTATCGTGAAACTACCTAACCATTTCATGTTCTTAAAATAATTAAAATTCATAATAAAAAATAATTACCGATATCCAAATTTTTTAAAAATGTTACCCTCAATTATATATTTTTATTTCCCCATTTTTTCCAAATATAAATTTAAAAAAACAACGACGGAATAATGCTCACCCCAATTAATGCATACATTTTTAATGCCATATTTTTTAAATTGTGAATTATATAAAATTATAAAAATAGAATAAAAAAAATAACCGCATATATATATATCTAATATTAATATTATATCATATTTTGTTTTTATTAACATATTTATTCATTTATATTTATTTTTTATTCTACCTTTCAATAACTAGCCATAAACTATCATATTATATAATAAAAAAAAAAAAAAAAAAAAAAAAAATACGATACATATTAAGTAGTAAACTTTTGAAAAATGTGCGATAATAATGATGAAAAAAAAGATATTCTTATTCAAGAATTAAAAAATTACAAAAATAGTGATAAGAAATTTCCTGAACTATTAAAAACTTATGTGAAAGAAAATGTCCCAGATACAATGGAAGCTGAAAGGTTTGTAAAATAAAGAGAGTATACATATGTACATACTAATTTAATGTAGACCAAAAAATATATTGCTGTTCATATTTTTATTTTACAGATTTTTAAAAGAATTTAATGAGTCCTACTTAAAAGAAATGAATCTTGATGACTTGGAATTACTATGCTCTTTTATCTTAAAAAAGAGAGACATACAAACTTAATAAAACTACAGGCAAAAAATAAACTAATCATAAGCCCAAAGTGATAATAGGTATAAGTTACATAATTTCGAGAAATTTCGACCAATTTCAAACCCATTTTTACCTGAACAACTTGCCTCATTTTTCCTGAATTGTTCATAATATTTTTTGTTTAAAATGGAAAGTTGCGATTGCACACAAAAAAATGTAAAATATAAACAAAAATAAATGCAAATAAGAAACATATAAGCATACGCAAATAATTAAACAAGATCAATATGAAACAACATATAGACAAAAAAATAAAACACACCACCTTAAAGTAGTGAACATATTTTAGCAATTTTCTTTGCTATAAATAATAATTAATTAATGCACATTCTGACATATATATATAGAGAGAAAATGTCACGATAAAATTTCTCTTTGTATTTCCTTATGAGCATGCAGAATATGTTTTATGGACAACAATGCTGAAAAATCGTGTTCTAACTCCAAATGATTTGAAACATAATTAATTATATTATTATAATTTTCATTATTTAATGAATAAAATTTTTTTTTTCTTATAATTAAATTAATTACTTCAAGCAACAATTTGAGTACTATTCTTCTAATATGAACATTTGAATCCCGAATGAAAAGATTCCCAATGGAAAATATATCAACTATAACATCGTCTATATATATATAGATATTACAAGAACAATTAAAAAATAATTTATATGAAGAAATTATAAATACTGTTAATAATGGGCTTTTTGAATTATTTTTTTTTATTTCATAATTATAATTTATAATATCTTTTGGTGAATTATGACTTAAAAGTTTTGTATATGCATGTGTAAAGAAAAAATTGCATAAATTAAAAAAAAATTTTCCTTTTTTTTCATAATTATTAGAATAACTATTCGAGCATATTGTTGTATTTTTTTTAAAACTTTTCTCAAAATTGTTATGCATATATTTATTTATTTCATTATATTTCTCCTCTTTTATTTTTTCATTTTTTGTTGTTAAATTTGCTTCTTGAGAGCATTCATCAAATAAATTATGATCTAACTTTTCTGAAATATTTAAAAAATAATCTTCCTGACTATCTTTTTCATATCCATTGGTTTGGTCTCCACCCAAGTTCAGTGATATAATTTGTGCATAATCAAAAATATGATTTAGTGTAATAATATTTGATAAAAATAAAGAGGACAATTGTAAAGACAACAACATTATAGTCTTTTGAACATGATTATATATATTTGAATAAATATTTTCAAAAATAAATTTACATATTTTTATAGGAAAATTAATATTTAATAATATAATATCAAATAATTTAACTCCACCAAATGAATATTTACTTTTATTTAAACAACAATAATTATTATTTATAGAAAGAAGAATACTATATAATTCTATACATATATATTCTAATACATCATTTTTATTAATTAATTTAGGTAAAGATAAAATTGTTTGTATTATACGAAACTGTTCTTCATCATAGCTTTCTTTTTTATCATTTCTTTTTAAAATTTCATAATTATTTTCTTCTTTCCCTATTCTATTTCTTTCTATATAATTTGTCTTACATTTTAATCTGTCTAAGCATTCGAATAAATCATCTGTTGGATCAATGTACATATTTTTATTATATTCTATATCTAAATAAAACTCATTTTCTTGTTCAAAATTTAGTATAAATAATTTTTCATCTGAACTGTACAGGTCATTTTCAACAAAATTATCAGCATTTTCCATCATCATTATATTAATTTCTTTTTTTTTTTCAAAATTAATACTTCCTCTATCTGTCTCACATAGTTCATTAACTGAAATTAATTCATCTCCTAAATTATCTCTATTTTCATTATCACTCATTTCATTTTCAAAAGGTTTGCTTATATCTAGTTTTAGGTCTTCTTCATTTTTTACCAACAATTCATTTAAATAACAAAATTTATGTTGCGTAATTATTGTAAAACATCTGACCTGTTCAGGCATATTTTGTATAGATTGTCTTAAATTAAAAAGGTCATTTTCTCTTTTTTTTTTTTTTTCATTTTTATTTCCACTACTTTTATAAGTCTCTTTAGAAAACTGGCTATCTACATAATTCTTAAAATAATTTGCCACAATTTGCCCACAATATAGTAAAACTTCATTATTACTTTTAAACATATTTTGGACAATTTCAGTAACACTTTCAAATATTTTTAAATTACAAATATTTATTTTATACATATAAAAATCTTTTGATATTTTATCAAAAGTATAGCCATTTTCTATACCTTTTTTATTAGCCCTTTTAATATATAAACTAAATACATATAATATTTTGCTTAGCACAATAGATATAAATATTTTTTTCTCTTCATCTTGTATATCATAAGAAAATTGATCTAATAAATAAAATAATAATTGTTTTAAAAAAAGTATTGAAACTATTTCTACATTGTTTTCATAATTTTGTGAAAGTAGTAGTATGTCTTCTTCAATAGTCTGTTTTGTCTCCCCCTTTATTTTTCTTAAACTTTGTTCACTCAAAACTGGTGTCATATTTATTAATTTCCTTTTTCTCTCAAAATCTTTGAGAAGAAATAAAAATTTTGAAGAAACATTATAATTAATAAAATTTGTAATTATATCAACTATACATATTGCATACGGTAATGGAAAACAATGTTTAGAAAAAATATTAAAAAAATTCTCAATAAAAAAATAATTTAAATCATATAATAATATCACATTAATTATTGCTGTTAATATAATATTAACATTTTTATTAAATAGACATAAATATATTTTTTTTTTCTCTTGCATTATTTCTTTTCTTTTTTTGTCCTTTTTTATACAACCTTCTACAATTTTTACAAATGGAATAAGACTATTCAATAAACTGATTAAAAGTTTTTTTCTCTCATATTCTTTATTACAAAACAAATGAAAATGATAAAAAATGTTTTCAAATATATTATTTATATATATAAGGTGTGTGTATTTTTTTTTTTTTAGTAGTTTCACATTTTGGCTAGATTTTTTTTTTTCTTGCTTGTTCATAAATATAAGTTTTACTAATTTATGTCTACTTATTTTCCATCCAATTATATTTCTTCTCATTTTAATTTTACTTTGTCTAACCCTATTTAAGCTTCTTCTCATTTTCGACCTTGGCTTATACTTTAGAAGAATTCCAAAAAAAAAATGACAAAAATAATCAGCCAAATTTAATCGTATAATTTTTAAAGTTGCATGAACAATTTGTTCATAATTTTTTTTATCTTTTCTTTTGTTATATATCCATGATAAGGCACAAGTTTTTATAGCATTTTTATAAAATCCATCTTCACTTAATTTTTTGGGTATAATATGATTATAAATTTGAAGCTTCCTTTCTACATTATTTTCTCCTAATCCTTTTGTTATACAAGAAAATAAAATAAAAGGAAATGAAAAATATTCCTTGATTATTTTATTAGCGTTTTCATAATATTGTATTATTGTTTTATCGAAATTACTTTCATCGCAATTTATTTTATCTTTCTGAGCTTTATCATCAAAATTGTTCATAAAATATAAAGACCTTTTCTCTTGTAAATATACTCCTAATATATTTTTATTAACATATACATATTTCATCAAATCAAAAACAGTTCCCCAATTTTCAACACAAATACTATTTTTATTACTACTAAAATTGTCACTATTATTATTTCTTTGCTCATTTAATTCCTTAAAAATTTTACTAAGGGATATTATTATCCATTCACTATAATATAGTCCATTAAATAATTGGTTGTCTTCATAATTATATCCTTTACTTGTACGATAATTTAATTCTCTTTCAAAATTAGGAATATAATACTTACCTATTTTATGTTTTTTTTTATTTTGTTTTTCATGAAATGGTTCAAACCAGGCATAAATCAGTTGGTACTGATCTAACTTATTTAGATTCTCAATTTTTAAAACACCAAACAATATAGAATAAATAATATTTGACAAAACAAAGAAACATTCGTCAATTAAATCGAATTTGTTTAAACTAATATTTACTAAAGCTTCATCATATTTCTTACACCTTTTTAATTTTATTATCTTAGAACTTATTTGAGCATTCTTTAAATAAAATTCCTTCAACACATTCTTCAAATCTCCCCCATTTCCACCCCCTAAACATTTTAAAGCACGTATCAAGCAAAAGTCTATCATCGGGCTGATACGTACACATACATATATACCTTTTTTGCTTATTCGAAGAACTTATATTTTATTCATTTTAAAACCGTTATATCGAACCCCAAAATTTGTGCTACCTTATCTCGTGATATATTTTTTTTTACATTTTTTTTGCATTTTTTTACATTTTTTTGCATTTTTTTACATTTTTTTACATTTTTTTTACATTTTATATTTTACCTAATCAGGATTTCATAAATCATTAGAAATAATGGCAAGTTAAAAAATATAATTCAAACAAATCGAAGAGTATAAAAAAGGGAACTAATTTTTGTTAGCAGTATTTAAGAAGAGAAAGTTTGAGTACGCATTCAAGTTTTATGCATCCATTTTTTAAACTATAAAAAATGGGTCATATAATTTTGTTATTAAATATGTACGTAGGTACAATGTACATGCCAATACCTCTTATTACATTCTATATTTACCCATTTCCTTGTTTTATGTTGACTTAAAAATGTAGCGAAATTTGCATAATTATGTGTGTACTATTTGTATATTTTTTTTATAAAATGTCAAGTTGAATTGAAACCATAATATACTTATATACAAAAAGAATACCACACAATGTAGTAAATAAATTAGGTAAAAAATAAAATGAATAAATAACACCCTCTATAATAATTAATTGATTAACCCCATTTTTCCTACATATAATAAAATATATATATTAAGTAATACCTTTTAAATATCTATATATAGTGAATAAAATTTAAAATAAAAAAAAAAATAATATAGCAAGTTGGGATATAAAAATTGGCTATTAAAAAGGGCACTAAAAATAATGAATACCCAGTAAATAATTTATATATATATTGTAACATTTTAAATTAAAAAAAAAAGCTTAAGGTATAAAATTAATACACCTATATTTATTATATTTAAAAATTGTACATATATATATGTAATATTTTTATAACGGTAATATATACAATAATAATTAGCAATAAGCATAAAAAAAATAAAATTTGAAAAATATAGTGAAATAGTAAAAATAAGGGTATTATATACAATGAATAACAGAAATAACAATAATTGAAAAAATGTTTATAAAAAGAAAAAGGGAAAGAATGCAAATAAAATACGCACCTTGTATATATCTACATAATACATATTTAAATATTTACAAAGTTTTACAAAATTTACAAAATTCACGAAATTTACAAATTCATTAGTTTGAAATAATTTCCATATTTTTATGTACATATAAATATATGGCGCTATTATAATTTTTAAAAACCAGAATATGATATATAATTATTTTTGTCGTAAATTTAAAATACATTTATTTAAATTTGTTTTATTTTATGGAAATGCTTGTAGGGGGTGAAATAAAACAAAATTTATGTAAATACATCATATATGATCAATATAGATATATACTTTTTTTTTTTTCTTTTTTGTTTACTTCCCTATAAATCTGGAAAAATAAATAAAAAATAAAGAATATCAAAAAAAAGTAAATAAAATATATTAACAAAACCTGTAATTATTTATTCCTATTTAAAAAGGAATACAAACGTATTGTTATGTTTGCAAATAAAAAGTCAGTGTAAACAGTTTTATGAGCATATATATATGTATGCTTAATTACGATACATACTATATTTCCCCAATAGTGTAAAGTCATATTTAAACTATTGAGTGTGATATCTACAAAGTTTAAGATCAGAACGTGTAATGAAATAAAATACAAATCGAATATGTCAAGACAAGTATATTACCAAAATAATAGTAAATAAAAATGAAAATAAATATAAATTTTTTGATATAAAAAAAAAAAAAAAAAAAAAAATCTCGAAAAAGATTTTTATATTCATTTCAAAATGAATAACCAAACACTTTTTAGTGAAAACACATCAAACAATATAAATGACAAAACATTGGAATTTGATAAACAAAATGGAAATAAACTTGAATCTAGAGTGTGCCCAAAAAATGCACAATATATATCTGAACGTATGCTAAGCCCAGACAACAAATTCGATATAAATAAAACACAAAATGCAGATTCCTTACTATCAACAGAAATGAGCATACCTATTAATAAAGAATTCACAGAACAAGATAAAAAACATATTGAAGAATTGGAAAAAGATTATAATATAAATAAAAATAAAGACATCTATCCAAAGTTAGGAGAAGAATATTGTAAATCAATTGATGAAGAAAATGAATATCTTGAAGAATGGGATGTAGTTAGAAAAAGAATATTTGACCCCACTCTAGGACTTCGAAAACATTATGCTAAAGAATTATTATCATGTGGTGAAAAAAATAATACACGTATTCTAGAAAAATGGTCATCTATGATTAATAGAAATATTAATTGGTTCATGAAAGCACATAAAACTACATTCATTAGAAGAGTAAAAAGAGGTATTCCACAAAAATATCGATGGAAAGTTTGGATGCATATAACTAATAGTATAAGCTTAGTAAATAAATTTGAAAAAAGATATTATTATTTATATAAAAAAACATCAAATTATAGTAATCTAATATATATAGATATATCTAGAACTTTTCCAGAATTATTAATTTTTGATAAATATGCTCAAGAACAATTATATAGAATATTAAATGCATATGCAAATTATGAGTCATCAGTGGGATATTGTCAAGGAATGAATTTTATAGTTGGCTTACTTCTTATTGTTAGTAATTTTAATGAGCTCGAAACATTTTGTGTTCTAGTAAGTTTAATGGATAATTATCATTTAAAAAATTTTTATAAAGAAAAATTTCCATTACTTAATAGATTTATATATGTCTTTGAAAAAATATTAAAATTCGAAGTACCAGATTTATTTGAACATTTTAATAATGAAGAAGTACATCCACCAGTATACTTACATCAATGGCTATTAACTTTATTTATTGCTAGCTTGCCAATAAAAAGTGTCATAGTTATATGGGATTACCTATTTAGTACTAGCATCAAAATGATTCTAATAATTTCAGTTGCATTATTAAAAATTTTAAAAAATTATCTAATTAAAAATAATTTTGAAAAAATTCTTAAACTACTTAAATCAATGAAATATAATGAAAGTAATGATGATATATTAATTGCAAAACTGCTAATAAAAAAATCAGAGCTTGTTATTTTAAATACTGGATTAGCATATATTTTTGAAAATATTGAAAGAGAAGATATCCCATTAGATGTTAAATTTAAATTCTCTATCAATAATATTACAAATTTTCATTTTAAAACTGTAACTCCAAATTATTCAAAAAATGAAATTGAAAATGATGGAAATCAAAATAATATATCTCAACCAAATAATACAACCTTTTCAGATCTAGATGGTGTATCATTATTAAATTTTTTTTCTACAAACATTTTACCTAAATCTAATTTTAATCAAGTTAAAGAAGATAAAGAACTTAAACAAGATGCTAATTATGATTTAAAGGCTATTGAAAAAACAGAAAGTCAAAATAATATTAATGAAATATATTATAAAATGTTGAGTAGTAATGAAAAAAATCAACTAAGTGAAAGTGACAATGATTTACCATCGGATCATAAAATAGACGACGATCAAGATGCAAATCAAGATGACAACATAAATCTTAAACAAATGAATTTTGAAAAACATAATTCAATAAATAATAAAAATGATAGAAAAAAAAACTCTGATAATATAAAACGACATGCTTATTATAAAAGTTCTCAAAACAATGATGATCCATTTTGTAATAATTATGTTATACAAGATAAAACAAAACAAGCACGACAAAAAATTAGTGAAGAAGAAAAAAATGATATATATTTTACCCACGGATTTAAAAATGAAAATAAACAATCTCAAACTAATCTAACTGATAAAACAAAAAATAAAAAACAATTTAAATATAATGACAAAGATAAAGAACAAGATAATGACAATGCACATACAAGTGATAGTAGTGAAGAATTGCCATATACTACAACTAATGGTGATAAAGAAGAAAGTATATTAAATATTTCTGATTATATAGATAATAATAAAAATAGTAATCCCAATAATGAAGGAGAAAATAATTCGGAAGAAAATGGACTAAGCTTTTTCAATATGATACAATCATATGCTAAAGATAATAATTGGTTTGATGTATCGTCAATAAATAAGTATTACAATTTTAATAAAGGATCTTCAGATCTAGAATTAGATAGCATGGGAATTAACAAAAAGGACAAGTTCGGAGATAGTAACTAACTATCTAAATAATTACTATACCTTGCTTAATCCTACCTTTCAAAAGTCACAAAATTATTTGCACATTTTAAGTGTGTCATCATATTAAGCAGATCAACCAACTTCCATTTCTCTACCTCTAAGATTTGATGGGATGCTTCATTATTATGTACATGCACATATGCTCACTTATTTAGATGAAATATTGCAATGGTAGATAATCATGTTCGACAGCATTTAGGTGCATTTTTTAGTTAGCTTTTTTTTTTTTTTTTTTAATTAATGTAATTTGTTTTAAAAGAAAAATAAATTATGATGTATTTATTTCTTTTCGTCCGGATATTCTGTTTTTGTATTTTTTTATTATGTGCCATTTTCCGACTTTTGTGTAATATATAAATTTGCTCAACCCCAAAATTATAATTATATATATATTTTTTTTTTTTTATTTTCAAATTATTCTATATACAGTTTTTTCTTTTACCTACAAATTAAATGATCAATTTTAAAAAGCAACCAAACATTTTAAACTATTATATATCCATATTGAATCACAATTTATGACATAAGTTATCTTTGCATTTTGAAAGGCATGTTTGGGCTTACCCAACATATAACCCTTTCTCAATGTTTAAACCGTTTTTAAAACAAAATGAGGCATGGGAAACCTTTATGAGTGTCATCAAAAGGGTACAATAAAAAAAAATGCCGAAAAAATGTAGGCAAATGTAGAAAAACGTAGAAAAAATGTAGAAAAAATGTAGAAAAAATGTAGAAAAAATGTAGAAAAAAAAATAGTAAAAATGAGGAATAGCATGAAAGCTGACTCAGTAAAATTACGCTTCACCAGTGTTGGTATTTTTTCCTTGGCTTCTAACACTTGCATTGCTGCTACTTCGGCTGCTGCTCCCACTACTTTCGTATCTCTCGGATATGTTGAGGAGTCCCTGTTTATTTACATTCAAACTTTTGGGCGTTATAACTTTTTTACTTTCAACATTTGTATGACTCACTTCTGTATCTTCTCTTTTAATTTTATCAGGGTTTAGTTCATTTTTAGGAACAACCTTGCTTTGGTTTTCTGATAAATTTGTACTTGCATTGTTGGGATTGTAAGAACTTTCTTGTTCACCCTCATCACTTTCATTATATTCCTCTCGGATTTCTAAAAAGCCATCTGGTCTTATAAAGGAGTTATTTTTATTTCCTTGACTTTCTAACTTCATTGTATGTGTAAGTTCAAGAGATAATTCAAGTTCCTTTGTTAATTTATTTATAGAGTTTGAAACAATTTTATATTTATCTTGATAAAAGGTTAATTTTTTTTTTAAAAATTCATATGCTTGATATGATGTTCTTTCACAATATGTATTACATCCAATGTCCTGGTAAATATTGTTTGTATATTTTACTTCCCCTTCAAAAAATGCCATTTTTGAAAATGGAATCATAATTTTATAATTTAATTTTTTTGTTAATACAGATAAAACATCTAATGTTTCTTCATATTCTTTTATCGTTCTTTTTAATATATCCTCATTTATTTTTTCATTTTTAAGTTTAAGTAATATCCTTTCTGTTCCTCCCTTTACATCTTCCTCCTTTAAACTACCAAGGCTCCCCATGTTGAAAATTATCTATTTTTTAACACTCAATTTGTATTTATGCTTTTTTATCCTTTTTTCTACACAAAATTGTTCTATTATTATTCCATGATTAGCGGTTTTATTTTTTATTTTTTATTTTTATTTTTTATTATTTTTTTTTTTTTTTCACCACTTTTTCTACATCCCTATACGCATCATTTTTTAACATTTATATATATCACTTAACTAGCTAAATCACTTATATTTTTTGTGTAGTTTACTATTTTATTTTTTTTCATTTTTTCGAATTTTCCATAAATTCATGGCATATATTTATAGAGGGATGGTGATAATAGCTAAATTCATAAATGCATATCAATTGCCACACAAGTTTGTCATACCAATTTATATGTAGTGCTATAGCATGGGGTATGAGGTAACACCCCATTTGATATGAAGAAATAGCAAATGGGCTCATGAAAGACATATTATTTTACGTTTTAAAAGAAAAATTAAATCAAATTTAAGTCGCCAAAGCGTTAAGAAGTAAAAGGTTGAAAAGGTGAAAAAAAAAGTGGAAAAAAAAATGTAAAAAGGTGAAAAATGTATAAAAAAATGTCGAAAAAAAAAACGTGTAAAAAACGTGTAAAAAACATTGCCAAGACTAAATGATGTATTTCTTCAAGTCAAACTGCTTGATGAATCCTTCGAGAGATTTCTTAACGACCTCTTTATCAATGATAATGGACTTGTTAGCATTTTTATGAACATCATAATTAATTTCTTCCATAATTTTTTCAATAATTGTATGTAATCGACGAACACCAATATTTTCAATGTAGGTATTCATATCATGTGCAGCATTTGCAATAGATTCAATTGCATCATCTGTAAATTGGAGATCAATACCTTCCGTTTTTAGTAAAGCTATATTTTGTTTTAATAAATTATTATGTGTTTTTGTCAAAATTTCAATAAAATCTTTTATAGATAAACTTGATAAATTTACATGTACAGGTAATCTTCCTTGTAATTCATTTAGCATATCATTTGGTTTAACTCTTTGAAAAGCTCCAGATGCAATAAATAAAATATAATTTGTATTTATATTTCCATATTTTGTATTTATAACACATCCTTCAATCAATGGTAGTAAATCTCGTTGAACTCCTTCAGCACTTGCATCTGGTCCATTATAAGAAGAAGAAGATTTTGAGCATATCTTATCAATTTCATCGATAAATACTATACCTTCTTCTTCAACAGAACTTATAGCTGTTTTAAGAATAGCATCTTGATTAATAGATGAATCAATTTCTATTTGTAATAATTTTTGTTTAGCTTCTTTAATAGTCATTGTTTTTTTATCATTTTGTTTGTTCATGTTTTGATGTATTATTTTTACACTTTTAATATTTTGATGATTACTTAATGCTTCTTTTACAGCATTTTCAACTGAGTCATTAGTAAACATATTATTATTATTATTTATATAATTTGGTATATCTATATTAATTATTTTATCATCTAATAATCCTTCTTTTAAATATTTTTTCCATATTTTTTTTTCTTCTTCTTTTACTCCACTACCTAAAAGGGAATATAATATTATATTGTTTACAGCTTCTTCTGCTTGTTCTTTTATTTCAGTTTCCATTTTATTTTTTTGTCTTTTTACTGCAATTTCAACTAGATCTTTAATTATTTGATCTACATCTTTTCCATGAAATCCAACTTCTGTAAACTTTGTTGCTTCTACTTTAATAAATGGTGCATCTATAAACATAGATATTCGTCTAGCTATTTCAGTTTTACCTACACCTGTTGGTCCAATCATTAATATATTTTTTGGAATTACATCTTTTTTCATATCATCATCAAGTTGTGTTCTCCTCCATCTTTGTCTTAATGCATTTGCTACAACTTTTTTTGCTTCAGATTGACCTATTATATATTTATTTAAATATTCTACTATTTCATGGGGATATAAACATTTATTATTACTTTTTTTTCTTGTCTTATCATTTGTTTTATTATTATTTTCATTACTATTCATGCTATTTTTACTTTCTTCATTATTCATATTATCTTTATTTCCATCATTTTCTATTTCTCCGTCATTATTATTTCCTTCTTCAGACCCAAAATATTTTTTTTTTTTCCCTTCTGTTATTCCGTTTATATTTATAATATTTTCTTTTGTAATTTTAACTTTAGCACAGTTTTCATATTCATCATAATTTATTTCATTAATTCTTTTGTTTGTCAAATTTATTATCTTTTCTGTTTCAGGGACATCCTCCGAGTTGTTTCTGCTTACATTATTACTTGCAGCATAATCACAATTTTCCGCTTTTTTTTCATTTTCCAAATTACTAAACACATCAATGCTATTATTCATTTGCACTGACCTGTATTTGTCATAACTATGTCTTTCCGATCTATTTTGTAAAGTATTATTAGAATTTTCTAAACCCTCATGAGGATTGGGATTCATAAACATGGTAGCCTTTTTCAATTTAAATTCAGTTTCTCTTAAATTGGAATTACTTAATTTGTCAGATCGTATTGGCTGCATATTTGCCATCTCTTCATTAGTTTTATAATTTATTTTTATTACTAAATCATTCTTGTTATATTTTTTATTTGGTAGTGAAAATATATGTTTTCTTCCTTTTGGCTTGTTTGAAAGAAAAGAATTATTATTATTACAATCCGTTGTAGTCACACATTCTGTTTTGTTGGTAAACGTTTTTAAACTCTCATTAAATTTATCATTATTATTATTATTATTATTAGTAGTAGTAGTAGCATTTATATGACTATTTTGTCCTATACTATTTAGTGCCTCTCTTTTTATTGAGGTTTGACAATTATGAATATTTTTATCTTGTCCTTTATTTTTCACATGATTAAAATTAAAGGGGACATATTCTTTTTTTTTATTTAAAAAATTAACTAACTTAATATATTTGTGAGCATCAAGCTTTTTCATTATTTTATATACTTGGTCTTTATTAAATTGGGAAAAATAAAAAAGCTCATTAATCTGAGATTGACTATAATTTGAAATTCGGGCAACTCTATATTATAACGCCACAAACAAAAAGAAAGATAAAAAAATATTATTTTATAAAAATAATGAAAAAACTTCTACACTTTATTCTTCTTGTTCTTGTGAATTATAGAATGAAACAAAGTGTGAAAAAAAAAAAAATTAAATGAAACTCACAAATTGTTAACAATTTAAGAGATAAGGAAGAGAAAAAAACGGCAATAAAATGCATAAAGAAGAAAGGAAAACAAATAGAGATATGCAATACTTCATATGCTTATAAATAATACTATATATACATACATATACATATTGCATCATTACAAAGCGTAGGCATATCATAGGAAAAATAGTAAATAATATCTCTTTAACTTGTAAAAATATAAAAAAAGGAAAAAACAATTTATATGATATTCCCTCTTGTTAATGACAAAAAATAATATGATATGTTTATACATAAATATAAAATGTATATATTTTTTTTTTCATTTTTTTATTATGTGCATTATTTTGTATATTTAAACTTTGGAAATAAACAAAATGAACTACGCAATTTAATTAACACCTTTGAATGGTTTAAAAAAAGGAAAGAAATATTTTTTTTTTAATTTTATTAAAAATTGGTAATCCATAAATTATTCTTGTACTTTTTTATTGCTATATTTTTATATTATTTTTTATAAAAGGTAATATTATTTTTTTTCTCTCAATCTTATCATAACTTAATATTTTATAAGCACATACATATATATCCCTATTCGATTTATTATAAAATATGTATATGTAATCTTATACTATATTTATATAGATTATATATACATATTAGTGATATTATTTTGTATAATTTTATTGAGGAATATTTGGAAAATATTCCCATTTTTTTTATCAGTTCATATCCTTTTTATTTTTGTTCTTTTATTTTTTTTTTCTATGACATATATATGTCCCTATACTTTTGTAAACAGATTAATCAGTTGCCCTTTTAAAAACAAACAAATTGCTTGTACATATAAAAAATGTATGTTCATTGTTTTACTAAATAAAGATCATTGGTAAGACTTTATATATATGTCTATATCTCATTCCATTTTAAAAAAAGAATATTTTAATTCGAAAGGTGTAATATATGTATACACATATTTATTTTTTGTGTGTGCTACTTTAAAACGATCATTTAAAAATATTCAACACTTTTAATAATCAAAGTAAAAAATGAAATATTACTATAATACTTAACCTCGATATATTTATATATTATTTATAAAAAATTAAAATACAAATAAATTAAAATATATACACTTTTCCAGCTAAATAAACAATTTTCTTACATGTCTGCGATCACATATTTTTAAATAATTAAGACAAGAAAGAAAAAAACATATTTTTAAAACAATATTTATTACACTAAAAAAATAATTAAACAGATTAATCCTTATTATATAAAACTCACACAAATTTGGCATTTGAAATTTTGTTTACTATATTTTAAAACAAAATTAATTAATAGAACAATGGTATGATAATATTTTAAACCCTATCTACATATGTAACTATAATTAGCTTATTAAATATGTTAAATTATAAACCAACAAATATGCCTTACCATTTTAATACTGATAATATTTATGGTAACCTTTCTTTACCTTTAATGGTCATATCCATTCTTAATATATTTTTATTTTTTTAATACAAATATAAAATAAAATAATCTAAAACAAGCTAAAATAAATTATATTCATCATATAAATTTATATGCTTATTTACACATTTAATTTGTTTTTCACCCCCTTTTTTAATAAGTTAACTATCTATAAAATGAATAATTTATACAAGAAAAAAGAATTTCTAACATTTTTCCTACTAATTTTAGTTTACAAAATATGTAACTTTTAATTATAGAATGCATTTAAAAAACTGTTCATGCCATTTGTTCACTTTTTCATATCTTTTATTGTTAAGGAAATTCATTCCATACAATTTCTCGCTCTATATTTATATGGTTGTATTTTTTTTTGCTTATTTAAATAAACCTCTTATCCATAGATAATTATTGTAACTCATAAAAACTTTATCTTTGATGTTTATTTTTTTATAATTACCTCATGTAGTATTATAACAATTGTAGAAAATGCATTTCCAACATTATTATATTTTATAGTATTATTATTCTGAACGTACAGAATATTATGTGCATAAAAAATACAAAAAAAAAAAAAAAATATATAGCTTGCCCTTTATAGATATATTAAAAAATACATTTAGTATTTTTTCTGTAATTTTCCAAAAATAAAAAATAAGTACTACTATATAAGATTATTTTTATAGATTTGACAAAATTATTTTCTCTCTTGAATATTTAATACTATCACCATGAAATAAGTTTTAATTTTGTGAAAAAAACAAAAACAATATATCATATGTATATTTGTATGCCGCTTTTGCAGAACATTGTAAATTTTAGCTTTTTTAGTCGTATTTATATTTTTTCCATTTATTTTACAATGTTTCTACAATCAGGAAAATAGTTTATATTCTGTAGAAAAAAGGCAAAGGCAAGAAAAAGAAATAACAAAATAAATGAAGAATGTGAAATAGGTATACAAAATAAGCCAAATCAGTTGTACTACAAAATTATATGTGATATCCTTTTTAATTATAGTATAAGTTATTATTCCATTCTAATTTTTAACACAAAAATGTTCAAAAACAAAGTAACATTATCAAATAAAAACTTCCTGGGTAACAAAGATCGAAAAAAGTAATCCCCTATTTTTTATCCTTATATATTTTACATTATTTGTATATCACAAACATATATTTATATACTTGCATGTGTGTGTGCAAATATGTTTATGCTCTATATATTATGGTTATTTAGAGAATGCATTAAAAATTATGACCAGTCATGTGAAATTGAAGAATGTCCATATTAATTCGTAGCTCACCAATTATCAAATAGCTACTATGACCAAAAAAAATATGAACCGTTAATATTACGTTTTCATTATTTTTTTTTTTTTTTTTTAGACTAGCCATAATTTTAAAAAGCACATTTAACATTGAAAATGATGAAGATATTAATGAATTATTAGACAAAGAAGATTCGAGCATTTGTAAAGTACAAAAGAAGAAAATTACTATATATTTTTCAAAGAATAATCCTGTTCTAGTTAGTATTAATAATATAATTTTTCCAACAGTTTATACCCTATGGAAATTTCCACGTATAATTCCTTGTTTTGTCATATATCCGCCTGCTTCCGAATTTTTACTAAGAGGAGCAGATTTAATGATTCCAGGAATATGTAAAAATATAGAAGATTTAGATAAGCTTAAACCTGGGGTAATATGGGGGGTCAGAGTTTTTAATAATCCATATATTTTTGCAGTAGGAGAATGTTGTGTTGAATTTAATAATAATAATATGAAAAATTTATATACCTCAAAAGGTAAATGCTTAAAATTAATTCACACATTTACTGATGAATTATGGAAATTAGGGTCCCTTGATATACCAGACATTAGTTTCAAAAATAAAATTATAGATTCTGTAGAAAATATAGTTGACGATTTTACTGAGTTTAAAATATATGGAGAAAATAATAAAAATGTAAAAAAAAAAAATAATAATAATAAAATTAATAATGATGCCAAAGTAGAAGAAAAAAATAAAGAAAAGAAAGATGAAAAGGGAAAATTTGGATGGTCTTCTGATTCTGATATACCTGAAGTTAATAAAAGTGACTCAGAAAAAGTAACAGAAAAGGAAAATGAAAAAACACATAAGGGCTCGTCTAATGAAAGATATTTAGCAAATTTTTACAAGCATTTTGATATAATATTGAAAAATAAAAATAAAGAAACAAATGCCCAGAGTGAATTAAAATCGAAAAACTCCAAAGCAGGTACAACCACTACTGCTAGTAATAATAATTGTGATAAAAGGGAATATATACATGATCTTAATTCTATGGACAATGATGTAAATTTAAGTAAAGAAAATCATATGGATAAAGAAGATAATTGGGAAGATCTTGAAGAATCAATAGCCAGTGTAAATAATAAAAATTCTATATTGTCTGAAATCGAAGATGATAATTTTAAAAGCGAAAGGGAAGAACCTATTTTTAGTGGAGATGAAAATTGTATAAATAAAGAAAAAGACATAATTAGTGAACAAAGTGATAGTAATAAAAATTTGAAAAATAAAAAACAAAGAAACAAAAAAAATAAAAGTGAAAGAAAAAAAAAAGACAAACATGAACATAATGAAGATGATTATTCAAATGATGAGAATGGAGAGGAAAACAAAACAAATGAATATGATAGAAATAATAACAAAAATTGTAATAATATATTCGAATTAAAAACAGAACAACAAGATAAACTTTTATTGTATTTATTTCTTGAATCAATTTATTATATTACAGATGAAAGTTTACCAATTGATGTTTCAGGAATTTATAGTAAAATGACAAAAGAATGTTCATACATCCACAAAAATAAAATATTTCTTGAAGACCTTGAAAATGATAATGTACCTTATGAAATAATAAACAAAATTAATAAAAAAGAAATAAATATATTATTAGATGTCAAAAAATCTAGTTATAAAAAATTAATAAAATTTATTCAACATTGTTCAAAAATAAAATTAATAAAAATTAAAGAAAACCGAAATATTGTTTCAATTGTAAATATAAATAAAAATCACTCTTTATTTTCTTCATATAAATCTATGGATATAAATGAGAAAAAAAAATGTGATAATGAAAATAGTAAAAATGAAAATACAGTCTCAAATAGTAAAGGAGCACAAGTACTAGAATTTTATATGCCTTCAACAAAAACTTTAAATATATTTAAGCATATAGATAAAAAAACGGAAAAAAATACTTATTTTACTATAAAAGAATTAAGAGAAATATTTCACGCATATATTACTTTAAATAATTTACAATCAGATAAAGATAAAAGATTAATAAAAATAAATTATGATATACAAGCATTTTTATCACCAGAAAAATACGATAATATGTTACCATATGATATTGCTGTTAATAAATTTATTTCCTTACAACAACCTTGTTATGCTATAGTTAAACCAAATGCTAATTTTGATATTGATCCAATAAAAATAATAAAAGGTGTATGCCCATCTATACATATTTATTCCGTTGCTCGAATGAAAGGAAAAAAATATGTAACACACATAACTAACCTTTATTTATTTTATGTAGATCTTCAAAAATTTTCTGAACAAATACAAAAACAGCTAGCTTGTTCATGTTCTATCGTAATTTCACCTTCAACACAAAAAGAGGAGGTATTAGTACAAGGAAATGTAGTCAATCAAATTCACACAATTCTAATTAATAATTATTTTTTACCTAGAAAATATATTGTCTTAAATGTTAAATAATTCGAAAAGAATAGTGAAAATTTTTTTTTTTGTTCATTCTTTTTACCATTTTTCGTATTGTGTTTAAAAAAAAATAATACATTATATATATATGTATGACTTGTTAAACGCATGAACAAATCATATTTATTATTATTGAAAAAAAAAAATTTTTAAGTAAATATGGCTAGAATGCATAAAGCTTAAAAATTGGAAAATATACGGATAAATAATAGTATAAAAATAAATAAAATACATGTGTGCAAAAAAAAAAAAATGTATGCCTTCAAAGGTATTAATATTATGATCTTTTTCAAATTTAGCTAGCCAATTAAAAAGTCATTCTATTATGAGCATCCTCATTTTTGGGTTTAACAACTTTTTCCCAATTTTTACATAACAAATCATAAAGCATAATATAATTATTTCTCATATCTATAATTGTAATTTTAATATGAATCCATTCTTTTTCATCAATTTCTCTAATAGCTTCTTGATAATCTACAACATTTGGATATTTTATAACTTTAGTTGATATTTTTGCTCGTTCCATATAATATTTAACAATAGCATCATATAAATTAAATGCACTTTCTTCAACTCTCGCTAATTCTTGAATTGCTTCTTCTTGAATTCCAACACCAAAATTATTACCATCTTCTATTCTTGGCACATTTAATTGTATCCATAATTTTATATTTCCTATCATTTCAATTAGTTCTGATGCATATGATTTTATTTTTTCTAGTTCATTATAAATTTGTTTATGTGATGGTACATAATGTGTATATACTAATTGGTCATTTACAATAATTTTACTATCTTCATTATTTGGGAAATTTTTTATATATGTATCATCATCATCATCATTTTTATCGGATTTATTTACTTTAGCTTTTTTTCTTGCATTTTCTTCTAACTTTTCTATTTTATATTTATAAGATGTACTATCTAAATCATTTACATTTAGTACAGTTCCAGGTTCTGAATTTACATTTACTAAATTATTAAAAAATATTATTCTTGCTGGTATTCTTTCTTTTAATGATTCTATAGTTTGTTTTGTTATATCATATTTAAATTTATTGTATTCTTCCTTTATTTTAGGATCTGATGGATCAATCTTATCAATTTTACTTACAAGGCTCTCCATTTCACACTTAAATAGTTACACTCTAAATATAATATAATGACAATAGCATATGATAAATATACAAATACTCCTTCAACTAATCATATATAGTGGTAGCAATACAAACGGACTAACGACGTATGTGTGTGTGGATGGCTATATGTTGAAAGATTGATATACCTATATTATTATCACTATTCTTCTTTGTTTTTCTTTTTCCCTTTTTAAGGGCTAAATCACTATATATGTAAAAGTTAGGGAAATTATTTGTCCCAATAAAATATAATTAACTCTTCATAAAATGGAAATTGGATTTTTCTAAAGATCGAAATAAAATACCAAATTTGATAAAAAAAAAAATAATAATAAAGGAAAAAAAAACGTGATATTGAATAAAGAAAGTTACAAAGATATTTATAGCAATAATAATAATAGTAATTATTAAAATAATAATAAATTTATATTTCCCAAAAATAAAGTTTAATGGTTCAATTTTAATAATATATTTTTCCCCTTTTTTTTTGATTTACAATGCACATATCTCTAATATTAAATTATATATGCATTGGATTTATTTAACTTAAGTAAGTTAGAATATAAATAAAAGTTAAAAATTTTTTTGAATAAATGAGTTTCTATTTATTGGTACACTATAATGATAAACTAATAAATTAATGCATGTATGTTTTTTTTCGATTCTTATGGTAAGAGAATATTTTTTTCAAAAACCTTATTTCTCATCAAAAATATATAAATTTTTTATAAAGGCTAGCAAATAAAAATTAATGACTCCGTCGTATACATATATACACAGCACATTGTTTTAGTATTTATTTATGTTATTTTATTTTACATATATTTTTTAATTAAACCTCCCATCACATTATTATAGTTACCTTATTTGTGTTTGCTAAGAATACAAAACAAGGCTATATAAGTTGTATGTGCATATGCATTTCTTACTACTTAAATACTAGAGTTTATTTGTTTAGCTGTTTTTTTGCCACTTACTTAATTAGTTGTACAGTCCATATAAAAGGTGTATATCTATCTATGCAAAATAAAAATTTATATGTAGATTAATATTCCTATGACCAACCATTCGACCGAAACACATATATTTTTAAACATGATATAAAAAGATTACTTTGGAGGAAGAAGGACAAAATGATATAAACACTTATATACAATACAACGTTTTAAAAAAAAAGAGAAATAAAGAAAGAATTCCATGCAAAAATATAAGGATATACCAATAGTAATAATGATGAAAAGTTATTTTTTTTTTCAGAATGTTATGTGTATGTCTATGAAATGTAAAGTTATAGTGAGGTAGACATATCAAATAATGGTAATGTATTATATTACCTTAACATGTTCATAAAATAATGTGGATGTTCATAAAATATTATGAATGTTCATAAAATATTATGAATGTTCATATTTTATTTACACATTTTATGAGGTTATATATGGGGGATAATAATAGAAAGTGTCACGATTTGGATACAAAACTTTGAAATAATTATGAAGTTTTGGTTTTATAATATTATATTCTTAGTTTTTATGTTAAAATTTTCAAAATGTTTGGCATTGTTTAACGACAAAAATAAACCCAGGCTATCTTTAACTACATTGTATAACAATAATATATTAACAAAAAAAAAAAAAAATTTTTTAAATATTTCCCCACAATCAAGTTTACAATTAAAAAAATATGAATTTATGCATAAAAGAAAGCATGTAAATTTTAAGAATATGCTAAACAAAAATAACCTTTTAAAAAATATATGCTTTTTAAATTTTAAAACATGTGCATATAAAAATTGGAATACAAATTTTTTCGTCTTATTCGTTCGTGGATGCACTAATGTAAAACCAAAAACAAATAAATCAATTGCAAAAAGGTTTAAACTAACAAAAAATGGAAAATTAATAAGAAAAAAATGTGGTGGAAGTCATATGCTTAGAAAAAGAACGTCATCAAATAGATCAGCACTCAGAAAAAAAACTGTTATAGCCTCGAATAGAATAGCCAACAAGTACAAGAGTGTAATTTTTAAGTAACAGTTCATCCTCCAACATATCTACACACATTTTTATTTTTTGTGTTTTTTTCTATATATTTATTTTGTATTTTTTGGGCCTTCCACGCCTACATAACAGATATATGTTTATACATTTGTTTGGCTACTTAAGCATTAAGAAGCCTTTCATAAAATATATCTTTTAGCTAGTTACACATTATTACTATTACTTTGATTTTTTTTTTTAACTATTTAAACAATAGCCCAGCTTCGCCATATTACCATGTTTTTATTTTACCAACTTTATACTAAAAAATTCAAATAAAATAAAAAAATTAAAAATATATTAATTAGGCCTATTCTCACCCTGATTAATGACATGATTGCATGTCTATTCAAATTTACTTTGATTTTTTCTTCTGTTTATTTTACATTGATATGACAAAAGTTAAAAAATATTTATAAGTATCCCATGATATATACCCTAAAAAAATACTTATTTCAAATTACTAAAGGTAATAATAAAGTATTTTATTTTTTTTCTTGAGAAAAATGCTATGCTTAAATTGCTGGCTCCTCTGTATATTCAGCTCTGAATTCTTTTACTAGTTCATTCAATTTCCCTTTAATTTTTTGTTTTTCACTTTGAGTAATTCTATCAATAAACAAAACACCATTAAGATGATCATATTCATGTTGAAAAACACGGGCATGTATTCCTTTTAAAACTTTCAAATGTTTGTTGCCATTTATATCATAATAACTAATCGAAACAATAGCTGGTCTTTCTACTTTAGCTTCAATATCTGGAAATGACAAACATCCTTCTACTAATTTATTTTTTATTGCACTTTCTTGTATTATTGATGGATTAATAAATACTCGTTCATTCTTTTCATCTCTTTTTTCATATAATGCATTCCAAACAATTATTCGTTTACTGATATTAACTTGAGGGGCTGACAATCCAATTCCTTTACTTTCATACATTGTCTTAAACATTCGTCTTACCAAATTCTAAAAAAAAAAAAAAAAGTATATTCATTGTTTATACCTATATATACAAATTTATGCATATAAAATGGGATGGAATTGCCCATTTTGGATTTACCTTTAAGTTGTCGTCAAAATAAAGAACTTCTTCACTTTTTTGTCGAAGAACAGGATTTGGGTACATCACAATTTTCAAATCATTTTCACTAACTTTTGATGAAATTAAATGAAGCCGTAATTTGCTTTTTTTTTCTCTTAATATATTATTTCTTAAACACCAATTTCCATTTTTTACTGTCAAAAATGATGAGCAGGGTCTCAAACAATAAAATAATATACCCAATATAAAGAAATAATATTCTAATAAACCCATTACTTATTGTAGTAGCTTCAATTTTTTTTTCATTCTCATAAGTGTATGATATGCAAACTTAGCTTGTACATGTATACAGCTTTTATGAATTTTTCCATAACAAGGAAAAAACTAATATAAATTATATTTTTCTAAAATAAAAATTGTTCCCATCTCATACGAATTCCACCATCATATCCAAATAAATTTGGAAGCATCTCAATATTATTCAACAGTTATTGTAATACGAAAAAAATAAATATAACCTAGTTAAAGAAATTTATCAAGCCATATATTTTTCCTCGTGATGTTTTTAGCTTTTTTTTTTTTTTTTTTTTTTTTGGCTAGCTAAATTCAGCATACTTATATATATGTGAAATTAAAGAAAACCCAAATGGTTGGCTTACCAGTTTGTATACACAAATAATACACTATGTCGTGTAATTGAACAATTAAGGGATGTTGATATTATTACCAAAAAGTAAGTAATTTATATAAAACAGATAAAAAAAAGGTGAAAATATAATATAACAATATACAATTAAATAAAAAAACTAAAACATAACCTAAAACAGGAAAAAAAAAATTATTGCATAGTCATATAATATATGCATATGCTCATCAAGGAAAATATATACTTAAATAACACTAAAAAAATATAGAAAAAAAATATATAACAACACATATACATTATATGATCCAAAGAAGTTGTATAATCTGTGTAAGTATACTTAAGTATAATTTTCTCGAATGCTAGAGAAAAGGCATTAAAAAAACAATTTTTTCCATAAAATAATGGAAAATTATAGTGCATATATTTTTGCATTTAAAACATAAATGACATACATTATCATATTCAAAAAAAAGTTGCTATAATTATAAAATGGGTACTTATACTATTTTATTCTCTGTTCAATTTTATCCATTTTTTCAAACATTCTAAAAACAAATTTAATTGGCTTTATTCTTTAGCTCAACTTCCACCATCTTGTCGGGTAAGTATGTTTTTTGTTTTTTATTAATTATGAAGTTGTAGTATAGTATTATTACCTATAAAAAATACAAATAAAAAAATGCATAATATAATGAAGAAAATATTAATTGTTGTGTGCAATTAGGACAAGAAAAAGGGGTGAACACATAATTCAGGACACAAAGAAAAATAATATATATCCCTTCTTCTCCCTTCTCTGTCTTTTTGTTCTTTTAATAGTACCAAAATAATTACAAGTATTGTCAAATTTATGAGTAATGCATTTCTCTTGTATGTAGACGCGGGGGTGTATTCCTCCAGTTTATCATATTGCCCTAAAAAATTTAAAATAATAAAAAAATGTTTAACTATGTTTTCAACGAGAACTATTAAGACATTCTTTTTAGTTTTTTTTTGTTTTTTTTTTCATATATTTCTGCATGACCAATGTAGCATTCTTTGCTTTAATACAAATTCACACAAATGGATAGATAAATAAATAAGATATGGTCTAGCATAAATTATCGATAAGAATATTTACAAAAGATAACATTACCTTTGTCTAATTCAGAGATTTTTCTAAAATTTGAAAAATTTTTGTTAGCAAATATATGATTTAATATAATTGCAATTCTAGAACCAGCCTTTAAAATATTAAGTCTAATTAATCTTTCAAATTGAAACTCTAAATCTTTTGTTATTTCTATTTCCTTATTTATATTAAAATGTAATTCATTATTTACATTAGTTAAAAAAGTAGAAACATAATTATTAAGATAAAAATCATAACAAAAATCATTTACTATTTCTGTTGCCCAAATTTCTATTGCATCAATACCTTTTTCTTTAAATAATATTTCATCTTTTTTATGTTGATCATAAATTCTATTAATGTGTGTCCATCCACTATACCAAGAAGACTGATACTTTTCAATCATTTTATTTATAAGATCATTTTCAACATATTCAAATAAAGTACTTTTTATTTTGACACCCTGATTATTACGATAATAAATTTTTACACTCTTTCCTCCATTGTCATATTTATATGAAATTCTCAATGGTTGATGCATATCAGCAATTAGTGATACTAAATATTTTAATGAATCAGAATCAGTAAAATTAATATCTTTTGGATATTTAAAAGGTATTTGATTTGTTGAATCTATAGATTTACCATTTGTTACTTCATTTTTTTTATCATTAGAATTGGGTGACTCCATCAACCTGTTATAAAAATATCTTATTGAATTCATTAAACATAATCCATTCTCATTTTCACATTTAAAAACTACTTTTTGACAATCATTATTTTGTAAATTAAAATGCATACTTTCTGCTCCTTTAATTTTTTTGTGAACTAAATGACACCATCTTCCAATATCAACAATATCTTTTCCATTTAATATTTTTTTTAATTCATATAGTTGATTATTTTTTAATCCAGACATAGTCACCATTCCAATTGCTTCATGCCCTTCATGATTAAAACATTTTATCAAAATATTCTTTACATTAATTATTAAAAAAAAAATCGTTATCAAATGGCATATCTTACTACTCCATCTTATATATCTACTCATTTTATAGTCTATCAAATTTTAACTATTTTTTTTTTGTGTGTGCATATATATATTTAATATGCATTTGGCTAGCTGTATAAAGGCTAGCTCGATAAAAAAAAAAAAAATGTGGGTATATGCGTTCACAAGGAATTTATATATCCTTACGACTAATACCTGTACTTATACACATGTGTATTTGCTTGTTTGTTTGATTACTTATTTATTTTGCATATTTATACAAGATAATCCTTATGTTTACTTATATATGTGTGTATGCGTAATGGGAAAAAAGCTAGTTGTTAATTTGAAATTTGTCAGTAAGAATAATTATACATAATATTTAAATAAGTAGTAAAAATGATTAATTAAAGGATGATAAATATATTCCGTCTTTTTTTGTTAAAACTTGGTATATACAACTTTTTCATTTCTTCTCGTAACTTTTGTTTTGCTCTCTTTCGATTTTTTTTTTTTTAAATATATTTTCTTCGAACAAATTTATACATAATAAACAAATAAAATTATCTTTTATCCAGTTATTTTTTTAAAACTATTTTTTTTATTTATTTATTCTGTACTTTATGAGAATAATTCATATATAATATTTATTCATTCTAGTATTAATTTATTTTTATAATTTTATATTCCTGTAATTAATTATTTATTATATCCAAATATTTATGTCGCGTTTTTTTTTTTTTTTATTTACTCCAAGCGTACACAAATTAATAAATGGAAAATTAGCATACCCATAAAGTAAATTAAAAATTGTATACATAATCAAAGCCTAAACATTCTGTTTTATAACTTTGTATGAAATTATTTTCGTTTTTTATTTTTTCTCTTTTTATATCATAATTAATTTTATAAAAATATGATAAGAAATATGTCAATAATAATATTTTTTTGAAAAAAAAAAAAAAAAAATTACCTACTAAAATTAATTTCCTTTACAGCACAAAAAAATAAACACAAATATGTAGTAATGATCGTATTTATTTCTCAACCATTTTATTGCTATTTTTTAGTATAAATCAAAATAATAAGACATTTAAAATTTAATAAAAAAATAAAACTTTTTTATACACATGCTAGTGGTTGTATATAAATTATTATGACCATTTTTAGTAAAAATTGTATATTTATCCATATTTTGTAGAACATTCATTTTTATATTCTTATGTAGTAATACATTCATTAAATGCGTATAATAATTTAAAGATGGGCTGGAAAAATCTAAATATGCAATTAAAAAAAAGGAAAAAAAAACAACCATTAATTTTTCGTATAAGTCTATGATAATCCAACAAATTATCACGTCCGTTTTATTGGAGGCATATATATGCTTCTTCGTGTTTTATTGTAGAATATGCAATTGTTATTTGGTGGGTTATTTTGTAAAAAGAAACAAAAAAAAATAATAGTATACTAAGAAAAACAATTTCAAATATGACAGGATATAGTTATGATGCACATTAACTAAATCCAATACATAATAAGTTCATATTGATAATAAAATTATCTTAAAAAACACTTCTACATTTTGTTCTTGAAATATTCAAATAATATAAAAGAATAAATAAACAATGGAATTAAATAAATTGGGTATGAAATACATAATGTCTTTTTTATATTTTGGAATTTTGAAAATTTCTCCTAAAAAAAAATATAATATCCAAATCAATCATTTAGCAGATATATAGTTTTATGGTGTATGTATAAAATGTATTTTTTTTACTAAATATATTCTTTGCGTCTTTCCATATTTTTTATAATTTTTTCTTACACTTAAAAAATATATACTATAATTCGGAGGGGTCATTGCTTGAACTAGTAAAAAGAGATGCAAACTTTTGGAAACCTGTAAAAAGTGGAAAAAAATGTGTAAAAAATGGAGAAAAATGTAGAAAAAGTTGGAAATTTACAATTTTGTACACACTCTATATGAAATAATAATAAGCTACCTTAAATAGTTTAAAATAATCATTAAGATGAGATAAAACAAAAAAGAAGGAAGGAATTAAGACATATTTATTATTTAATATAAAAAACAAATCTTTTAAAGAGATTTTAGAACTCTCTTTCAATCCATCATATATTATATTTGATATGATTACAAGTATAGATGGTGGTAATATATTGTTAAATGCTAATAAGACATGTTTTAGTGACTTCTCATATATTATATTTGTTTTGTCGATAAATTTTAAAAATATAGAAATTAAAAGAGAATACGAAAACCAATTATTGAATACACTATTAAATAAACCTAATGGGGTGCACCATTTATTTATTTTTTTGTCGGTGCTAAATGAGTCGCCACTATTTTCAGTATTATTATTTTTGATAAAATAATTAACATATATCTTCGAAAGAATACCATTAAATAAATTATAAAAATTAATCAATATATTTATATTATCATTTTCATAATTCAATTTTTTAAGCATATAATTAAATATATATAAAGGTATAAGTCCTGTATGATTTAATATACATAAATGTTTTAGTAGACTAACATTAGTCATATTATTTGCTCTTTCTATTTCGTATGTTTCGATTTGTTTAGAATTATTTATATCGTTTTTTACTGAATTGTTATGACAATTTTTATTCAAAATGTTTTCATTTTGTGTTTTTATATAATTTGATACCTCGTTACATGTGTCTAAATCTTTTTCCGATGAATGGTTATGTTTTTCACATTTTTTTTCTATAACTTTTTCACCATTTTGTTGGGAGCTCGAATAAAATAGACAAGCCATTCCATTTGAAAAAAGTGTGTGAAATATAAATTGTGTAATTGAAAAAAGACCAATAATAAAATATTTCGGAATATTTTTTTGGGGATTTGTATTTATTATATCATTTATTGTATTAAATAAAAAAATTTTCGAACATATTTTATCTGTAATTTCGAGTAATGTATTTCTATGTGTATTATTTATTAATTTTAAATAATTTAGTATATGCATAAAAATAAATATACTACTTAAGCTTGTAACCATATTTATAGACGATAAAAAATTTACATTTTTTATTAAACTTATTTCTTTTATATTTAATAATCCATTAAGTCTTTTTATTTTTATATTATATTTTATTCTATATTTATTTAATCTTTTTTCTTTCCCATTTCTTCCATAATATTTATTATCACTTTTATATTGGTTGCATATATAACTTCTTACTATTTTGTACTTTTTTATATTTTTATAATTTTTTCCTATTATTTCTCCAATAAATATTGTTATAATTACGAACAGAAAAGCCGCGCGCATCCTTGCCATATCACATATGTGTGCAAATTCACATGCACGTTCATAAATTTATTGTATTCTTTTTATTTAAAACAGTTATGTACTGTTTAACTACAACACTGTGTGCATCATGTATTACTTTTTTATTCTCGGAATAGAAGAACAAAGCTAAGACTGTTAAAGGATAAGAAAACAGGATGTGCTTATTCTGTTTCTTTATTTGTTTCCAATATATGTATGTACTTTTATCCTCGTTTTTTTATTTTGAATAATTTCCTCTTATTTTTATGAACGTTCATAAAAAATATGCTCCTTCTTCGCTTTGTATATATATGTGTTCATACAACTTGTTTCATGAATTAATAATAGAAAAATAAAAATATGGAAATAGTTGTAAAATAATAGCTAGTAAAAGTGTGCAACTATTGCAGTTGTTTGTAACGTTTTATACATATTTATCATAAAAAGTATATTTCTACGAACATTTTTATTTATGTATATAATTTAAAGGGATGCCAAAAAAAAATAATAGAATAAAATTTGTTAGAACTTTATTTGTTTCAAATAATATTTTTTTTTATTCTTATAATGTGTATTTTTTTTTATTTTTATTAATATTGTTATATATGTGCATACTTATAACATACCAACGAAATTTCATAGCTCTTTTACATATTTCCATTGATTTATTTATTATATTTTTACATATTCCCTTCGAAATGCTATTTTTGTTCGACATATTTATGAGTTATTTATAGGACCGGAAAATAAAAGCCCTTAAAAAATGTGACAATGTAGAAAAATATCAAAACAACCAAATAAAGATTCATTTATGAATACAAGAAAAAAATACAACTATACAAAATTTATACTGAACTGTTTAACTATACAAAAATAGCTATTTAATCTGAAAAAATATGAACAGTCATAAAATTTATAAAAATATTATTTTATTTATTATTTTTTTTTTTTTATCTACATTTTCTATTTATTTTTCTAGCATTTAATTTTCCTTTTAAGAATGATGTATTGAAAATATGGCACGATACCCTAAGCATATTCTATTGTATATATGAATATTCCCTTTAGACTATCATAGACGTAATATATTATTTTTTTATTATTTTTATTAATAAATAATTGCACGATTACAACTTTGTGAAAAATTCAAAAAATAGTTAATGAAAAAACCAAGGGCTAACAATGATTATGAATATATATATTTATATACTTATTTTATTCTAAAGGTTTTAATTTATCCTTATATCATTTTGTTCTTTTTATTGTTTTGTTTTTCTTTATAATGTGTATGGTTATGCATTTTTCCATTATTATGTAATTTCTTATTTTCTTAAATAAATAGTATATGCTTAAAAAATAATAAGCTTATCCTTTAAGCATATATATGTGTGTGTATATGCCCTTTATTATCAAATTATATATACAAGCTAATTAAGGAAATACAGATATTGATGATAATATCCCTTCAATTAAAAACCATATTTTATTTTTCTCCTGTTTTGTTTTGTTATATAATGATATATATTTTTACTTATCAATTTTTGGATTTTATTATTGTATTTTATTTGTTTTTAAAGAGCGAAAATGTTATGCAACGCCGTGTGCTTGAACCCATTTATGTATTCATATGCATTAAAAATATATAATATATTTTATTTTTTTATTCATTATTTTATATGTATACAATTTTGTATTTTTTTTCCATTTTTTAATATTTCACATATGCATTCATATGGCATGTTAATAATATTTTAAAACCCCTAGATTTGTTCATAATTTACACGTTCACGAACCTTTTTTTATTATTACTTTATGTAAGCCTATTTTAATTTTTGGTTTCCTTAATATATCATTTTTCATTATATTACAACTTATTTGTTTACTATTGATTATTAATTTTATTTAATTTTACATGAATACAAATGTGTATTTGAATATGATACATTAAAATATATGCGTAATATATTCATAAAACTCTCTTTTTTTCTAATTTTTTTTGTTATAATTTTGAAAGTTTATTTCATTGATCAACCTTCTAAATTTTGTTCATTCTTTTGTATAAATTATTAATATTTTCATTTTATATATCTTGTCTACTTAAAAAAAATATGTTTTATTATATATTGGTTTAAGGCAATATTATAAATATATCAAAAAATAAACACATACATATATGAACATAACATATTCTAATATATACTGTAAATATTTCAGAAATAATCGAACGATAAAATTTTGTTAGTATAATATTGTCATATATATTACATACTTGTAGTTGTGTATTATTCATTTTGTGTGTATATGTATACACGATTCTCCTTAAAAATGTGCATATCATATGTGTAAAACCATATTATTTTGTTTTCTCTATCATAAATAATTGTTTTAAATAATATATGTGTTGTTAGATGAAATACATACATATTTACATCAGTTTGTGTATGCAATACATATATATATATATGTATAGCAAAGATTAAATCATACCATTTTATTAACGATTATACATTTTTATAAAACATAAAATAATTATAGAATATGCTGAGATAGCATATTTACACTTCGAACAAAGCAACAATATTTAAAAATATTTTTTTTTTTGAAGGTGTGAGGCTTCTCAATAAGTGTTGTTTCTATTATTTAGTTAGATTAGCTTATATATTTTTTTCGATTTAATTTTTATATATCATTATTGTTTCTATTTTTGTGGGTTATTAATGTTATAATATTTATGTATCACAATAATATTATCATATATTTTTATAAAATGACCATTTTTAATAATATTTTTATTTATTTTAATTTTTAATGTTCTTTTTTCCAAATAAATTAAAATATGTTATCAAGGGCACATTTTACATACTTTATTAAAATGTAAAACAAAAAACCCAACAAAAAACAAGAACAAAACGAAAAATTCCAACACCTCAGTTTAAACTATAGTGTTTGCCAATATTTGTATTTCAATTTTTTTATTTGTTTATTTTGTCATTTTATTTTAAATGAGTACATATATAATTGTTTAACTATTTATCAATTCATTTTTATTTTATTTTTTGTACGTCTTTTAAATTTGTTACCTTTATTTCATTTATACGTTAACATAATCCTTATATTAGAATCCAATATATGTTTGCTTTCATCGCTTTGCCTTTTACCCCCATTTAATTTTACTACTTTCCATTGGATCTAGCCATTTCTAATTTTTTTTTTTTTTAAATGACTAATAAGGAAAATGTTATTAATTGCAAAAGGCTACACAGAGAGAATATGGTTTTCGCAACCATAAGCAATGACTGTAATTATATCTGCATTATCACGTTTTATGAAAATAATTACAATTTGGAGTTATTCAATGCTAATAATAAAATGCAAAAAATATTTAGAAAGGAAATACCAGACACAATTAATAAAGTCTACATAAATTATAATAATAAATATATTTGTGTAACTAGCCAAAATGGAAGCATTTATATTCTGAACATGAAAGGTGTTCTTTTGTACAAAAATGAAATATTACATTGCTTATTCAGAAAAAAATATATAAAAAAAAAACCAATAGCTATAAACCGCCATTTTAATTATTGTAAGTTATTGCATAAAAAACACACACATTACATTTGCTCTATTATACCTTCATTGACTATATTCATATAATTTTTCATTAAAAAAAATATAGAGTTTGTTATAATTTATTTTATCGTTTTTGTTCATTGGATTTTCATTATTTTATAATTTTTTTTCTTTGCAGATTACTCCAAACGAAAACGAAAAAAAATTTTAAGAACAACCGTCAATAATCAAAAAAAAGACAATGAAGTTTATGAAAATAAACAAAAAAAAATAAAATGTAACAAGCTATCACGAAAAAACAGTGTTACATTTTCACTTAATAATAACAAAAATAGTCAGCAAAACGATAAAATATTTACAGATAATAATTTTATTCCTAATGATGAGAAAAACGGTTTAGCTGAAAATTTTCAGGAATTGTACAACAATAATAACAATTACTTTTTTCAAAAAGATCAGGAAAAACAATATTTCAGTCGAAACCCCAAAACATATATTAACATTTCAGACAAAATTGAAGGATGCACAAATTTACACTTTGAAAAAACACAAAATAATTATTACGAAGCAAATGGAAATAATAGCATTAATAACTATTATGATATGAAAAATGTTGAAAATAAAAAAGAGTATGAAGATTTAAATGAAATGACATACTTTGATGAAAATTTGAATGAAAGATCAATTACATTAGAAAAGTATAAAGATTCGAAAGAAATCAATATTAATAATTATTTTTGTGCAGAAAATTGTAAAAACGATAAATTATCAACAAGTAGAGATGGTAATTTGGGAGAGGCCGAATATTTTCATAATGAGTTGGGAATGGATAACCAAAGAGAAATAAAAAAATCTGATGAGGAATACAAACGGATTGGTATTGAAATTGTTGATATATATTGGATTTGTATGGAAAAAGAAAATAAAAAAGATTTTATAGAAATAGATAATTGTATGTATCGTTACGATCATTTCAATAAGTGTAATTTTTATGATAACTTACACATTATATATAGTTTAGATGCTGCTTTTAATATAATTTGTTCTGTTAATTTAAAAATAATAATTTATAAATATAATATATTAGAATATTTTTATAAAAATATAAGTCCAAATAATCAATTCAAAAATAATATAATATATTTGTTTAAAAAAAAATTTTTACAAAAATGCAAAGAAGAAAAGAAATATTCATTTATAAAATATTTAAAATCAAAACTTGATGCTTATAATAGTAATTCAAATAATGAACCTGAACATACTAGTATTATGGATAAAAGTAAAATACTTCAAAACTTAAACACTTCAGCAAATAGATATAAAAATTTATTGGAATTATATAGACCGTCTTATATAAATAGAATCAAACATTCTACTTCTTACTATTTAAATGTAAAAGAAAATATAATTAAAAAAATATTTAATGACATGATTATTAATATGAATCAGTCATATATATCAAGCAATCAAAATTATATTTTAATAAATTATTATATAAATATAAAGAAAAAGTATCTTAAATTTTCCAGTCTAAATATAGGTATGTTGGTTCGAAAAAATAAAAATACAAAAAAAAAAATGATACATAAAAAAGAAGACAACAAAGAAAAGAAAATGAATGTAAAAAGAAGTCGTGAAAGTATTAGCAGTTGTGCAAGCAAACATTATGAAGAACATAATGATAACTCAATGATAAATCTTGTAAAAATATATATGAACAAAAATAAATTAAGTAAATTTCCTACATATAAACATAAATTAGGAGTATTAGGAATCCAAAAAATAAATACTATAGATAGAGAATGTAAATCGATAGAACATTTTGCATTATATCTACTATACTGTTTTGATATATTTCAAAATATTTTTGATATATATGAAAGAATGTCTTATACTTACTCACGATATGATGAATATAAAAAATTGTACAGGATTTATGAAAATATATTATCTTTAAATGAAAATTATAAAAAGTTTTATTATAAAGATAGATCAATTGTTTATTTTTCAAAATATATAAAAAATAGAAAAGAATATTTTGATGAAAATTTATATAAAATGTTTTTTAAAAAATCAGAAAAACAAGACTTTGATCAATTTTATTTTCTTATAAAAAAAATGATAAGCGAAAATACGGTTTGCTGTTCTTGTTCAAAAAAAACATATTTAGAAAAAAAAGAAAAGGATCAAGAAGAAATGGAAACTATTCAAAGAATTCAACAATTAAAAACAAAACCAAATAGAAAAGTTAGTTTTAATAATTATCAAAACGAACCTAATAATATAATTATCTCTCGTTCTATGACAAATTGCAATAGTTACACACAGTCTATTATTTCTAAAATGAATAAAAGTAATCTAAAAATAAATAGAGAAAAATGGTGTAACAATTTCTCTAGATACAATAGTAAATATATTGATGATAAAAACATGAAAAATAATTATGACAAAAAAATTAGCATGTCTACTGGTATAATGAAAAGATACAGCGAACAAAAAAGTTCTAGTTATACAAGGACAGGAACTAAAAATAGTGTAAACACCCAAAATGAAATAAAAGCAAATATATCAAAACTGATTTTAGGAAAAAGGGAAGAAAATGAAAAAACAAGACATTTAAATCGGGCAGGTTTAAGCCAACCTAAAAATGATAAAATTTCAAAAAAAATATTTTCCAATGATATATCTGAACAATCTAGCCAAAAAAAAGATGAAAAAAAAAAAAAAATTAATTTGGCTAGAAATAGCCAATCAGCTCATCAAAATAAAAATAGCTGTTTTGTACTAAAAAAAGTTAATAAAGTTGAAATAAATAATGAAGAAGAACAAAAAAATATATCATTAGCACTTACTTCAATGGAAGATATAAACTCATGTTGTTTTAGTTCTGGGAATAGTACACCTTACGAAAGTGACAACAGTAGTGAAGAAGATCAATCCGATGAAATATATTATTCTCTTTCAGAACAAGAATTAGAAAAATGTTTTTTAAAAAATAGAGAATTTATTATAAAAGATGGTAAAAATATTTGTGAAGATTGTGAAAATGTATTAAAAAATAATATATTATTACACACATTTGAAAAATTTGAACTAAATTATGAAATTCCAAAAAAAAAAAAAAAAATACAAAAAAAAAAAATATATAGCTCACTAATAAAAGATATATATACAATGTATAGAGAAAAAAAATGTCCTATAAATATTTTACTATTATTACAAGAAATAAATGATAAGGAATTAGAAAATAATTTAATAAGTTTACAATCTATTTTACACTTTTTTGAAAAAACATTCCTTCAAAATATAAGTGAACATTTAAATAGTTTATTTAAAATTATTAATGTGTGTAAAGGTTTGGTAACTCAATATAACCGTCATTGTATCAAAGAAATGAATAAGTTATATAATATAGCATTATATTGCCGAAAAAAATTTGAATCATTTTATAAATTAAAAACACCTTTAAATATATATTATTTAATTATTGAATTATTAGTATTTATATCAAAAAATATTTATTTTGAGAATTTTCCACATTATAAAAAAACATTTTCAAATTATAGATATGTCGATTTGTTAAATAGTTATAATATATTTAAAAATAATAAAATGAATTTTAGTTGTCTAGACAAATATTTACACATCAACAGTATCAAAGCTCATAAATTTTATATTGCTTTAAATAAACTTAGAATAAGTTTAATAAATATATTAAAATCATTTTCAAATAATAATAATTTTTCTACTCTTTACAATCTATCTATTTTAAATGTATCTCCAAATAAATTCCATTTTATTACTCTTCCGAAAAATAAAGAAAAATATCATTCCTGTAATAATTATTCTTATTTTGACGATATATTATATAACAACCAAAATAAATTATATCCATTTTATGTTTGTACATGTGATACTTACTCATTCATTAGTATTAAAAAATATATTCAGACTCACAAAACCTTTATGTTAATACAAAGAGAGTTTATCAATATTAATTTGTATCCTTTGCGCCTGCTAAATATTATCGTAAGTTTAAACAAGAAGGGTGGATAATCCTGCATATGTCCATTTATCAATTTATCCATTTTAAGTAGTGTATTAATCTCTTTAATGCCTCACCAATCCATAAATTTAAACCTGCCAACCTTTTTAGGTAATATCGAAGAATATGTTCTATATATTCACAGAAAAAGATAAAAAATTAAATATCACATCCATTAAAGTTAAGTATGATGGTTCACAAAAAAAACTACTAAATAATGGAGAAAGCATGGGAGAAATTAGTAACTTGTCAGGTAATTATTTGCCTAAGCCTAGCTATAAACATAGTAAACAATCTTGGTAATATCCGTATATATATATATCACTTTTCTTTTTCAGTTCTTAATTGTTCAAGCTTAGAGACATACTTTCCAAATGCCGATACATACAACATTAAAATTCAAATTTTATACGTAAGAGAAAAAGAGAAACAAATATATGCATATATCATTACGATACATACTATTTCATGGTTATGCTTACATATGTGATACATACATTTAGTTCCTTCCCAATTTGAAAAAAATAAAATATTCTAATTATACAACCTTACATACTTCTTATATTTTTTTACCATTCCTCATGAAGAACTCCATCATTGCGAATTTCCAACCCCATATGTGCCTAATATTACAAGGGTTTTGAAGAAACTTAAATTGACACAATTCAAACAAAATAACATTTTTTACATGCACAATATATATATTAATATTTTGTTATTTTATTTTTTACACCTCATTTTGTTTCATTAATATTTTTGTCTTGGTTCTTTTTGTTGCAAATTATAAAAAAAATAAAGCATTAAATAATCCTATAATTTTATTTTTCATTATTTTTTGTGAATAGACATATTTTTAAAAAATTGGAAATTATTATTAATACGAAAAGTTATGAAAATTGATAGACAATAATTTGAATTTTTTTACATTTTTTAGTTTTTTTCAAATGTTATTAAAGTGTGTAATCATATCGGAAAATTGAATTTAAATTAAAAAAAAAATAGAAAAAATAAATTATGTTAAGATAAACTACGTATATTTATGTGCATGTACATATATAGAGAAAAAAAAAACAAATGTCTTTTGAAATGTATACATATATAGAGAGATGAAAACAACATTGTATAAGGGGTTTCTAAGTATATGTATATAATATACCCACATAAACAGGTAAAACATTTTTTAAATTAATTAATGATTTGCTTTTTTTTTCTTCACTTTATAATTATATGGGTCGAATACTTGAGAACAAAGTGGAGTTGCATATTCGAAACTCATTGACTAACAAAAAAAAAAAATAAAAAAAAAATAAAGTAAAATATGCAAACATTTTTATTTATTTTGTTAAATACTATTTTATTTTCTTACATTTTTGTCTTTATTTGATTGAAAGGTATAAATTATGAAAATCGAGGGGATACATTCCGAAATAAAATATATCTAAGGGTTTAAAAAAAAAGGGAAGTTAATTTGTTTAGGTATATAAAAAAATTATAAGATAAAGCATGCCCTAAAAAAAAAAATTATAAGCATTACCAGTGCGTCATATGTTGGGACATCATAATATGAATTATATAATTCTCCATCATTTGTGAAACACCAAAAGGAATACAACCCTTTAAGAGATAAAATTACAAACATAACAATTGCCAATGATAATATCTATAAAGTAAGGAAAAGCCGATATTATGATAATTTTGCACAGTTTGCAATATGTTTTAAATTATTATTTTTTTTTTTTTTTACCCTTTGTGTAATCCTGCTTTTTTGAGATATCCCCTTATTCTTTTCCTTCAGTTTTGCAGTAACCTTCAAAAAAATATGAGTATATTATGTAGAAAATAATAATATATATATATTCTATTTATAAATACATGTATAAGACAAAATAAAAAAGGGATATAAAATTATGTACATTTTTTTTTTTCGTATGTCAGTATAGCTAGCTATTTTTATTTACCTTTATTCCATAATACAAAAAGGAAATGGCTATTAAATAGTCAACTAATGCTTCAAAAATATAATTAAAGTATATATAATTTTTAAAGGAGCCTGATAAATATTCTATAATTGCATATAATAAGTTTATTGCATATCCTGCCCCATTTATATATATATAGTAAGACCTACAATTTAGTAAAAAAAATATACCCAATTTAAGCAAGGGAATAATATATATACAAAATTGTGTGTGCAAAAAAAGTTGTCAACATAACTTACTTTAAATGCTGTGATGTTACAAGTATAGACGAGTAATATACTTGGGACCAAAAAAGTATAATTATTGTAAAGGATGATAAAAAAAGGTATGTTGGAATTGTTTTAAATAAAATATAATAATAATAGAAATTGGGGAATAACAATAATGTGTTGTAATCTATTGCATCATCTCGTATGTCTAAATATGTTAGTACTGTTGTTGATAAAATTCGGCCTGCACAAAAAATGGAAAAAAAAAAATAAAATGGAAAAGACGCCATTTTCTTCTTGCCCATACATTGTCATAACATGCATGTAACATTTTTTATCATTTTTAATATTACTTATATGGCAGAAAAACAAAAAACAAAACAAACAATATCGAGTTTTCTCCCCCGTCAAATTGGAGGAGGGAATAGATGAAATGCTTTTGTTTCTAATTATAAGCTTATATAACCGGTAACTTAGAAATACGTAGACATATATTAACAAAATTAGCAAATAAACACCTAAAAAGGGAGAAAAAAAAGAAAGAAAAACAACATATATATATAAGCACACACATGCATATGTATATAAATATAAAATGAAACACAGTATATTCACACTGCTCTTTAAGCTTGGCTAATCATTGTTTTATTTTTTTGTTTAAATACATGCCTGTACTCATTGGGAAAACAGAGGAAGTATAAATTAAAAATATTCGCAACAAAAATAAAAATAATGATAACTTTATATTTTTTTATAATAACACAAGCTATTTTTATGATGCTTAAATTTGATTATATGTATGTGCTTGTTGTTTTTTTTCAGCATTATAGAAAAGCCGCATTTAATCTCATACACAAAAAATAAAAATAATTAAATAAGATAAAGAAATTTAATTAATTACGAAAAGGAGAACTATAGATTTTTATCATTTTTTTATTTTGTAAATTTATTATAATATGTATATATTTTGTGAATTTTTTTTTTGCTAGCCCCAATCGTTACTACCCCTTTCACAAAAAATAATTAAAATAAATAAAAATGAAAAAATATATAAACAATAAATAAATAAAAAAAATTAAAGTACAAAAAATGCTTAAAAGAATTATAAGAATAAAAATAATAAAAAAATAACCTTCTAAAATATAAGTCCTCTAATTTTAATATAAAATACAAATTATATTATTCACATATGTCTATACCATAAATGGGCAAATAAATAATGTTAATATATATTTTAAAAAATATATGTTTATTATATCAAATAAATTGTTAAATTTGTATAAAATGTTGTTGTTAAATATTGTTAATTAATAGGAATACTTATTTTTTATTATAGCACAAATACAAAATTACCATATTTCTTTGTATTTATAAATAAGTGAATATATAGATATGTGTGTATGAACTCTCTCTAGAGTTCCTTTTTTAACACACTATTTATTTATTATATATTATATATAGATTAATCCTTTTAATTATATATACATTTTATGCCTTACACTTAAAAAGGGATATATAAAATAGGCTTACAATATTTTTCAGGAATATATTTATAGTATCCATTTTAAATGCTTGTGTGTGTAGTCCCTTTTTTTATTCAGTTTTTATCCATATTTTCCAATATTATTTGCGCATTTTCTTAAATATTATAATTCTACATTACGTAATTTAATTATTCATTCATATAGTTATACTATTTTTTAATTAAATTATATGTATTATTATCATATTTTAAAAAAATTGATCAAATAAGAGATTTAAGTTATTCATCATTTAAAATAAACAAACAAATAAATATATCCATATGTCTGTATATATTTATATACATATCTATGCATTATCAACTAGCCAAAATTAATATAGCTAATTTCTAGCTATAAAATTTTTTTTTTTTTTTTTTTTTTTTTTAATAAAATGCACACACATTTTTATGGAAAATAATTTTTATAAAGAAAAAACTGTACCATGCATGATCAAACATAAAATATAAGAGATACATAAATAATTACTTTAATTTTTTGTATCACCATTTTCCAGTATTTAAAAAAATAAAGATGGTTATATGTGTGATATTATTTTATTTCATAAATAGCTAATTAAAAAACTATACCTTTTTTGTCTCTTTTCTTCTATTTTGTAATGATAAAAGGTATGGAGGTTGTAAGGGCATAATTTGAGGTTCATGTCTAATATAGTTTTGGGGTAATAAATACGATTTATCTGAATCATAATAATTTTGTGTTGCAACAAAAGAAAATAATTTATTATTTGATGAGAAATTTGAAGAAAGATAATTATTAACATTTTCTTCTTCATCTGAATTAAAATATTTTATATCTTCATCACTATCTGAGCAATAAAAATTAAAAATGTCTAAATTTTTTTTCGTCACATTATTAGTTATATTTATGTTGTTTCCCTTTTCGGTGTCTGGGCTATCTATATCGCTATCAAGTTTATCTTCTTGCCAATCTTGGTCCTTTTTATTAATTGACTCTATATGCACATTTCGAAGTTCGTTTTCATTTTTGTAATCATAGCACAGCTTGTTTGTATTTGTAAATAAAGAAGTGATAGCCGATTTGGGTAAACCAAAATTTAAACAAACAAGAAATGATTCTAAACTTTTATTTCTACTACTTTGAGGTTTACAAACATAAATTTTTTCAAAAAATTTATTTAAATGAAATATTAATAAACCTGTATATTCTCCTCTAAATATTTTACTAATAAAATTTCCTCCTATTTTTAAAACAGAACAACAAACTTTTAAACTTGATAAAATTAATTGAGATTGAATAAATTCATCGATATCATTCATCCCTGTAATATCTGGAGCACCGTCACTTACAACTGCATGTGCATATGCAAACTTTTTTTCTTCTTTTTTTTTATTTAATAAATTATTTTCCATTTTATTATATTTACCACTTTCGTCATTACATGGATGTTTAGAAGTATCAACAAATGGGTCAACTTCCTTCTCATTTCCATTCATGCATTTTAAAATTTGATTTATTGTAGACATTTTTGTAATATCACCTTGTATTATATTTATATAATTCATGTTCCCTATTTCTTGTAAATCGACTGCAACAAGTTTTGGCTCTTTTATTTGATAATTATTATTTTTTAAAAATTTATCAATTTTTTTCTCCAAAGAATCATTGAAATTTATATATAAGGAAAAATTCTTTACAAATTCTTCATGCTCTAAATCATCTAACTCATTATTCATGTTATTATTTTTATTTATAAAATATAGCATATTATAATAGTTGTATAAACAAATATTTTTAAGGACTTGCGACCAGCTTCCTGGGGCGGCACACAAGTCAACTATATTATAACAATATTCTTCATTGTATTTGTTTATTACTTCACCAATATCACTATTACTATAGTTGCTTGGATTGAACAACTTAAATATTTCGAACTTGTCATTTATTTGTATTAATTTATATGAGCTTCGAGCTCTATATCCATTTTCCTTTGCCTTCCTATAATAAATGTCTCGACGATCTTTGCTTAGTTTTCCCATTTTATATTCTTACTCAATTTTTCAAAGGAATAAATGTATGCATATATATATAATATCACTATGTAATGACAGTCTCCTAAAAATACTTCAACCATTCAACTATTCCTATAATATATTTTGCTCACATTTTTATATGCATACATATTAATGACAAACTTAGAATAAATACAAAGCTATTTCATTTTTCTTTCATACAACTTAAATTTGTTAATATTATAATTGATGGTAGTAAAAAAATAGCTTTCGAACTGATACAATTTTTCCATATATATTTAAAAAAAAAAAAAAAATTCAAATATTATATATAAAGAAATATATTCTACAAATTCGGTACTGCAAAATATGCTAATTTTTCTTTATATTATTATGATATATATATGTTGGTTTACACCCAAATTTTATTCTTAATTTTTATATTTAAAAATATTGGTTGTATTAAAAAAAAAATTCAATTTTTAATAAATTATAAATGTTTAATTAGTTGAAGTAAAAATGGGATGTTAAGCCATATGGTAGTATGAGCATAAATAAAATTTTTTTTTTTTAATTTAAAAAAATGTATATTATAGATTAAAAAAATATATATGAATATCGTATTTAAACAAATAAATTATTATTAACAAATTTATTCAGTCTCATCACATATATTTTCAAAAAAATTATCAGTTGGTTCTTTAATTTTTAAGGGATAACAAAGGGATACTAAAAGTATGGTTGTTTGTATATACTTATTCATACTATTTAAAAATATTTTATTATCAACTTTAACATCAAAATTGAGATCACTAAACTTGAACGAATGTAGTAGCAGCCCGCACTCATCGGCTATTTTGTAGCTAAAATGGGAAGGGGAAAATGTAGGGGAAATATAAGTAAAAATGTAAAGAAAATGTACATATATTATCGCATTTGTTTACTTTTTATTTTTGACGGAATTATTTTCCAACATGCTTTTTATGTCATGCTCATCCAACTGTCCCTTCCCAACTAAAAATAGGGAAGCAACCATATGTCTAATCTGATCAAGAAAAATAAATACAAAACATTATAAATAACTTCTTTAAAATAAATACAAAACATTATAAATAACTTCTTTAAAATAAATACAAAACATTATAAATAACTTCTTTAAAATAAATACAAAACATTATAAATAACTTCTTTAAAATAAATACAAAACATTATAAATAACTTCTTTAAAATAAATACAAAACATTATAAATAACTTCTTTAAAATAAATACAAAACATTATAAATAACTTCTTTAAAATAATACTCATATTCATATGTGTTGACAATGTCTATACATTATTTACCTGGTTGTATAAAAATGATGTCCCTTTTATTTTAAAGTAATAAAAGTTTTGATCAATCCTTTTAATCTCAAATTTATGAATAGTTCTTCTGTATAAAATTAAAATTGAACATAAGTGTGCATGTATATGTCGCAACATTTTGAGGTGGATAAAATTTATTTGTATATTTTCTTACATAAAGGAAGTGGTGTTTTTTCTCTTTTTGCAAAAATTAGAAAAATCGTGTTCACCTAACTATATAATAAGATTGTGTAAAAATTAATGAAATGAATAATTGTTATGCTCATATAATTATGAGTAATATATAAGAATGAACATATCAGGTAAAAAATGTTTATTTTTCAACTTTTATTACAAATATTTTTGCAGCCTCATTCATCCTAGTAATGTTATAATTTTTGTTGACAAAAAAGTAGAGATAAGTTCTCTCTATACAGTTTAACCTGGTTGCGAATAAAAAATGAAAAAAAGTGAAAAAAAATGAAAAAAAAATGAAAAAAAAAGCGGAAATAATGAATTTTTTATTGCGACTGTTCTTACCGAGCATCAAAATTATTTGGAACACATTGAATATGAACAATTTGTATATTTTTTAATTTTTTATTTAACTCTTTAAGATATATTTTTTCAATGATTGATATAGATAAATGTGGGTACTTAATTTTTAGTCTTATAGTTAATGCATTCATGCGAGCAGAGACCCCTTTGTCCGTTCTCGAAACGCGGGAAAAGGAACTAAACAAAAAAACATGCAAATTGTTCAACTTGTAAGCATAAACAATTTAGTAAAACGTTTAAATTTTTTTAAAGTAACATAGCCGTTTTCAACATGATGTATTATAAAGTTTGCCAATAAAATGGAATATGTAAAAAATTTTTTTTTGTTTTTTACCAATTTGAGTCTGAAATTAAATCTAATTGTTGAAGTCTTTCTATCAGTTTATTTTCAACTGTATTATTGTTGTCTTTTTGGTATGCCGATCCCTATATTATTTTTTTTTAAATAATAAAAAATATATTTTTGTAATTATATAATATGCTAAATCGTTACAAAACAGTAAGCTATTTCGATATGTAGTAATATGTAGGTAGTGAGAAGAATAAGACAATTGGCTATGCACTTGCACCTCCAAATTGTTTAGCCTAAGGTTTATACGTTGGAATAAACACTACATATAATGTTTGTCCAAATTGATAGGAAATTAAAATAGAAAGTAGTGATATACATACACACACATTGTTAAATATAAATATATATATATATTTTTTTGTCATTATACATTGAATCCTATTCCTATATATGAGAAGAATATAATAAAATTGCGTGACCCATCGATGCTTTCTTCCATTTTTTATTACATTTTTTTCATTTTGTAAATTTATCCAATATTATATATGGGTAACACTCATTTTATCATTGCAACTATGTAAAATACAATTCTTAAAACATAAAATATTTACATAATTGCAACTATAAAATAGTGTATATCTTATGCATAGATTAAAACACACACTGGGTAATGACTTATAAATATATATGTAATATTTGTATGCTTTACAACCGGACGTATAAAATATATCATATAATTAGGAAAGAAAAAAAAATAGGCAAACATATATAAATGGTAAACAAATTAAAAATTATTATCCTCATCCAATATCCATTTTAAAATTAAAAAAAATATAATGGAATAAAAAAATTGTAAAAAACAATTCATATAAGGGAAATAAATATAAAAATATATTAATAAATAATATGTAAATAACTAAAATTTGTGTATTATAAATATTATAATTTTTTATAGCATTCACAAAGTTACCATATGCACTTGCAAATACTGAATTAAAAAAAAAAAAAAAAAAAAAAAAAAAAATATTATATAACATTATGTAGTATAAACCTTGTATAGGTTTTGAACAACGGCGTGAACATATATTTTGAGGATAAAAAAATACAAAATTTTTTAGCATTATTTTGTATTATCTTCACATCGAATTAAAGCAATTATATATTTTACCCAATTTATTTATCCAATTTTGTATATATCCAAAGTTATTTTACTATTTACCCGGATAAATCATAGTCAAACAATCCAATATATATGTATATATATATATATATGCCTGATTTTAAGAAAAATTCCAAAATAAATGAAAAATAATATCGAAGGAATATAAAAATATGGAGTAATGTTTAAAACAAAGAATGAAAAAAACATTGATGGATAAACCAAATGAATATTTATATGAAATAGATTGTAAAAATTTAATAAATAATAAACCCGAAAATATAATGAATGAAAATAATTCTAAAAAATGTAATATCCAAAATTTATATATACAAAATAAGTTGTCGGGAAAAGACCAAAGTATAAATATCGACCATCACAAAGAAAACAAAATGAATGGTAATAGAAATGTTTATACTATTGGTGAAAACATTTTAACAAACATTAGTCGTAGTGTATATAAAGATATAATAGCAAGTTGCGATGATACAAAAGGAAGTGAAGCTGAAAGAAGTGAAAGTAAAAGTAGTGAATATAATGGCGGCGTAAAAAAACAGTTTAACATACTAATAGATAAGGAAAATGCAATAAATAGCATTTTGAGCTCAACCTATGCAGGGGTAATATCCAGAACGGTCACTGCACCTTTAGATCGAATAAAATATATAATGCAAATAACAAATAATTTAACAATTTCTGAAATATTTGATATTATAAAAAAGGATGGACAAATTTGTGGATTTTTTAGAGGGAATTGTGTTAATATTGTTAAAATAATTCCTGAACTGTCTATAAAAATGTATTCCTATGAATTTATGAAAGTAAATGTTTATAATTATTATAATAAAAATAAAAAAAATAATAATGAATCTGATAAACTTGAAGAAAATATAGATATACCATTTTTTATTCGGTTTTTAATTGGAAGTTCAAGTGGTGTTATAGCAGCTATATTTATATATCCCTTTGAAATTGTAAAAACTAGACTAATTGTATCAAATAAAGATGGAAATAATGGAATTTTTAAATGTCTATATAATATTTATAAATATGAAGGCTTTAGAAATTTTTATAATGGTTTATGTATGCATATATATGGTGTTATATTTTTTTCAGGATGTAACATGAGTATATATGATTATTTAAAATATAAATTTTTTGCGTTTTATAAAAATTATATTCATTCAAATTATTGTATGAAGGAAAATAATAATAATAAAATTAAAAATGAAGAAAATACAGAAAAGGATAAACAAAATTACAAAGATATAAATACTAATAATTATTATCAAATAAATAAATTTCCATATAATTATAATTCAACAAAATTTCTAAATCGACATGAAAAAATAAATCAAGACTCTCATTGTGTATATTGTAATCATCGTATAAAAAATGTAAATTGTCTTTCCTTTCTTTTTTTTGGAATTACAAGCTCATTCATTGCTCAAATTGTAAGCTATCCATTTCTAGTTTTAAGGACAAGAATGCAAACTATTAATAATGAGATTGCGACAAACTATTTAAACAATGAAAGGAAACACATTAAATCTTGCAGCTTCATTTTGTACAACATTCGAGTCTACGGATTTAAGTCCCTCTATCGAGGTAACACAAGTTGAAAAGGGAACTAATTATATTCGCAGTGTTTGTATGACAATGTTTGTATGCCAATGTTTGCATGCCAATGTTTGTATTTCAAAGTTTGTATGACAAGGTTTGCATAAAATATTTATACATCTCATTTTCCCCCTTAGGAATTTACGTGAATTTGCTGAAAACGATCCCCGCAACGTCCATAACCTGGTTCTCGTACGAGTACGCAATGAGGAAATTGAAAAGTGTTTAGAGATGGTGTGTATAGAAAAACTTCTTCATACTTATGACTGGCAAAAGTTGAGCTGCTTCAATTTTTGATTATGATCGAGGGTACAATCGATGGTATATAATATAAGCTTTTATAGCCTATGTAAGCATAATAGAATTTTTTGTGTATGTTAAAAAAATTAATAAAATTGATATAGATTTTTTCATTTTGGCTCATACATATTTCAACACATTTAAGTATATTATTTATTTTTATATTTTTATGGAGAAAAAAATTATAAAAATATAATTTGTTATTTTTTTTTGTTTTATCTTTTAAGCACAAAGAATTATTATCTTTAATTTTTTTTGTTATGTTTTCAAATTTTTGTAGAAATTCATAAATTATTTTTAACTGTTTTAATTTAAATTTGGTTAATATATTTTCATTTTCATTTTTATACATTAATATGTTGTAACTTAAACACAAAAAAAAAAGTTCGTCATTCAACTTATAACTTTCAATTCCGTTGTTTTTATTTAAATAATATTTTGCATATTTTAAAAATGTATCTATATATATGTTTTCATTATTATTTGAATAAAGACAGGGTGGAAAAAATAGCAAACCAAAATTATTTGGCATTATTATGTTCTTACTATTTGGTATTTTGTTGATTATATTATTAATGTGTGTATAAATCAATTTATATATTTCTACATTTTTATGATTAAAACAAAAATGTAATAATAATAAACTTTCTTTAAGAGTGTAATGATTATAATTCTTTTTAAAATCATTAGTTATTATATTTAAAATTTTATTACTTTGTATATTCATTTGACATAAAACATTTAGTAAAATATAAATATGCTTGTTATTTATTTTTATTATTCTTTTATTATCACCACTGTTAATGTCCTCATTTTGTAGATTTCCAAGATTACTTTCTAATATGTTTAAAATGTTTTTTTTCAAAAAAATACAAAGTTCATTAAAATAATATTTGTAATAGACTATTCCATTCTTGTATATATGTATAAGTACTTTTAAATTGTCTTTACAAAATATATTGTCATATAATAGGGCTTGTGCAATATTAATTTGTAGTCCACCATCTTTTGCCTTTTCTTTTGCACTACCTAACCAATTTTTATTACATCCTTTTTGATTTACATAATATTCAAAGTGTATATAAAAATCATATAAAAGTCTGCAATTTTTCCAAATATTGTCTATAAAGTTGCATTGATCTATTAATTTGAATTTGTTTATTTCCATAAATATTTTATTATAATTATTTATAAAATTATACACATATATGTTACAATTATATATATTAAATAGGTTGCTAAAGTGAAACTTTTTAAAATTGTTATTATCACTATTTAAGTTTTTCCATTTCTTTATCCCCTCAATGTCTAAAATTGGATTGTTGTCATTATGTTCTGACTGTTCATATTTTTCTACCTCGTTTTGTGCAATAAATTCAAATATTTTTTTTAAAAAAATGTTGAAAAAAAAATTATTTATATGATAAAAATTAAAAATAATATTTGTTAAATCTGTACCTTGACATTTATTTAAATCCGAAAATATTCGATTAAGAAGATTATTATGTAGTTCTATGGTTATGTTTTCTCTACATAAATAACTATATAATATACATAAATTTTTGATTTGCTTAAAATTATATAAATAATTTTGACTCCTCTCTATTATTTTTTTTGTAATTTCAATTTTTATTTTATTTTTATTTATATTATTTCTTATATTATTTTCAGAATATAATTTATGATTTGTTGTACAACTTAAAAATGTTAAAACAGTTGAAAGATCATCTTCATCAAAGTTTTCAATATTTTTTTCAATAATACAACTTAAATATTTAATTACATTTTTATCAACCATAAATGTTTTACATTTTTTTTTACATTTTATATATAATAATATCAAAAGACATATATCCCCTTTATCTTCATCAACTATCTTTACTTTTGAAATATCATTGAATACCGTTTTTGCAAAACTTATAAATGCATTATCTAAAAAAGTAGGCAATGAAGTGGAAGCCACTATTAATAATTACAATTTATGCATGGAAATGTATACATACATATATATAAGTCATGCCACTTTTGTCAAACTATTTTATTTTATGCTCTAATCTTACCAAATTTGTAGGGATATTTACACATATATTGATATAGTCCTTTTGAAAAATGAATTACATCATTGTAACTTTTATTTTGTGTGTGCTCATAAAGTCGTTTTAAATTTTTGACATTAGTACATTTGTATATGTATGGGACATACGAAGATATTTTAAGCATATTACCTCCATTTAATTTATTTTAAAAAATGTAACAAAAAAAAATAAAATGAATTAAATAAGCAAACAAAACATAAAAATAAAATTATCAAACCTAAACAATTCAAAAAAAAAACTCTCTATTTTAGCAACATCATAAATGTGCTCCAATTTCTTACTTTTACACATACAAACAAAAAATATATCATAATATAGGCTTACTAAAACATTAAATATATATTTTTTAAATATAATATCAAAATTATTCACGAAAAACTTAAAAATGTTGTTTTTTTTGAACTAAGAAATAGCCAATCTATATACTACTTTTGTATATCCATTGAAACTCGGAAAAATGTTTTATTAACTTGAATTTTCCAAATATAAATTTTATTAAATATATAAACTTATTAAATATAAAACTGTTATTTAATGAAAATTAAAAATAAAATATTACATATAAATTGGTCAAAATATTATTATGATATACCCTGTTATTTATATTATGCAAGCCAATTTTAAAGAATGTATGTGATTGCTCTATAAGTAGTATATATATGCGGAAAAAAAATGGAAATTTTTATTTTATATTAAAATAATTTTTTAACTATTTTCACTATAAATATAAACAACATTTTTTATTGTATTTGAACAAATACAATAATATAATTACCCTTAGCAAACACACCAAGTTTGTACTAGACTTTTTAATCCTATATAGTACATTATAAAAATTGTTACTTTCATTTGCTTACAATAAAAAATCTTAAATAAATAACAAAAAAAAATTTATCAATTTACACATGAAAATAAATAAGACAATAAAAGCCATAATTTATTAGTGTTACATAAAGAATTTAGCTAATACATAAACTTTAAAGAGATATTCATATTTTTAAATGAATTTTTTTCAAAAAAAAAAAAAAGAATAAAGAAATATATATGCATAGGTAGAGAAATCAAACAAAATACTGAAATGTATATATTATGATATAAACAAAAAAAATATGTAGTTAACTTATTTGTTCCATTTATTATGATTGTAATTGGGGTATTAATTATATATTTTGCATTCCTCTACTACTTTTTTTAACCGATCATAAAATTCACTATGTTTTTGCATTTCTTCAATATATTCCTCATTAGTTTCGAAATTTTTACTTGCCGTGAAAAATTGGGCCATGCATCTATTTGCAAAAACCCTATAAATCAAAAAAATAATCATGTTGCACATACACATATATATAGCAAATCCAACAACACTAGTATGTACATATTATTCAGGATATATAAAATATTCAACAATTTTTATTTTTTAAATTATTGATGAATTACTTTGTTAAAAAGGAAATGATAAATTCAGTGACACGCATATTTGGGCATATTTCGATGTAATATTTTACATCAGTTTCATCTTGGCTTTTTGGCAAAATCATTCCATACATTGTTATATTTACTTCCAGACACTTGCTAATATCGTCTCCGAGATCAATCTAGAGAAAAAAAAAAATTAATATATTGCTGTCTAAAGAATGAAAAAAAAAAATATTTATATATTTTTTTAATATATTACATTTTCCAAGTTATCTGAAACGCTAGTAGTATATATATATATTCCTTTTGAAAATTCTAAGTCGTCACATATCCATGTATCAAATACTATATATCTGTTAAAAAAAAAAAATAAATGAGTGAGTGAGTAAAATTATTAATAAATCATAATTTTTTACTTCATTAAGTTTGGAACATGAAAAAAATAAAACATTAATAACCTATCACTAAGAATCCATGGCGTTGCTACTCTTGAATAAATAATTTTATCACCATATCCTCTGCACTTTAATAGTTTGCACTCACTAACACCAAGTCTGTAGCATTTTCAATAAAATAATAAATATTATGTGTATATTGTCAATTTAGTATAATTCTAACCTCACGATGGAATAACTACACAATCGCATAGGTCCATGCATATTGAAGATGAACAAAAGAAAAATCCAACAAAAATAGTTTTATATATACATGCATTTTATCCTTTTTCTTACCTTATTGGGAAATTATAAAATGGAAACCATAATCGAAACACATTACTTTCTGTTATTGCTGCAAGAACATACGTGAAATTAGAAGGTACTCTTAAATTCAAATAAAAATACATATATGTATTTGTACTTCCTTGTTTATTTTCATCTTTTGTAATTGAACTATTAGAGTCATTATTATTATCTGTTTTAAAAAGATGTGCTTGGTTCACGATATCATAAATTTTGTTATGTGTTATAAAATAGTAAATGCTATTATTATTTTCCTTATAAGCTAATTGGAAATGATTAAAATCTATGTAACTGTTTTTTATATATTTACCTTCTTCGATGTTTGTCATTTCTTTTTTTTTACTATTTTCACATAGTAATTGCTCGAATAACAATGTTATGTTTTCATAATGCTTAGTATCATTTAAATTGTTACACGATGCATCGTTTTTGTTTTCATCCGTCGTGTTATTACTGCAACTATCGCTGTGCTCATTTATAGGAATTAGCGATATCTGAGGATGGGTTTTTCCATTTATATCGAGCAAATCAATCATATAATCCGATATAAAATTTTTACGTCGTTTTTTTGACAATACAGAATAATTTAATGGATATCCTTCTGGGTCTTCTATAATAATGTTAAATATTATTCCCATTTTTTTAATTATTTTATACCTATATAAAATTTCACTAACACATTCATTTTCCATAAATGCTTTTATCATTTTATCATTATTATATTTCTTTAAAAATATATTTTTTATACAATAATAAGATTTTCTAATTTTGTAAAGATTAAAATAGTTTACTCCCTCTAATATGTCATTATAAATTTCAGACATACCATTATCTATTTTAATTGAATCAATTCGTTTAACTAAATTGTTCAAAGTCAAATTTGTATTATCTTCATCATTTATTTTTTCTTCTTCAGCCTCCTCAATTTTATTTTCGTAGATTTTAAAATTTTTATATACATTATTTAAAATGCTAGCATTTTTGACATTATTTTGTTCTTCTTTTAAATTAGGAATTAATATTTTAACACTATGGGGTATATACATTTTTTTTGGAAACTTTAAATTGTTTGAACTATTAATAATTTGCACAATTGTTTGATTATCTAGATCATCAATCAGATTTTCATTCGAGTTTATCTCATTATTTTCATATTTATCATCATTTGTTGAAACAGATTTATTATCTAAATCACATTTCATTCTACTATCTTTGCAATTATCATTTAAAGAATAGTAAGATTCACTCATTGCATTATATATATTGGTTTTAGTGTTATATATTCTTTTTTATCCTCAATATGATAAAATTTTCACATTTTAGCGTTTAAAATGTTTTTTATTTAATATTTACTATTCTTTCTTCTTTAATTAAAGCAGAAAACACTTTAGTCGGATATTCAAATCGAACAGTAAATTTTATTTTTTGGTTACTGAAATATATTATGGAGAAATAATAAGAATCTGTAATTTATTAAATTATTGAATATATATATTATGGTGCTTTCACAAAAAAGAATAATACTAAGTATAAATTATTCTTTCAAAAATATATATATATAATGCAATTATTTTTGTTTCTTCGGTTTAAAGGCTTTTAGTCTCTTTCTTATCGATGTATTAAGATTTATTGTGTTGATGTATGCTCCTAGCATATATATAATCATATAATCAAATAAATAAACAGCATATACATATGTTTTAAAAATGAATATAACTATAGCATTGCAATAGTAAATGGAAAAAATTGTTTTTTTCCATTAATAAAATAAGTATTAAAAAAAATAGAGTGGATGCATATAATAGATATATATGATATCATCGTAGTTATATTTTTCATTATTATATACATATAATACCACCCAAAAATACAAATATGCATTATAATCTAAATAATTAATGAAACAAATAATTATTAAAAAATATATTATTATTTTATTTTACATAATTTATAGCATAAAGTCTCCAAATTGATGTATTTTTTATTTTAAAGCTATATTTATATTAAAAGACAAAGATTTAACTTATTTTACAGCTATACATTTTTTTTCAGGTAGCTATAAAAAAAAAAAATAAAAAGCTGTTCATATTTTTTTTTTAATCTTAAATTTTTTTCTTTTAATAAAAAGCTAGTATTAGAAGATATGATGGGATATATGTATTCTTATAAAGTGAAACATTGAATTTATGTTTGCTTAATTATATTATCTTCACATTCTTTTTTTATAATAATATTTTAAATTCTTTGTGATTTTCAATATAAATTAACTTATTTTATTTAAACCACTTAATTGTCAACTTGTTCTTTTCTTGTTTGTACAAACAGTATATAGGCTGCACACAATTATTATTTTATTTTCACAGTTGTTGCTAAATATGCATATATAATCTATATTTATATAATATATAAATATTTTATTTTTTATGCATATATGCACACTTAGAAGGTTAAAGGATTAAGGCTTATATAATAAAAAAAATGGTGATTACTTTCTGAAAATATTTCCGGTTTATACTATTTATTTATTTGTTTTTTTTTTTTTTTTAATTTACCGTCTTAACTCTTAAAACGATTGTCTATGATAAATGAATAAAAAATAAAAAAGCATACAGGTCTTACAATCTTGTGCACATAATATTTTATGTTATATACACAATTTTGACTATCTGCTAATTTTGTGAATAAAATGAGTATATATATTTTTTTAAAATATCCAAAAATAGAATTTAAATATCACCATGTTTTATATTGTCTTTTTTTAAAAAATACATATATTAGGCAGGATTAATAACCAATTAAAAAAAATACATGGGAAAATAGGATATTGATAGTGAAAAAAAATATTTTCTTAAAACAACATGAGCTGGTGTGGAATATTTAAAATTGTGAAAACATAGTAAATATTTTTAAAACTATCCAAAACAAGGTAAAAGAGGTTAATAAAAATAATTTCATATTCTTTACTTATACCCAAAATGAATGCCAATGTGTATATTGATGATAAAGAGAACTTAAGTAAAAATGAGCAAAATGTAGAAATAATATATAGACCAATAAAGAATAATATAAATAGTGATTTTAAAAAAGAAAATATAGACAAGGACGAACCAAATAAAATAAAACAACATCTTCTGAATGAATTGCATAGTATTAAAAATAATTTATTTAGCAATTCCCCCTTTTCCAATTATATACATTTTTATGAAATTTATAATAACTTAAAATATATAGTAAAATATGAAAGAAAGAAGAATGCAAAAGAGTTATTTTCAGTATACTCAACTAGGAAAAAGTACATTTGTTATTTAATTTATTTGATTCTTTTATTATTAAATATATGTTTATTATTTCGTTTACAAACTGTGATTAAATTTCCTTTTTGGTATAATTACTATTATTTTTATGAAATTAATTTCCATGTATTTTTCACATTTTTTGTACTAGCTTATTGTGTATTCAATGCTTATTTATTTATTTTTACATACAAAGAGTTAGTCTATCATATTAACATTATGTGTATAATTATTATACAGACATTATATAATATATATATTAAGGAAAAGAATAAAGAAATATATAGAAACACTGAAATGCTAATAGAAGGATGTAACCGAATATTTACCAATTTGGATAAAAATTTTCCTAATATTATCTTATTACGTACTGATCATATTTTTAATAAATTTACAAATATATTTAAATACATAAGCAAGAAGGATTATGAATATGAAAATTTATATTCCAAATATGAAGACACAGTTATCAAAATAGATGAAACAAAAGGGACTGCAAGCCCATGGAATAATATATCATCTGATGAAACAGATCAAGATAGTGAATATAAAAATAAAGACAAAAGAAAGAAAAAAAAACACACTGTACTGATAAATATAAAAAATCCAGAAGTTTATAAAAAATTAATTAATGAATCGATCAACGATCAAACAGTTGGCTATAATAACAATGGTGGGAGTAATAAAAAAAGTATTTACAACATATTTGGAAATTCTATTTATTCAAACATTTACGACATAAATATATATATGAGACACAGAAGAAATTATATACATTCATTAATAATTAGTAAATGTAAAGAAAAAATAAAATATATACAATTTATATTTTATTTTATGCCATATGTAATTAATCTATTTATTAATATATTCACAATTATTTATATATTATTTTCAGTTTATTATTATAATAATATGATACCTTTAGCACCACCTCATGAATTATCAAAATTGCATATTTTCAATATATTAAATTATAGAGGAATTTATTATATTTTGTTTATATCTTTCCTTAATTTCTTTTTCTTTTTATACTCTATATTTCTTTATAAGTTAAATACTACATATTTTTTCCTTCGTCAAATATACAAGCAATGCAAATATGAATCGACATATTATTGTGAGCATATTATGAATGAAATATATGAAAAGTATATTTTTTCAGAAATTATCAAAACCATTTTTGATAAAAATAAAAAAAATTCTGTGGAATATAAAAATATAAAAAAAGAAAGACATTCCCCAAGTTTGCAAAAAGTAACAACCCATATCAATAATAATAATAATCATAACAGTGCCCCACAAAATGGAGTTATAGATAAAGACATTCCAAACTCAAATGATATAACAAATTATTTTCGAGCTAATATAAAAAATGATGAAACTACACATGATGGGGTACATATTAAATTTAATGAAATGTATTCGGATAACACCAATAAAATATTTCAAAAAGAAAAAAAAAATGAAAGCGACATGTCTAGTTGCATCAGGTGTTTTTCGACCAGCTAGATTACTATCCCCCAATTTTATACTAACAATATATATATAACAATTTTTTTATTCATATCGAATACATTGAACGGGTTATGACGTCATTTTGAATAGGATGCTTTATGTAAAAACTCACACAAAATACATATATTTATATAAAATTGTATATCCTTTAAGATGGAATTTTTCACCTTCCTATAATATAATTCATAGGGAATAATCAATCAACAGTTTAAAATATAATTTTGCTTTGAATAAATAAACACACCCAAAGAGTGTAATAATATAAAGTATTCATATTTGTAGTTGCCTAATTTATATTTTCCCTCACTCTAGCAACTACTATGCAAAAGGAATATATTTTTTTCTATAAATACTAAGATTGTCAGGAAGATGAGAGGGGAAGCCAAAACACAATGTGATTATGTACTTTTTATCTGTTTCCGAATAAGTATTATATATATTGCCTAATTTTTCTATCGCACCATGATCATATATATGTTGAATTTTTTTATATCTGTTTTTTAATTTCTCATTATTATTAATACTATAACCACATAGATCTAAATTTTGATTTTCTTTTCCTTTGGTTATTAAATATCTCTCCCACATTATATGCATAGTAAATCTTGAAAAAATATTTCCAACAAATATGCTTGAATTAGCACAAATCCATTGCTCAATTATTGCTACTTGTCCTTCATGATAATTATCTTTATTTTCATAAAAGTAAAAAAAATGTTTAAACTGTTTAAAATGCTTATTAATAATGTGTTGAACAGATTTTTTTTCATCTGTTGAAATAAAAATTTTCTCCTTGCTGTTCATAAACATAATATATAATAATTTTAAAATAGCTAGCTGCACACTTGGTACATCATAGCTAGTAATTTTTTTAAAATCATTATATCGTAAATGACAACTAATATAATTATTACTTTTTAATAATTCTTTAATGTAATTATTTCCATTATATATTAATCTCTCATTAAATAATAATATGTCTTCTATATTATTTTCAAATAGTTCATTTGGAAATGGTACAAGTATAACACTACTATTTTTAATTAAAATTGAATTTATATTATGTATATAAAATAATTTATGAACAACAGAATTTACTAAATAGCTAGTAACTATATAATCACCATAACATATAACATTTTTCCCTTTAATATTTGTGCAATCTCCTGAATATGTTACTGAATATTTATAATCACAATTTTTACAAACTGTCTTAAATTTATAATCTTCTATATAGCATTTATCAAATGGTAAAGTATGGTAGTATTTTGATGTTTGCGAATTTAATAAATATTTAAAAGAAATAATAAAATCAGTTACGTCTCCATATAATTTTGTATAGTCATTAAATTCAATTATAGGAATTACATTTTTAATTATATTCATATTTAAAAAAATATCCCATTGTAAATTATTGTGCCTTTTATTTGTCCAGTGGCTTAAGTAGCACCATGGGGGAAGCACTAGGTAATATATATATTCCTTATCATTCTTATTTAGTTGGTATATTACTAAAGACATTCTATATAACACTTCCTTTTGTAGCTGTAAAAATAAGGAATATCACAATGTGGAATATATATATTGTACACATTTGTTCACCGCTGTAAGCATATAGACAGTTAAAGAAATAAAATAATAAATGAAAGTATACAATTTATTGCATCCTTGAATTGTCTTTTATTTTTCCTTAGCCATACATTAAATCCTTCACCGATATTTACATCATATAAAAGATATTTCTTTTTTTTTAAAAAATAAAAATGATCACTTAAGTATATATCATTTTTGTTACATATAAGGGAAGAGGATTTTGTATATATGTCTGTTAATACAATTGATAAAGAACATAAGCAAAGTGAAATTAAATTATATATATTTTTCATTATGATAAGTTTGTAGTCAAAATAGTGAAATTAAAAAAATAAAAGAGTACCATTAGTAAACGAGAATAATATTAGTATATCATTTTTTTTTTTATTTCTTAATTTAGTCTAAGCAATTTTTAAAATAACAACAAAAGTTATGTATATTTGTTTAATATATCAAAAAAAAAGTAATAAATACAAGATAGCAATAAAACAAAAATTACACAAAATAAGCAATGCATAATGTTTTTTCTTAAAGTAATTCATTTATACTAACAAAAAAAATTATTATCATCCTATATATATTCAATATTTGCTACATTTATAAAGTAGCATAATTAAGCATTGATGCCTATACAATATATGTGTATACAATTTGCGTATACTTCAAGCAAGTTTATATAAAAAAGGTTTACAGACTTTTCATTTATCCATATTAATTTTGTCAAATTATTTATTATATTTTGTATATTTGCATTTAAATTATTTTCAGTCTGAATGTTTTTTAAATTAATTTTCATGCTTTTTTAAATTAATTTTTCATGCTTTTTTAAATTAATATTTCATGTTTTTTTTACATATAGTCTTCCTCATTGAAATCGTCGTCATCATCAAATTGCTTTCTTCTTCTGATCTAAAAATTATAAATGAACATATGCAATTTTGTGTTAGTTTGTGCGTTGTATATATTACATACTTATGCATTCTTATATTAAAACATTTTTGAGTTTATATTAAGGGGCTTACTTCAACGACGGGCTCCTTTTTGTTCATTCTCCCACTTACTTGCTATAATTAATAAAAAAAAAATAATAGGCAATAAATAAACTATATGAATATCACAAATAAAGCATATTTATGTATTTATTTATCAGTGTAAGAAAATACAACTATATATATTTGTGCTCATATTCAAACCTCTATAAGTTTGATCAGCTGATCTTCATCAATTTTTTTATGCAATAAACCCATTTGGCTATTCTATAAATAACAATAAATTTGTCAACCATTATAAAACAAAATAAAATTTGTAAATTTATAAATGTATATAACAATAATAATGATGTGAAAACTAAGCTATAATTAGTGTCTAGTGTAATAAAATTCGAATAAATAAAAGTGACATATTTTTATTTTACTCGTATAATTATATCCTCTATTCTTCTGGCATTTTCCTCCTTAACTATAGCTATCCTTGATACTATAAAAACAATATTTATACATATTTAAATAATAAATTCTAAGTATTTATTTTTATAATGCACATTATTTAGTGGGGTGGCAAAGAAATAATAGTAACGGTTTAATAACATTTGTGTGGTTATTATTTTAAAAAATTTTCATACATCGAGCGTGAGCATCTGGTGTTAGCAAAGACTTTAAGATAATTCTCTTTTGCTCCAATAGTTCCCTATTTAATTATCAAAAAATGTTAATACATATTATATAGGGGTGTAAAAGTTTATGTAAAAAAAATATGTAGAAATAAAATTGAGTATTAAAATTATATATGCAAATATATATTAGTTATACTCTTGCTTTTGCTTGAGTTGGAGGTCCTTTTTCGCTTTCTGCAAAAATAATTTAAAAATATTTTTTATTAATTAAATATGTGTAGACATAAGATAATACACTTATTTGTTAATAAGCATATTTAAAGAGAATATTAAAAGTTTTACATCATCTATATTTTGCCTCGATAGTTCTAATAATTTGGAGTTAACTTCGGCTTGTTCAATATTCATTCTGATCGTTTATGATGTAGAATTGTGTATGTATATATAATATTTACTGATTTTTGTTTATTTATTTAATTATAAATAACAACGGAACGTATAGCAACTAATTTTCCACCAAAAATGATGGGGAACAAATCATTTCTTTCTTAATTATGTAAAAATTTTAAGTTATATTTAAAACAAAGACGACATAAATCGATATACATAATGATGTAACTATTAATTTACAATTACATGCATTACATACGTTATATACATTATATAAAGTGATTCTATTTTTATTCTTAATATATATACACCATGTTTTATATAAACAAAATATTATACTTTTCTATAAATTAATATGAGAAAATGAATTCATAAAATATGTTTAATTATTTTTTTTTTATCTTTACTATTTTTTTAGCTAATTTTTTTTTTTTTTAATATATTCAATTTTTGTAATATTTTCAAGCCTTTCATTTAAGTAAGCCCTTTCTACTTACATTAATTTATTTCCAAAAAAATGTATATTGAGATACAAACTCATAAAAAATTGTAAAACATTGGAATATATAAACATTTGCAATATTTAGCAAATTATGTAGCCATAATTATATGCACGTATTATACTATATACTATATAACATGTATATATCGCATCCCTTTTTGAGAGTAAAAAAAATTATATAAAATGCATATATATATATAATATATACTTTCTTAAAATTTGCCTTAACAAATGTAACTAAGCCTTATGGGGAATCAATACGCATTTAGTTTTGAAAAAAATAGTAAAAAAAATGGAATATTATAAATTAAAATAATAATAATAATAAAAGTAATTAAACAAAAACTGTAAATTAAAACCAAATAAATATTGAAAAGAAAACTTTGTTAAATTTTAATTTAATATCTTAATTGTTTTTTTTTTAATAAAGGAAATACGGTTTTATAAAAATATTACCAAATTATTTCGTAATAAAAAACACATTATTCTTTAGTTATCCATTATATTGTATAAGCATGTATATATAAGGGAAAAAAAACAATGACACATTAATACAATCTTAACTATATACATATTTATAATATATACATGCATTATCATATATATATATTACTAAGTTTTGCATTTCTTTGTGTAGATTTATATGTTTCTCTTTTTTTATTATATTTGTTTGTTTGCCGATTTTAATTTTATAAATCATTATCTTTATACTTTGAAAATTTTGGCAATTAAACATTACCTTTTTACATACATTTGAAAAGGTAAAAAAAAAAGTAATAAATCTTCATTTCAAAATGCGATATATTTAATAGCTTATTGTGCTCATAAAAAGGAACAAAATAAAACAAGGCAACTATAAATACGAATTTTCATAAAGATATCATACACCTATTTACACACACATTTATTTCCACGACTTATGCCCATAAAATTTTGCCCAAAAATATTAATTTTTTTTACACGGATAACGGAAACAAAGACAAATTATGGGGGTACCTACCTTCTACAAATGGCTAGTAACTAGGTATCCAAAAATCGCGAAAGCGGTATATGAAACTCGGGACAGTGATGTATATTTAAGAAGAGCTAGAATAAATGAAAATGGAGAGTCATATAAAGTATACGATTTAGGGGCATATGTTAATAATACCGATGAAAATCATTGTTCAGACAATGTAAATGGTTATTTTGATAATATGTATTTAGATATGAATGGCATAATCCATTTATGCTCACATGGTGATGGTAGTAAAAAAGCAAAATCAGATGAAGAAATATTTCTTAATATATTTTTATATATAGAAAGATTATTTGATATAATTGAGCCCCAAAAACTTTTATATATGGCTATTGATGGTGTTGCTCCAAAAGCTAAAATGAATCAACAACGAAGTAGAAGATTTAAATCTATATTAGCATCAGAAATTGAAAAAAGAGCATATATAGAACTTCGAAATAAATTTTTATCTGAAAATAGAAATGTTCCTGATGAATATAATCATTGGGATAGTAATATTATAACACCAGGTACACAATTTATGCATGAATTATCTATTGCTTTAAAATATTTTATTGAACATAAAATTACTAATGATGAAAAATGGAAAAAAATAGTTGTTATATTTTCTGATGCAAATGTATGTGGTGAAGGAGAACATAAAATTTATAATTTTATAAAATCTCAAAGAGCACAAAAAGGATATGATCCTAATACTAGACATGTAATACATGGAATGGATGCTGATCTAATTATGCTTTCATTAGCTAGCCATGAACCATATTTTTATATTTTAAGAGAAATAATTAACTTAGATCAAAAAGATGACGATAAGCCTCAGGTTAAAGATAAATATGTTGGAGTATTTAAAGGAAAGGGTGATCTCCAATATTGCATGAAGTATATGAAAAATAATAATAGTACTACTACCGATGGAAGCAATAATAAAGGAAAGAAAAAATATTGTAACAAATATAACGATCGAAATTATGCTAACATAAATATGAGTTCTACTTGCTCAATTAATTATGAAAATTGGAATGAATTACAAATTTTAGATTTAACTATTTTGAGAGAATATTTATATAAAGATTTCTTTTTCGATACAAAATATAACTTAGAAAGATGTATTGACGATTTTATATTTATTTGCTTTTTATGTGGAAATGATTTCTTACCCCATTTACCTTCAATATCTATAGCATCAGGAAGTATAGATCAATTAATTTTATTATATCAGAAGGTGTTACCAGTTTTAGGGGATTATCTTATTAATGAGGGTTCAATGAATTTCCAGGCCTTTACTAAATATATATCATTTATTGCTGAAGTAGAAAGGGAAACATTTGTTTCACAATATGACTTTAAAAAAAAAAGAGAAAAAAGAGAATTACAAAAAGATGCATTTAAACGACCAAAGTGCCAAGATGAAGGGAAAAAAAATGGGCAAATGCCTCAAGGACGAAACGGAAGAACAGCACAACAACATGATCAAAATACACAAAAAATAAATACAGATAATGGCAATAATCCTTCGAATCCAAATGGACAACCATCTTATGAGCTAAATACAAATCCAACCATATCAAAAAAAACCATGTATGAAAACAAAATCCAAAGTATGCAACCTATACGAAACTTTAAATTCAAAGAAAAAAAAGGAGAAAAAAGTATCAATTTTCTTGTTCGATCTTCATCTTCAACAACTATAGAAACCGGCGCAAATGCCAATATGCCAATTTCAGAGAATAACAAAATGTTACATGACGAGAAAGATGAAGGTGATATTAATGATAGTACCAACATAAATCAAGAGATCCCAAATAATATTTTTAATGACGATCAAATTGATAATATACATAATTTAGATAACAATTTAGATGGTGGTGAAAATAATGAATCTCAAATTGAGGAAGCCTTAGATGTAAATCCTGATGGTGCAGTATCTGAAGAAGAATCCCCAGAAATGAAAAAATTAAATGATATAATTGAATTCAATTTATTATTAAAAGAAGCAATTAAAAAAGCAAATGAATGCGAAAATCCCAAAGAGGATGTCGAACTCGGAGCAGATGATGATCCACATGATTTAAGAACCAGATATTATAAATCTAAATTTCATTTAGATGAAAGTGATAATGTTGATGAATTTGTTAAAGAAGTTGTTTATAAATATATTGAGGGTTTGGCATGGGTATTATGTTATTATTTCCAAGCATGTCCTATGTGGCATTGGTATTATCCTTATTATTATGCTCCTTTATCTTCGGATTTACTTATTAAAGATATAAACATATCCTTTGAAGAAGATGAACCATTGTTACCTTTTGAGCAATTATTGTGTGTTTTACCATCAAATTCTAGCCACTGTTTACCTAAAATGTATAGAGAGCTTATGCTAAAAAATGAATCACCAATTGTTGATTTTTATCCTAAAACATTTAAAGAAGAAGAAAATGGTAAAAAATTTAAATACCAATGGATTGTTTTATTACCATTTGTTGAAAAGGAAAGAATTATTCGATTTGCAAGAGATCTAGATGATACATTAACAGATGAAGAAAAAAAAAGAAATCGAAGAGGATTAAATAAAATATATATGAGTTCAACACATATACTTTCAAAAAAAATTACTACTTCAATGAGAACATACATAAAAGAAATAAAAGACAAGGAAAAAAATGTGGAAGAAATAGAAAATCAAAATGCAGAAACCGATGAGCAAAAAAAAGATGAAAATGGTACAGACACAATCGAAACAAAGGATAAAAAAAATGTATATGAAGTATTTTTTAAAAATATGAATCTAAAAATACCAATAAATAATAATGAAAATATTAATTTATTTGGGTATCTAAATTGCAAACATGAAGATAGTGATGTAAATATTCTTAAAAAAATATTCCGATTTTCATCCAATTTCTCAACCACTTGTAACAGTGCATTTTTTATTCAACCAGAATATAAAAAACATAAATCTGCAATATTACCAAATCATATTATACCAAAAAGAGTATTAACAGTATTAGATATAAATAATGAAGAAAGAAAACTTAGATTTAATGCACCCGCTGCTAAAAGAATGATCTTAAATAGTTTAAGTACAAACCATCCAGAAATATATTCATATCCAAAATACAAAAATATGAAGAATCCAAATTTATACTCAGATCACCATAACCAAAATAGATATCCAAATGATCACATGCAAGGTAATAATCAAAATTATGGAAATTTTAATCCTAAGGACTATAATTATGTTCATAACCCTCGTAATTATGATTCTTATTCAAATTCATCAAAAAATCAACCACATCACTACAATCAAAATCACCCAAATTACAATAATAATTACCCTCCATTATCGCACAATAAAAATGCCCCCTTATATGGTAACAGCCCCCATTCACACGATAATAAAAATGATAGCGATTACAATATGCACAATGGAAACCGTAATATTCAAAATGCTCACAATTATCATAATAATGCAAGAAATAATCACAATAATTATGGGGGGCAAAGAAATACCTACAATAAAGATCCAGGACATCATGATGGATCATACAATAATTCTTATAACCCAAATTATAGCAATAATTACGGAAAACATAGAAATGATAAACCCCTTCCAAACCATTTATACAATTCTGGTGGTAACTACCATGGTAGTTATAAAAATAACAATTATAACTCTGGAGGAAACAATTACAATAATTATAACCATCATAATAATGATTCACCACATCATTCAAGGAATACCTATAGATATAACGATGGTAATTCACGTGCAGAACCTAAAAAACCACATTATTATAACAGATCTATGCCATATAAAGATAAGGAACATTAAATAGTGTTTAAAGAAGGGTATATTTTTTAACCCTTTTTTTCTCTCTTTCGATCACAATTTTTTTTTAATTATACATACAATTATTGTTTCATTGGTGGAAACTGTGGTTTCCTCCATTATTTACATTCGAGTTTAATTGTAATCATAGATTTTTAATTCTATAACAAATTATATAAATTGTGGTCTTATATTTATTATTCGTTGCAATTTTATTTATTTTTTCCATTTTCCTTTCCTTTTTTCATTTTTTTTTGTGGTGTTTAATTTTTTATTTCGTATAATTTTATATTCGCAATAGAAGACACTTCATTAAAAAAGATTTAAAAAAATATGTGCATAAAATGAAGGCTATTTTTGGATATTATGTATATATAGTTATATATTCATATGGGCTTAAGAAAATAAATAAATCATTGAAAACCTCATGTATCTTCTTATGAGCATGTTCTTTACACAATAAGAATAGTCTTTGGACATTTTCATTATATTATTTTGTGAGAAAAAGTTTAAATATAATTGTTAATCATTGAAAATGTGCCAATAGGTAGCATATTTCCTTGTAACAACATTTTGGTGTTATGTGCAAAACAAATGACTATTTCAAACATAAAAATTATTTTCATAAATAATACAATATAAACCTTTATATAAATATATTTGATAGGATTAAAAGGAATAATAAAGTGGGTAATAAATAAATATGTATATATATAAGCTTTTTTATTCTTTATATTTTTATGACATATTAAAACATTTTCTTTAAAAATTAGTCATATACTATTGTGTGCACAGTTTTATTATATCAAAAAAAAGTGTATGTGCAAAAAACCAAATTAGTAGTAAATAAAATTATGGCTTTGTTCTACTCCTATATTAATCACCTTCAAAAACAACAATAATTCTATTACTTTATAGCCATATTTAATTATAGTATTTTTATACACACACACAAAAAATATATATATAGCTATATTAATGAACCATATTTTTATGAACAAAAAAAAAAAAAAAAAAAAAAAGTTGCTGTATCTACACATTTTAACCTGTATTTTTTTCAAATTTTATGAACAAAATAGAGAAAAGGAATAATTCTATTTGTATTTCCATTTTTTTTTTGGTTATTTCTTGTTTAGTATTATAATAACATGTACACACAACACATAAAAAAATGCACACCTATATAAAAAAAAATATATATATACCTATAAAATATATACTTGTATAAATATATTATAGACTGCTTATTTTAAAGCACATTGTTTGTCTAAATTAAATAAACATTGAATTGTAGATATATATCATTAGCTATTTATAATAACATTTTACAGAAATATGCAGCAAATATTATTGCGTTTGAAATTTACAAATACTCCTAAACATTCAAATTTTTAATACTGTGTTTTATTTTTATTATTTTAGGCTTTGTTTCGTTTTGTACCTTTCTATTTATATTTATTAATACTACTTTATGTTATATTTTTTTTTATTTACTATGTCAATCCTATTTTAACAACATATTTTTTTACGTTGTATAGCATTGTGAATATTCTTCTTATATTTTTAAACCTTATTTCTAAAAAATTTAATTTTTAGTGAAATAATTTAATGCACACATATACATAAAACGAAAAGAATATATAGATTTCCTTTTATTGGAATTGTATGGTATATTTTTAATTATTTTGCCAAAAAATACATACATATATATATGTTTATGCATCATACATATATTGAAAATGGAAATAATAGGCGAAAAACCGAGTGTAAATTTTAATTTTTTTGATGAAGAAGCACAAAACAATGGTAATTTAAATTATTTAGAGAGTACAAATAATTATGACAAAAGGGAAGACATGGATTATTGTTATTCAAATAGAAGAATCTTATTAGACAAAAACAGTGAAAATAGGAGGAAAGAATCACCTAGTAAAAAACCAGGTTTATGTGTAGATGAAATTTGCACATGCGGGTTTCATAAATGCCCTAAAATAATAAAGCCCCTACCTTTCGAAGGTGAAAGCAATTATAGAAGTGAATTTGGACCAAAACCATTACCAGAAATACTACCAAGAATAGAAAGCAAACCTCATAAATCATTGCCTTTTGAGGGAGAAAGTAACTATAGAAGCGAGTTTGGTCCTAAACCATTACCTGAGTTGCCACCAAGGGTTGAAACAAAATTAGTGAAGTCGTTGCCTTTTGAAGGAGAAAGCTATTATCGAAGTGAGTTTGGACCAAAGCCATTACCCGAGTTGCCACCAAGAGCTGTAACCAAATTAGTGAAATCGTTGCCTTTTGAAGGAGAAAGCTACTATCGAAGCGAATTTGGACCAAAGCCATTACCAGAAATACTACCAAGAGTAGAAAATAAACCTCATAAGACATTACCTTTTGAAGGAGAAAGTAACTATAGAAGTGAATTTGGCCCCAAACCATTGCCTGAGCTTCCACCAAGGGTTGAAACAAAATTAGTGAAATCATTGCCTTTTGAAGGAGAGAGTCATTATAGAAGCGAATTTGGACCAAAAGCCTTACCAGAAATACTACCAAGAATAGAAAGCAAACCTCATAAATCATTGCCTTTTGAGGGAGAAAGTAACTATAGAAGCGAATTTGGTCCTAAACAATTACCTGAGTTACCACCAAGAATTGAAAATAAACCTCATAAGACATTACCTTTTGAAGGAGAAAGTAACTATAGGAGTGAATATGTAAGAAAAGTTATTCCTATTTGCCCAGTAAATTTATTGCCTAAATACCCTACACCTACTTATCCATCTGAACATATATTTTGGGATGATATAAAACAAATGTGGTATTAAAAAAAAATAAATATATGAACAAGATAATAATACCATTGCAAGATTACAATGAAATACATTACTTATTTGTGCAGAGATATATGAGTGCATGATGTAGTAATATATATGCATATATGACTGTAAGCATATTCTGGCAAAATAAACTATTTATGATAAATATTCATTACATGCATGTATAAAATTTTAGCTACAATAAATTGTTTTTCTTTAAAAAAAAACTCCTTTGTTTACAATTGTTATTCAACAAATTTTTGCCTTTTATTTTTTTAAATCGCTACTGTCTAATCTACAATATTCCACTATTTTAGAACTCAATATGTATAATAGTAAAGACATAAATATTTTACTATTCCTTCCATTTTTCTCATTATATATGCATATATAGTTGTTATCGAAAATTAATAAAAAGGAAACACTAAAATATACGCACATGCAAATTAAGTTGGTTATAATGAATAGGAAATCGATTGAATGAGTTGTGCATAAATTAAAATAGAAAGCCATATTACATCCACAAAATAATGCGGGTCATATTTCATTTCCTATTATTCTTATAATACATTTTAGTTTTGTTTTTATTATTTTTCATTTTATTTTTTTTACAAACTTTATTAATATTTTTTCCAAGTATATATATCCAATTATGCTTATGTATATTCATCGAAAAACAAAAGACACAAATAAAACATATTTAGTATATCTTCTTGCGTATATTCATAAAAGTTTGCAAAATTGCTTATAAAAATATCATACAAATAAAATGTGAGTTAAAATTAATAAATTATTTGTGACTATATATGATCGTATGTATATGCAACAAACAGAAAGGTATACATGTGCAAGGAGGATACATAATGAGTTATCCTTAAAAATGTAAAAACAAACTTGTTATAAGCAAAGAATATATATTTTTAAAACACATAAAAGCATGTGAAAATATTAACAAAACATTTCCATATAAAGTAAAACTATGCATGAGTATATATGGGCGTGTTTTTTGGATTCCCACTTTCATAGGGAAGTACCCTTCTTTGTTCTATGTCGAGACAAATAATATGAATATTATGAACAATATCTTTCAAAATTAACTATAATTCTTGGTTCGAATAATCAAAACCAAAGTTTTCCTTTATAAATTTTTCTACAGGCTCCATGCCATCTCTTGATCTAAGTTTTTTAAGGAGAATGTTTAATTTTGTAACAACACCAATTACTTCATTTATTGATAATGTATTCATCTGTTTAGAAACATCTCTTAAAACTTCTAAAAATAATAATTCTTTTGATTCATATGATGAAATGCCATGCGAATTTGTAATTAAGCCATAAAGAAGGAATTCATATATAATATAATTAGAATCATTTGTATTTAAATATAACTTAAAAAAATCTATAAGTGGTGTAAACAAATGTTTAAATTGTGATTTTTCATATTCATTAAACAACATAGTATTAAATATATTTTTTAATGCATCTAAAGTATATTTATAATTATCATTATTTATATCACTAGAGTTTGCAAAAGATTTTATAATTGAAGTCAAAGAATCATTTACATTTTTTTTAATTTCGGCATTATTATCAAATTCAAATTCATTAATAGTAGAAAAATAATTATTTAAAAGTAATTTATATTTTTCATATAATTCTTTATTCATTTTTAGTGTCTTTTTTATTTCTTTTAACATACGACTAATTTCAGTCTCATAAGAAGATGCATATTCATTTGAAATAAAACGTTTATATTGTTCTTCTGGTGGGTTCATCTTTATTTTAGGATTTAATGCCATGATATAAAATGGCGATTTTTTCATTTTATTATAAATATATACATGTTCATCATTTTCATATATATTGTGGGTTTTCTCCTTTATGTCACTAGAACTTTTGTAAGTAGTGAAAAGATTATGTTCGAAAACTCTGGAAAAATCTGCCTCTCCTATGAAATTATAATATTGAAAAATGGCGTTCTTCATTTTGTGGTTTATATTATCCATTAAAATAACAACTGTTGAAGAATCTAAATATGGGTATATATAATATAACAAAGCAATTGGATATTTATTGCTTATAATTAAAATATCTATAACTTTACTATTTTTATTTTGATATATTTTAGTAATTAAATCTAATGTTTCATATATATCTTCTTTATTTTTCCCATCACTAATACCGTTTTTTCTATTATTACTGCTCATAGAGATATCATCTTGTATTTTACAATAAAATTCTGGTCTTTTTAATTTCAATAAACATCTATTTTTTTTATAAAGAAAAAAATTTTTGCATATTTCAGAATCTTCTTCTATATATATAACATTTTCTGGTGTTTCTAAAATTAATGGTGCAATACTATTTAATCCAATTTGTAAAATAAATGAATCATTCCCTGTGTATTTTTTAATAATATTTTTTATTGTGACAATAAACTCCTTATTTTCTGAATCCCACGTATGCTCTAATACTTTCTCAATAAAATCATTATCGTATGAATTAACATTATTCAATTCAAACCTCTTTACCCAACCTATATGTTTGCAAAAAAAAAAAAAGTTACATATGTCTAATTGGGGTAACTGTCTTTAAAAAATAAAACATGGATAATATATATCCTTTCTGAATGTGCATAAAATATGAAGCATAAAGGATTTATCTAACTGTCTAGACATATACAAACATACCTGTGAATAATTTGATATTTGGAAAAAAGTCCGTAATGGTACTTAAAATATCTGATGCTTTACAGGTGGCATTAAATAAGAAACTGTTTTCTTTTAATTGAATGAAATCACTAACATTGTTCTTATCAAGTAATACATATCTATTATCTTAGAGAGGTAAACAAAAAAAAAATAATAAACAAAATGAATGATGGAATAGGAATGTGTTGCAAATACTTAAAAAATTGAGCATAAACGTGTATCAACAAATAAACAACAATGGAGGTCTCTCTTTTTCCCCTTTAGATTATCTTTCATTTTTTAAATTTACCATTTTGATAATTTGGAATGTCCAAATTTTCTTTAACTATTTTTGATTCATTGAAAACGGAAAAGCATATTATTAAGACGCCCAACAGGAGATCTTTATACATCTTTCGAAACAACATAATTTATTTTTTTTTTAAAAAAACATTCATATTTTGTATAAATTATCAGCAGGTATAATAAAATATTACGAGAAATGATATCAACAGGTAGTAAAATTATATTTACCTAAAACAATGTTATTCTTATCATATTTAAAAAAAAATTTGGTGATTGTATATTTGTGTGTGTACAAGACTTTATACATACTTTACCATTACCCGAATTTATATTATAAACTCATTTATTACTTAAAATGGGTTTTGTTAATAATTAAGGGCATTTTAAAAAAATTAATTACAATTTTTATATCATAAAAAAATACAAAATAATGATAATATATTTTACAAATAATTATATATATATATATATTTTTTTTTTTATTTTGTGCATTATATATTTTGTATATAATTTTATTTCTTGGGAATATTTTTTGTGTGTGTACTTTAGTGGTATATGCAAATATATACATAAGCCAAATAATGACAAAATTTAATAACAAATAAATTTTTATTTTTAAGACTTTAAGAAACAAAAAATATATTAACCTTAAGTAATAATGGAAACCTCCTAATTTATTATACAAGATAAATATTTTATTCAAAAGTATTTCATTTTTTTTTTTTGATATTGAAATGATTATTGTCTATTATGATATATTTTTTCTCCATCATTTTGCAATATATAAAAATACATATTTTATAATATTGGTTTAAATATGTATTTTTATATATGATTAAAAATAGTGAAAGGTAAATTTTGTAATAAGACAAAATCTTCAGTTATAAATATTCCATATTTTTATGTGAATATCATAAGTATATATTAATATATATTTATTGTATTGTAATGAGGAAGACAAAGACCTTAATTTTTTTTATTTTATATTTATCATTATTTTATTTATTATTTATATAAAAGCTAGTTTTAATTTTACAAACAATATTGGGATTTAATTTACATTCTATATATTAATTAAATATTGTAGATATATCTCAATTTTTTTTAACACTATATTAAACCTTTATATATTTTGCCACCATTTTAGTTTACATTGTAATTTTTTCAACCTTACAATCCTTCCCTATTTTAAACGCTACAATAATACTCTTTATGTTTAAATATTTCATTTTGAAATATAGAGAGAATTTATAAATAAATAATAACTTAATATGTATATAATTTTAATTATATAATTTCATAGAAAATTACAAAATAAATAAACAAGTGAATATATATATAATAGAAATATATATTATTTTGCAATATTCTGTGATAAGTTGCAATAATTTTTCCCCTTTAATTTTTATTGGCAATAATTAATACGTATATATGTATATATATATATTATATATATATATTTTTTTTTTAAATCTATAAATTAATAATGTTATTATTATATACGCATTAAAAAAATATTTAAACGAGTTTATTATATAATTTAAAGTTTTACAAGCGTTTTCATTTTTAATTAGCTTTTTTAAATGATTGAAGGCGTAAAAAAAATATATATAATTTCGTTGAATTTATATAGTTTAAGCAAATATTATTCCTTATAAAATAAATCAAACGATTTTTGTATGCTGTTTTTATATAATAATAAATTATACATAAAAAATTATTAGCTGTTATATATTTATAAATTATATTTATATACAAGCATATTACATAAATGCGTTTATTTAAGTATTTTTTGAAATTTATTTTGTAATAAGTTTTATATACCGAATTTTTTATTGATATATCTCTAAAGAATATTTATAAATAGGACGACAGTAAAAGTTTGAATTTATAATAACTGTATATTAAATAAATGCAAAAATATATACCTTTTATATATTATGTTAATATTTTATAAGCAGTTGTCCATTTTGCGTTTTTTGCTAATTTTCATTTATATAAATTGATGAGGTTTATAAGAAAACCTTAGATATCCTTATATATTTTTACTAATATTGAATAGTTTATATTTTCTATACATACGTATATACATATGGGCATGTACGCACATATACATATGTCTGCGCATATATATATATATATATATATATATTACTTTTATTTATGTTTCGTATATTTTATTCAAACTACATTTATTTCAAGTGATGTTAGCACTTTTTTGTGCATGCATATTTTTAAATATAGGGAAATATACATAGTATATTGACTTATTTACGCATACCAATAATATTGCTTATATAATTTATAGTCATTGATGCAAATCCCGTATTACTCGCAGACCGCATCATGTACAACATTACTTTAATGGAAATTATATGTAGACATTTTTTTTTTAATTTAATGAATTAAACTCCTTCTTTTTCATAAATAGTATCTATATATCATAACAATATTATATATTAATAATTACTACTATTCGTTGCAAATTTTTTACATTATATTATTTATATGTGTATATATATTATACCTTTTTTCACTTATCTTTAATTCATTTATTCCATATTATATAAATTTTGTAAATAATTTTACATAGTGCAATATAATTTATGTTTCACATTTATTATGCTTTAATAATTTTTATAATTTATACTACACGATATTGTAATATAATTTTCCGTGTTATTTCATGACTGTTTTTTTATAAAAAAAATTATTTTCGCAAATACTTTTCTCTATATAATAAAATAGTTATATTGTTATTCACACGAATGCACACTGTTGATATAAAATAAATTTATGAGTGTGAATAATTATTAAATGCGAAATTTCATAAATAATTATTTTAATGTAATCAAAATTTTAAGCACATATACATTACATGCATTATATATAATATACATTAATATATGTTAATATACATTTTTTGTGCGTTTTTTCCATATTCATTCATTTTGCAATACATATAAAAGGATATTATATATCCAATATGTAATAATTAAGCTGAGTTAAATATAGACCGATAGTTGAAAATTAAGCAACTTATTGTATCTGTATTTACGTATAATTTATTGTTATATACATATCTCTACACCAACTTTTAAGCATTTTTGATGTTATTTATTTTAATATATAAATAACCCCTTTCGATAATTACATAATATAGTTATTATTTCCTTTTTCCGGAAAATATAATAGCTAAAAATCGAAGGAGTTAAAAATTTAGCATATTGTTTATTTACCATACGTAGGTATACATGTATAGTTGTATACGTATGTGCTAAGTATAGACTAAATTTTTTAATAACATATTATTTTATTTATATTTTAAATTAACTCTTTTAATATTTTTACCGTGTAGATATGTGTAAATATAATAGATAAATAGTTTCACATATATTTGATGTGTTTATCCATGCCCTAATTCACCATTTTGTATATTATTTTCACGTATGATTACACATATTTTTATTTCGATATCCCTTTAATCCCCCCCCCCCTCACGTTAACTTTATAAGTAATAAGGATGATAAATGGTCGAAAAAACAAAAATATAAAAACCAAAAACTATGTAATAAATGTTAATTGCTATACATGGATAAATAACAACCATGGATTATTCGATTATGAGAGTGACAATTTTTATAAAAAATGTTTTAAAATAAAATGTTTATATAATTATTATTATATACTAAAAGACGACATAAATGTGGAGGTAAAAAACGAAGAAGAAATAACAAAAGTATCGTTAAATAATACAAATTTAAAAGTAATATGTAAAATAAAATATACAAATAATAATTACCAATTAATTCCATGTATTGAAAATATATATGATGAGAAAAATGACAATAAAAATAATGCTGAAGAAAACGAATCAAATGAACATAATGAAGCAAATAAATTTTGGATTATTGTTAAATATTTAAAAAATAAAACATCAATATTACATGAAAATGATATAATAAAACTAGGAAGAGTTAAATTAAAAGTTAAAAAAATTATAACAAATATTCAGCAAGAAAAAGAATATAATAAATCCATCTCACCATTGGATGAAGATGAATGTGAAACATCTGCACCTGAATTAGAACACTTTTCAAGAATTAATAATTATGGAATACTTGAAGGTGGAATGTCAGATGTAAATATTATGTCTAACCATTTTGTAAGTGCAACTATTAATCCAAATATACGATGTGGTCATAATAATGCTCCAGATAAAGATATTTGTATTAAATGCGGTGCACTAAATGATAATTCAGATGGTAATTCATATGGTTTATATAATGATATGAATGACTCTGAAGGTAATGGACTTGATAATAACAATAGTAACAACAGTCTTATTCGTTCGGAAAATTGTTCTATATATTGTGATGAAAATAATAAAGGAAATGAAAGTGATAAAAGAGAAGATAACATAGATATATCTGATCCTAATTATGTTCTTAAAAATAACACGCCAAATGAGCTACCAATTAATACAAAAGGGGCCTCTAAAAATAACACACAAAAAAAAGTAAATATAATAACTGAAAAAAATAATATCCCCTCAAAATTAATAGACTCTGATTATTCATATGATAATTTTTACTTGAATGTAAAAAACTATGATAATAACAGTACATTTTTAAGCAAATCTGATGATAAAAATTGTTCAATTAATTTAAAAGATACAAAAAATGAGGATAATAATTGTGACTACAATAATGAAAATAATAAAGAAAAAGGAAATTCAAAAGCAGTTAAATTTAGTAATGTTGAAAATAGTAAAAATAACCTTAATAAAGATACAAAAAATGAAAGCATTGATGAAGCAGCTAAGCCAGACTTTGTTAACCACACTTCTAATATGCTTGAAAAAGAAATCGATGATAGTATATATGACAATGATGATGATTATAGTATTTACGACTATAACATGAATAGCAAAAATTCTGTAAATGGTAATATAGGAAATGGGGAAACTGACAATGATGTAAATTTATGTAAAAGCAATTTACAAGGAAATGGAAATAATAATAATATGTACGATAATACAATAGATAAAATGAAAGATGGAATGAAAAATTCATCATATAATTCATCAAATATAAATACAATAAATTCTGGAATACCAAGTTTGTATAATTGTAGAATATGTTTATGTGAATATGAAAATGAAGATAACCCTTTAATATCACCTTGTAAATGTAAAGGTTCAATGAAATATATACATTTAAATTGTTTACGTACATGGATGAAAGGACGATTAAATGTAAGAAGTGATGGTGAATCTAATGTTTCTTTTTTTTGGAAACAATTAAATTGTGAATTATGTAAATTTCCATATCCAACATATATATCTATACAAAATAAATTTATAGAATTATATGAAATACCTAAACCTGAATTACCATATATGATTATAGAATTATTAAATGATAAAAGTAAAGGTTTTTATATTGTTAGTTTAGCTAATACAAAATCTGCTCGTATGGGAAGAGGGCATGATAGTGATATTCGAGTAAATGATATATCTGTTTCGAGATTTCATGCACTTATTAAATTTTTAAATGGAAATTTTTATATTGAAGATTGTAAAAGTAAATTTGGTACATTAATTCAAATTAGAAGACCTGTTTTTTTTAATATTCGAAGAAGTAAATTTATAGCTTTACAAATTGGAAGAACTGTAATGTATATATATATGAAAAGAAAAAATTGGATGTTCTTGCCTGTTTGTTTAAAACTTCCAAGAACTAAGGACGATGATGTAAGTGCTTTAGACAACTTTTCTTCAAAGCTCCTTGTAGATAATAGTTTGAATATTTCCAACAATAATTTTGAATATAATTTGGTATATAATCCTAGTGAAAATGATCCAAGCGAAGGAGACCATCACGACCACAATGAAAATCGTAACGAAACTCCTGATCAGAACGATGCCAACCAGACTCATCCTCATAATTCACCTAATAATAGTAACAACATTGGAATAAATCTTAACAGCACTGGAAGTATTCATAATACTACAGTCAATGATAAGCCAATAAATCACAGTAACAAATAAAAGACCAAAATAATTACAAAAATGACAAAAATAATAATTCAACTAGAAAAAATAATAATTCAGCTAGAAAAAATAATAATTCAGCTAGCAAAAATGCTATGAATCGAAATAATTCAAAAAAATATTATTAAAATTATTTCGTTTTTTCTTTTTTTTTGTTCATTTAGTTGCATTTTCATTGACTTTATTCCCATCCCATTCTTTATTATGATTATTTGTTTTTTTTGTATGTATTGTTTTGTTTTGATACCCATAAGTATAGTGCAACTATATATAATCCCTTTATATATACATATATAGCATGTATATCTGCACATATTTCTTCATGTTTTCGTTTTCATAAAGTAAAACATTTATAGAAGATGAACAATTATAAATAATGATAAAATAATTATATGCATATATTTAAACCATGTGATCGATTTTTTTTTCGACACAAAATTTAATTATGGTAGGAGTGTTGCACTTTGGGCGATATTCCTACGTAAAATAAATTAAGTACAACCAGACAAAATTTGTTAACTATTTTACGCATAAAAAAAATAGAAAAAATATTTTTTCCTACATACACCCTCATATATATATACTTTTCGAAACATATTTTGCTTATAGTCTTCCATGTTGAGGTAAAATAATATAAACCCCCATGAGGGTCACTATTTTTTATACACTATTGAGTATATATCCCCATAAGCATTTCCTTAAGTGTATATTTCATATATTATTTGATTATTGGTTTATTATTACTTATAAATAATTATATATGTATATATATTAGACCCTAATTATTTGGTGTTTGGACATAAATAGAAATAATAATTTATCACAGTTTTTAAATAAAATAAAATTATAAAAAAAACATAAAAAAGTGAATAATTAAATTGCTTGATATAAATGTTACAATAATAAAACAAGTTTACATAAGTATACCTAATAGGAAATAATGGATATTTGTAGGAATTATATATATCCTATGTACGTGTTTTTTTCGCAATTTTTTCAAACAATTTAAATATAAAACGAATATAACAGAATGTATATATTTGTCAAATAAAAATATAACAAAAAAAAATATAATTTTTTTTTTAAAATAATAATACAATAAAACAATAGCCGAATTTGTTTATACTATATAATACATATGCATATTACTTATTCATATTATCTCCATTTTCATATACATATTTATTATATGTACATTTTCTTTTTTAGTATAGTATTTTCCCATAATTTTTAAAATATTCCAAAGGAAGTTACACTATTTATATTTTTTTCATTTATCTATGCAAAATATAAATACATATAAATACATGCATGAATAAGTATAAGAATAAAATAATCACTATATGATAATTAATATGTTGTAAATAATGGAATAGAGCCCGTTTGTATAAATAAATCATTCTCTCTTTTTTGTAATTTTTTTTATGAACTGTAAATGAAACAATTCCTTATATATATTTATCAACTGGGGCCCTCCTTTTTAAATTGATAATGATATATTAAGAAAAGGAACCCCTATTTGATATTGTCAAAATAGCGGAATATACATATATACGTACATAAGCTTGACTTATTTGTGAAACGATATATATATACTGTTTCCTTTGCCTTTATATTTGTATACATTTTTACGTGTTGAAAAAATGTCAGTAGGAACGCCTATCAAATTAATACATGAGGGAATAGGTCATACCATATCAGTTGAAACAAAATCCGGAATCCTTTATAGAGGGACACTGGTATGTTTTTTTATGCTAATTTTATACTTTTTAAAAGGTGTATATGTACATATATATATACGTTTATAGATATATTACCAACATTTTACTAATCCATTATTTTTTTATTTTTAGTTATTCGCAGAAGATAATATGAATTGCTTGCTGTCAAATGTCACAGTTGTTAAGCAAGACGGAAAGCAAGTTTTGTTAGAGGTATGTGAAAATTTGAAAAAAATCACAAAACAGTAAAAAATAAAACATATAAAATTGGGTTAAACCTAAAAAAGGGCAAAAGAAGTTGCCATTATCTACACTGTTCTTAGTAGTCTTATTTTTCTATCACCATTACGAGATTTCCAATTTTATACGTCAACATGTTTAAGTGTTTATCATATCATTAATACATATGCACAACTCATTTATTTCATTTTTCCTTTTACAGCAAGTTTATATAAGAGGAGGCAGCGTTTCATTTATGATTTTTCCAGATATGCTTAGATATGCCCCAATATTTAAAATAAATAAATCAAAGGCTAAGACAAATTTTGCAACTATTAGAAGAGCAATGGAAGCACACGCTCGAATAGCTTCAAAAGGCAAAGACTTGAAGGCATAGATACCCCATTGACTATTGTTATTATTAATTTAATAATTTTATTTCTTAATCTATTTTATTGAAAGTAATTTATTTTTTTTTTTTCATTTATTTTTTAAACCCAATATTATCATTAACTCTTTTAAATCACTATATACCTTTTTTAACTGTGTTTTATTTTACGTAAAAAAGAATCTATTTTCGCAAAATGCATTAACTATTAAACTTTTATGTTTATAACAAAAAAATTGTAAAAGATTAAGATTTATGTATACATTAGCTAGCATATATCTATAAAAATTACGCCGTTTTATTCATCTTTATAAAAATGATGATTATTATACATACGTATATAATCCCACATTTAAAGAGCTTTTATCAATTGGTATATAAATAAGATTATTTAGGATGTATATACTATTGTATTTTATTATTTTTCGAACAAAATTAAATATTTTTTAAAATATACCCAAACTTTGCATGTGCCAATGTTGTTATATCTTACTACACATTTGCGATTATAATAAAAATTATTAGCAAACAGGTAAAATCACGAAATTATTAATAAGTGTTATTGGGCAAAAAATTAAGAAAAATAAATATAATAACATAATAATAATAAACTATGCGAAATAAATGAAAAAAACGATATGGAAATGTATACTTATTTAAATATTTTATATAACTTTTTTTTTCTCTCCATAAAAATAACTTGCATAGTAAGCGCAATTCTCGAATAAAATCGTGGCATATACTTTTGGTATATTTTTTATCCTTTTTTATTTTATTTTTTCTTTCTAGTTTAATTTATATTAATTTGAATGAAATAACGAACAAAATATAATGTTACATATGTTCCATAAGTTAAAAAAAAATGAAAAATAGCCCTACCCTTTCATAAATAATTTTTTACTTTTTTGTATTTTTTTTTCAAGCTGCATTGTGTTTTATTTTACATGCCCTTTTTATCATAATACGTGTATATTATATGAATATGAAAAATATAACTTTCATATTTTTACTTTATATTAATATACATGTAATATACGTTTGAACAACTATAGATGATTTATTTTTTTTGTGTTTTATAATAATGGCTAGCCCACGTATATACAAGTATCCTCACATATACCTATAAACTACTTAAACATTTAATATATGCTCATATGCATCTATATATCTACATATATTTTCATATGCCAGTTATTATTGCATAAGCAAAACAGCTTCGCATATGAATAAATAACATGCCAAATACTATTATTGTTATTATACATATTTTATATATTCTTTAATGGCATATTTATATTCGAATTTGTCCGATTTTTGGACGAGTGATGATGAAGAAGATGGAGAGCGAACTGACGAAGATTTCGATGAGGATTCAGAAAATAATTATAAAGATGATACAAATAAAAATTATATAAATGAAGAAAGAAAAAAAAATAATAATGAAAATAATGAATATGAATTTGAAAAGAGACAAGATGATGAAGGGTTACAAAATACTTGGGACATAGACAACACTAATGTTTGCTCCCCCACATCTGCTAATTCAAATACGAATGCTAATGCTGTGGAAAGGGGTGAGACAGCTTTGAATTTAGACGATTTACTGAACAATTGTAAAAATGAATTATTTGATAATATATCGATCTCTAATATTTTACAAAATTATGATATAAATAATTTTATTCATAATGATAATCTATTAAAATATTGTGAAGCTGGTGTAACTATAAATAATGAAAGTTCATGTAATGAGCCTATAACATTAAATGAGGATTTTAATTTTAATTGTTATAGTCATTTTGATTATATAAATCCTCCAAATATTAAACCTTCTCATACACCTACAAAAGATAAAGAACCAAATGCTATGGATTTAATAAGTACTGAAAATGGTGAAAACAATTTTATTGATATGTGTATCCAAAATAAAGATGAACTTAATCATGAAATTAAAGAAATTTCTGTAAAAGAAGTTTTGAACGAAACAGAGAAGGAAGATTTACAGGAAAAAGGAAAAAAAATAAGCAATGAAACGATGAAAAAATTGGAGATAGTACCCGAAAAACAAAGTGTAAAATACATAAGAAAAAAATGGGTAATTGAAGACAATGAATCTGATGTATCTAACTTTTCTAAGAATGATTTATTACTAAGTTACGATTTTGAACTTGATAACTTTCAAAAAAGAGCCGTAAAACATATAAATAATTTTAAGCATGTATTTATTGCAGCACATACATCAGCAGGTAAAACATTAATAGCAGAACATGCTATAGCATTATCAATAAAATTAAATAAAAAGGCAATTTATACAAGTCCTATAAAAGCTTTAAGTAATCAAAAATATTATGAATTTAAAAATATATTTAAAAATGTTGGAATAATAACAGGTGATGTAAAAATGAATGTTAATGCAAATTGTCTAATTATGACTACAGAAATATTAAGAAATTTACTTTATTTAAATGATAATATTATTAATAATATACATTGTGTGATTTTTGATGAAGTTCATTATGTAAATGATGAATTTAGAGGAGTTATATGGGAAGAGTCAATAATAATGCTCCCTCCACATGTTCAAATAGTATTATTAAGTGCTACAGTTCCTAATTATTTACAATTTGCTGATTGGGTTGGTTTTACAAAGCAAAAAGAAGTTATTGCAATTTCGACAAAAAAAAGGCCAATACCATTGTTACATTATATATATGCTCATGATTCTCTATTTTTAATTATGGATGAAAAAAATAAATTTTACTCATCTGCTTTTAAAGAAATATATGTTAAAATTAGAGAAAAGGAGGAAGCAGGGAAAAAGGGGAAGGAACAATTGAAATCATCCCATGGAAACAAAAAAAATTATTATTCTAGTGCAAAAAATAATAAGGATAATCAAATGGAAAAGCAGAATAAAACAGGTACTACCAATAATATGGGAGACAAACAAAATGACACAGTAAAAGGATATTATCAATATTGCAAACAAAAACAAAAACAAAGAATGTTTCAAAATGAAGCTAACATGAAAACTGAAATTCAAAAATTACAAGCCCTTATTAAAAAGTTAGATGAAGATAATAAACTTCCAGTTGTTTTATTTTGTTTTTCTAGAATAAAATGTGAAACATATGCAAAAAGTATGCCTCATTTAAACTTTTTAGATAATAAGAAAAAATCGAAAGTACATTTATTTATAAAAGAATCGGCTTCCAAACTATGTGATCAAGATAGAGATTTAAATCAAATAAAAATATTATCAAAATTATTAGAGAATGGTATAGGAGTGCATCATAGTGGTTTATTACCAATATTAAAAGAAATTGTTGAAATTTTATTTTCAAAAGGTTTAATAAAAGTATTATTTGCGACTGAAACATTTGCTATGGGTATTAATATGCCAGCTAAGTCCGTCATTTTCACTTCGATTTATAAACATGATCATTTAAAAAAGAGAATATTAACATCTTCCGAATATACACAAATGTCTGGTAGAGCAGGAAGAAGATCATCGGACACACATGGATATGTTTATATTTATTGCTCCGACAATATTCCTGATCAAGTTCAATTAACAGAAATGATGATGCAAAAAGCAGTTAGCTTAAAAAGTAAATTTAAAGTTACATATAACATGATATTAAAATTGTTAATTAATAAACAAATTAATATTGAAAAAATGTTATTCAGTTCATTTTTAGAAAGTTGTAGAGCATTACAAATACCTTTATTTAAAAAAGATTTAAAGAGAAAAAAAAAGATATTGCAAAATATTAAACAAGTTGAATGTGTATATGCAAGTGATTTGAACCAAACAGCACCAATAGAAAATTATGTATATATAGATCATAAATTAAAAAATATCGGATTAAATTTACATAAAAAATTATTCGATATGAAAAATAGTAATGCTTTTGTTGTTGGAAGAATTATGCTTCTAAATACTATCGATATATTTCGTAGTTCTGTTTATGCTGTTTATTTAGGATGTGATAAAAGTAGTAATAAAAAAAAAAATAATAAAGTAAATTTTGCTCAAAATAGTATTTTCTTTTTTCAAAATGATAAAGAAGAAAATGAAATAACGGAACGATTTTTCTTTTTACTTATTTTACCTGATTTTATCGGGTATGGCGATTTGACAAATAATACCGATTCTACTAATGCCAACGAAAATGGTACGAATAATTCAACATCTGTTTCTAATGCAAATACAAATATGGAAAAAACTCAAATGGCTTCAGAAAATATAAATATGTATGAAAATTATAAGAATGTATTTGCATGTACTAACAATAAAAAGGATATAAAAATTACTTACCACTCCACATTTGATAGTAATGATATGAATAAAAAACATTTTGTTGTATGTTCAAATGTAGGTATAGAAAATATATCCCTTATTACAAATACTATAATAAAGATACCAAATGTTAGTACAAATGCACTTTTAAATAATCCTAAAAATTTATTATTATATACATTGGAATTAGATAGATTAATAAAAAAAGAAACTTTTGAACCCTTTACTCTAACAAAAATGTTAAAATCATTGAAGTGTGAATTTTATTCTGTACTTATTAATCAATCTGATTATTTAGAAAGTTTAAAAAAATCGGCTTGTTATAATTGTAATCTAAAAGATGAACATTATGAACTTGTTTGTAAAAAAAACGATTGTATAAATGATATTGAAAACATTGAAAGAAATATAAATGCAAAATCATTAAATTTATATGAAGATTTAGAAGGAAAATTAAATGTTTTAAAACACTTTTCATTTATTGATGATGATAATAATTTAACAATAAAAGGGAAAATAGCTAGTTATATTACATTAACAGATGAAATAACATTAACACAAGTTATTTTTGAAAATGTTCTAAACAATTTAAATCCACCAGAAATTGCAGCTGTTTTATCATGTTTTGTTTCACCTGAGAAAAATGTAGAAGAAGCGCCAGACCTTACTCTAAATTTGCAAGATGTTAAATTAGCTCTAACAAATATTCATAGTAAATTTGAAGAATTTTATAAAGTTATACGACTTAAAATTAGCACAGAAGAACATTGGAAACTATGTAATTTTAAGCTAATGTTTATAGCCTATAAATGGGCACTTGGAGTATCATTCTCAGAGTTATTAGAACAATCAGAATTTGAAGAAGGTTTGATTGTTAGATCTATACAGAGATTGGATAACTTGTGTAGAAAAGTTAGAATCGCTTTTTTATATCTCGGAAATGTCGATTTGGCGGAAAAAACTGAAAAGGCTTCTCTTCTTTTACGACGTGACATTGTGTTTACTACATCCTTATATTTGCAGTAACGTCATTCTTCTCTTCAAACTTAGTACATGTCTACATGTTTTTATTTTTATTTTTTTACCAGTTAATTGTGCATATATGTATATTTAATTTTTTCTTTTTCCTCACTATTTGTTATATGAACTCATTTCTTACACCATACCAAATTTACTATCATTCGCATGAAAACTTAATTTTGTTCACGCTTACTTATTTATCAAATCAGCAAATAGAGAAAATAGTTTTTTCATATTCTGTCGCATATCCCGATTGGCTGCGTTGGAATTCCAAATTGAAATGTTGCTATCGGCGCAAATACATAGGCATATATCCATATGTGGTTGAGTATGATAAACTAGAGTCTCATCTATTTCAATAAAAATGGTTCGTGTTCATATTAATTCTGGATAATTCAGCTAATGAAAAAAGTATTTTTATATTTTGTGGGCCTGAATTATTAATTTGTTCACAACATATTTTGAATGAATATAACAAAGAGATATATGATATATCCCATGCACCATATTTCTGCTTAATTAGTTCTAAGAATCCTGATTTTGCAAAATCATAAAACGACTCATAATTATATGTATATATCAATATTATTAAAAATTTCAAAACGAGTGGTACCAAATCGGTATGAATTGTATATGGACAATTTATTTGGATAAAATATAAAAAATTATGAAATGATTTAAAGCCTTTTAAAAGTATTTCTTTACTTGGGATGTCACATTTCTTATGAACTTTACAACGACTGCAATTATTATAGCCACTACAATCAATGTGATTATTATCACATAGAGAGAAACATAAATCTGCTATTAAATAATTAAATGCTGCATATAGCCAATGTTTTTTTCCTAATATTGCTATGACATATAATAAAGATTTCTCTATTTTACTTATAATAGATTCAATATCAAATTTCTCATTATTTATTTTTTCCTTTATAATTGTATACTCTTTTATAAATAATGCTTCGCTTGATAGTGGTATTGAATATTCAGAAATATTTTCTATGCATCTATCACATTTCCATGTATTATTATTATGCAATTTACAATATCCTATTTGCTCTTCTACATTTTTTGTATTTAAAATGTCTAATAAATTGCTATCTAAATTTATATTATTTTCTAAGCTACTAACCTTGGACAATTTATAATTTCCTTGCAGATCATTTTCCCTTTTAGCATCATCAGAATTATTATCCAAAAGTGCCGAATTTAAAAGGTCTGATTTTTGAAAAATATGATAATCTTTTTCAAATGTGTTTTCATTATTACATATTCTATTATTTCCTTGTGGTGAAACTGAGATATAATTGTTAATTTTTTCGGGGAATGAACTTGGATTATTTTTTATCCCTTTTACTACTTCACACAGATTGTCACTATATGTTTGATTTTTGTAATATTTATTTTTTTCATTTTCCTTTTTATATTCTTTAAGTGATTCATTTTGGCATGCATAATTGTTTATGTTTAAATATTGTATATTATCAGACATATTATTTCTCTTATTCGGAGATTTTAAATAATTTATTTTACTCATATAAATATTGTCATTTATTTCTTTCCTCTGTATATTTCCGTTGTCCACTGATTTTGTTTTTTTAGGAGTTTGCCCTAACGTATTAACCTCAAAATTTCCAACTAATTGGCCTCCCAATTTATATTTTTCATTTTCTAATAAAAGTTCATTTTTAATTTCCATCGCTTTTTTATATTGTTCGTCAACTCTTTTCTTAACATATACATATTTGCAAAATGAACATAATATATTTCTGTTTTCATCGATAATTTGCAGACACCTATTACACGAGCAGCTTATATTTTTAATATCACTTAACTTCTGTTTTCTATATTCGATAGAAGCATATAATTCATTAATAAAAGAAATACTAATTTCATCATACATATTTATTTTTCTCATCGCTATAAAACATATTTTATTATTATCCATAAAGCAATAACTACTATTTGGAAAACAACTATGGTTTATAAAATATGCCTTTTTAAAAAGAAGTATATTATTTTTGTCTTTTGGTGAAATAAAAGAATTTTTTAAAATATCTGTAAAGCTTTCAAATTTTATTAAATTATTAATATATTGATCGTCATCTGTTGTTTCTCTTTTGAAAAAGTCCGCTTTAGAAGATTCTACTCTTGTTAAATTTATTTTTTCACTATCCATTTTTGGTACATAATTTTCAGAAAAACTTATATTAGGGAAACTATGTTTATAAATATTTCCTTCTTCTTTTTCTTCAAAATTAAAAGGTCTATCTAAAATATAATCATTTTCATAGTTACTTTTAGCTCGGTCTTGATATGATATATAACGATTTTTATTTTGATGATATTTTTCAATGTCTTTTTTTTTATTCTTTTTATTTATATTAATAAATTCTGTAATATAGTTTAACTTTACCTTCTGTTCATTATTTAGAGAATTAAATGTTGTCCATAAGTCATCTAAGTCAATAGAAGTTTCTAAAAAACAATTTTCAATAAATATAACATCTCCGATTTCAATATTTTTATTAGCAACTAATTTTATTTTGCCACATTCTTTATCTTGTATCATTGTAATATTATCATATTTGTCTTTTATTAATACATTTTTAATAGACTCTGATTGAAATCTAATTTCATTTTCTACTTCACATTCTATTGTACTTAAATCTCGTTCAAACACTTTTTTAATTATATTTTCATCAGAACTATGGACATAATTATGTTCACAACTATTTTTATCACCACCTATATAGGTACGTGAATCACCAATTTGAGCATTCTTATTATTACTTTTTTTATTTCTTCGATCACAATTATTAAACCCACATAGCCAAAAACTGTTATTTCGTATTCTCTCATCCCTTTCTTGGTAACCTAATTTATTTGGACAACTGTTTTTTAAATCCATATGATTTTTTAAGGAGGCATTCTGTTTTTGTTCTTTAAATTCTATCACATTATTTTTATTAATTTTTTTAAAAATTTTATTTTTTTTTTCATGAATTAATTCATTATAAGCTTGTTTTGTATAATGTAGATTATTTACATCTTTGTGACATTGTGGATCTTGTATATTAACATATTTTTTTAATTTAGTGTCCCATATTAAATCGTCAAAAGTTATTTTATTATTTTTTATTCTTTTTCCTCTTAAAAAGGTGCCTCTTTGCATATTTAAATACATATTTTTCTTTGATGGATCTTTTATTGTCTTCTTTTTTTCTTCGTACCATGCATTCTTTGCATTTAGTTGAAAATCAAAAGGGTTATTTAATAACAACCCACAGTTAATATGATTTTTTAATAAAGGAATAATTATTTCTGAGTTATTATTTATTATATCATATTTATTAGAAATTGTATCTTTTAACTCGTCTTTTACTATATCATTGAAATAATCGAGCCATTTTCTAGGTCGATTAACTATATCCTTTTGTTTCTCATCCTTTTTTGAATTTTTTTCATATTTTCCTCCTTGCAATTTTACTATACGTGAACAAAAACCAACTTCATTCGTGTTTTCTAAAATCTTAATTAATGCCGACATTTTTTGTGTGTAATATATATATGTTTTATACAATCAATTGGCTTAAGTGAAAAACACAAAATTAGGAACTAAAAAAAATTAAAAAAAAAAGAAAAAGAAAGTTGGTATAAAAAAAAAATATATATGTAGACACCAATTTTATGCTTACATAGTAGCTCTATTATATTTAGTGTTTTTTGGACCCTTATTATTTAATGTGGTTATTATGCACAATAAGTGCTAACATATTTTACCTCTGATTTTTATAGAGTACAAATGCGAACATTTTCTTTAATTATTTTTCAAATTTTTATTATTTCCTTTTGACGTACTATTATAAAATGTATAATATATTTGAATGCATGCTTGTAGAAATTTCTACAACCAATAGAATTTTCCTTTCTTTTATTATCGCACAGAAAGACGGATAACAATAGGATTAATATAGACACATGGTCAATACAGATATATTCATATAATATGCATTTTGTTGGCATTCCCTATTCGGATTTTTTTTTATGTTGAAATATATATGCACATTATAATTCTATATTTACTTTTTACGATATAAAATAAATACAATATATGACATTGGAATAGTAATGAACTATTAGAAAAATATAAAAAAAATTTATTTTATCAATTGTAATAGTCAGCAGTAGCTAAATAGCTACATTTTGTTTAAAACAACGAGAAAATTTGTCGCCATAAATTAGGCGGGAAAATTAAATTTATATAGTAAAGTTATTAAGATAGTAAACATGTGTCGAAGTAAAACAAAAATAATAATTTTAAATAAGATTATACGTTTACTACTATAAAAAGTTAAGGGGTAATAAAGTAAAAAAAAAAATATATGATAAAATAAATAAAATAATAATAGAAATTCTACGTTAAAATGATAAAGTAAAAATGATAAATTCTATATATATATTTATCGCCATTATAAGAATTTTAAATTCCTATTTTTTTTAAATTAAAATATTTCTTATTTCTTGAGCAAATGTATAAAGATTTCGGGTGAAATTCTCCTACAAAAAGGGAATGAAAAAATGAAAGAATATATTAAATTTTTATAAACAAATAAGAGGTTAATATGCTACTTGCAATGAAAATTATATTGTATATTTTTAAAGAATGCATAACTTACCCTATTGTTAGAGGCTAAGTTTGAGTCAATGTGATCCATTAATTTGCAAAAGCTGTGTCTCAATCTGGAAATATTCAAAAAATAGAAAAATAAATGAAAGAATGAATAAGCATATTTAATTACACATATTCACTAAAAATGATGAAAATTAATTATATTGATTTGTCTTATGTTCTTACTTTTGCTTTTTTTCTTCGCTTTGTTGAGATATAAGCTGTTCTTGTATCTTAAAATAGCCTTGAGCATCAAGTAATATTAGACCCAAGAGTGGCTGAGACATACTCCATGTGCTACCAAAATTGCCTATTGTAATTGAAATAATTATAAAATAAATATGGAAATATATTGTGATAAAAAATAGGTAAATAGACTATTCCAACAAGCCAATATGTTCAATATTTTTTTTTCTATTTTTCGAACCTCCTAATATCAAGTGAAACATTAGATTTAGGACTTCCTTAAGAGCTTGGGGTTGGTTTTCCAAAAAGTTTTTAATTATCTGTAAAATAGGGAATGGAAATACAGAATTAATATGGAACAATGCGTAGTAAGATAAAAAAAAAATTATATAATTTATTTTACAGCGTCAAATTGATACATACGTAATATGTTTTATAAATTGTTTATTACCTGTCCTTGTTCACTTGAACTCTTTCGGTTTGTAAATATATACGTAACAATGTTGTCTAGAATGGAACAACATGTCATAGAGACGGTATAGTCAAAAGAGCATAAGCCTTCCTTTACATTATGGATAATATCAGCTATAAGTCGAAATTCGAGATTTAATATTCTTTGGAAAAAATTTTTTGTAACTAGGTCAAGAAATGAAAAATAGGGTTTAAGGTGCTTGATATATGATAATAAATCATTTGTTGGTATAACTAAACACATGTTTAAAGCTAGATTTAATGAATTGTTTAATATATCGTCGTTGTATAAATCAAATATAGCAAAATTAACAAAATCTCCATTTAAACAATTATTAAACATGTTTAACAAAAGTGATATTATTTTATATTTTTCTTTGTATATATCACAGAATTTATCTTTTTGTAATAAATTATTTGATATAATAATAAGTATATTTGAAACGACTTTAAATAATAATATTCCATTAGGTGATGATTTAGGGAATGTAATTCTTTGTGATTTATTATATACAAATTCGCACATAAATTTAAGGAATGGAACACAAATTTCATATGTATCCCATATTACTTCAACTAATGATGTTAATATATTCATTTTATTATCTTCTAATGGATGACTGTTAATAAAAAAGTTAAAAAACATATTATATGTTTCGACATTATTACATGCCATGCATATTCCTCTTAAATCTCTTAATGCACCGATAAATGATAATTTAATTGCATTATTTTTTAATATAATATCTTTTCCATTTATATTTATTTCTCTTTTTATACATTCGAGTAAATTATTTATTGGTGATATATATTCTTCAAAAGATAATGAATTAGTATTTTGTTCCATAAATAATAATTTGGTTAATATTAAATAGTAATTTGTTCTATATTTATAATATTTTGAGACTTCTAAAAATTTGGTATCTCTACTATGTAATAATTTTAAAATCTTTTCATTTTTTAATAATAATCTAGCAAAGACAATTAACTTAGGGGTTTTGTCTTCTAAACATACTATATTCATACCAGATACTAAATCATGAAATAAGTCTAAGCTTCTTTTTATTATTTGATCATAATCAAGACGATTATTTAAATTGAATAATATTTTGCTAATAATTAAGTCTATTAAAGGGTCATTATTTTCTTCATCATTTTTGCTTGCAATAAGGGATGATCCAGAGAAATTGTTTCCACTGGCATTAACATTATTATTTGATGAATTTGTAATGGCATTATTATTTCCTGATGCTGATACTATTCTCGAAGCAATTGATCTCATTTCTTTCAAAAAATTATTATTTTTTTTTCCATTGATATATACTTTTTTAAATAATTCTAAACAATTTAGATATGCAAATTCAAGATATTCAAAAACTTCTGAAGATTTATTTGTTTGTTCCATTAATGAAAAAACTAAAAAACATAGTTCTGAGTTAATTTTAAAATTATCTGAATTTGCAAATTTCATATTTGATATAGCACTTGTAGAAATTATAGAAGAAATAATAAATACTAACCATGTTGTTTGTTCTATAAAAACTGATTTATTTATAAGATTATTTTCATGATTATTTTTTAATTCATAAAATATAGATAATATTTTACCCCCTATAAAATTATATTGTAATTTACATAAATTAGATATTAATTCAAGTTGTTCACTTCTTAATACATCATTGTATAATGGGTTTTCCATTTCGCAACTATCACCTGTTTCACAAATATATTTAGCTAGTTCTAATCTTGAATTTATAAACACAATTGTAATGTTATATATATAATCACAAATAATTAAATATTTATTATCAATGTCATTGTTAGTATTAAAACTGTTAGATATACTATTATTATTTTTTTTTATAAAAAAGTTTTTATTATTCATAACATCATTTAATAATTCCTTTTCATCAGTTTTACTATTAATTTCTTTAATTACTTTTGGTGGTATAATATTTAGCATATTACTCCAAATACCTAATAAATAATGTTTACTATTACATAAATACTTCCAATTTTTCATTCCATCCATTGTAAATAAATATATATTATTACACCATGAAAGAAAATTAGAATATGTACTTAATTCTTGTAATCTTATACTTGTATCTATTTTACCAATCAATCTACATAATTCATGGAAACAATCTTCATCATGTAAACCTATTTTTTTTTCAATTATTTTATTAATACCCCCTAAAAATTCATTCATATAACGTACCTTTTGTTTTTCATTTGAAAAAAATGTTTTTCGTAAACTTCCTAATAATATTAATGATCTAATACAATATTTACCACAGCAATTTCTTATATCATCTACTTCAGACATACATATTTCATACATATCAAAAAATAATTTGGGAATATTTTTTTCATTAAATATGTCCCAAGATTGAGGTATCATAAGAGATATGTTTTCATCGGAACTTTCATCATTTATCATTGTGCCCATAAAATCAAATGATAAACTATTATAAATTAATTCAAGTACTTTCATAAGTAATCGATTTTCTTCTACTCTTAATTCTATTCTTATACTTCCTTTTACAAATTCTTCTAATGTTTCTATACCTACTTTAAATATATCTTTTAATACATAATCACGAAACGATATAGCACATCTTCGGCTTTTTGCTGAATTTACACCACATTGGGGATGCATATCTTCAATCAAAGCAGCATATATATATAAACCTATAATCCAATGGCTTGTTACTGAATTTAAAAAATATTCTACTTGTTTTGTTATTAATGCATAGTTTGTATTTTCTAGCCATGATAATTTAACTATACGTACATATAATCGAACAAAATTGCCTAATATATTAGATGACAGATTTAATAACTCAACCCCTTTATTATATAAATATGATATTACAAATTCTTTTAATTCTTCTTTCTCATTATTCTCAATTTTATTCCATTCGTTTGTTATTAATTGGAGTAAACCAGATGTCGTAAATATTAATGTGTGCATATGTGTTGTGCTCCCTAATATATTTTTCAGTTTGCTAACATTTCCTACATTGCTCACTAATGGTAGTAAAATTGTATGTGCCTGATTTTGTTCTTCTTTGTTACCACTGAAAAAAAATAAGTCAAATAAAAAATATATGTATACATTTGCGTGTTAGAAGAATATTCATAAAAATAACAAATTCACAATTTATGTAAGAATAATGGGGAAATTGTATTATAGAAATTATAATGAGCACAAAGACAAGTAGATGCTTAGATGAAAATATATATTTATGCATCGAGTTTTCAATTTTTTAGGCGAAGTATAGATTCATAAATCATGGATGATCAATACATTTATAAAAGGAAAAAGTATTCTTCATATTTTTTTATTGTTATTTTTTTTCTTACCAATACATAGCTTCACAAAGAACTTGAAGCTGCTGCAACTCCGCCTCGCTCATTTTCAATAAAATATAGGTAGAGGTGTACTCGTTTTTAATAAAAATCAAAAAGCAATAGTAATAATAATAATGATTGTGATGATAAAATAATAAATAAAAGCACGGTAAAAGTGTTAATGTAAACAGAAAAGGTTATTAAATAAGATATATCAGAATATGTCTTAATAAAATAAGCAGATGCTTAATTATGTGCTATACACAAGAGGAATATTTATAAGTATTCATACGTCTGCACACACACAAGCACATATATACATATATATATTATACATGCATATATATATATAAATAATTTATATATATATGTATGTATATTTTTTAATTTTCACAATAACATAAATTTATAAGCATTTATATTTTTATATATAGAAACTTCTTTTGTGAAAAGATTCCTCTGCAATTGCTGTTCCATTTATTTCCATTTTATGTGCATATGCATACATATATAAATGCATATATATCAATATACTTACACAAATATTTGTGTAAGGGAACCTTTATTTCTTTTGTATGATTTCCCGCTTTATCCATGTAATTTAGAATTATCATATTTATATATAATATATTATTAGTATGTATATATATGCATATTTTCTTTTTCTTTTTTTCTTATCATTGTTTCATTATATTTATCATTGCTCATTATAATCTTTCATTTACATAATAACATATTTTAATTAAAATTGTTAATTTTAATTAAAGGCTTTATTTTCAAAAATTATTAAGGTATTGGAAATTATTTAATTATAAAAATTAAAATACCAATTATGTATTTTATGATATATAAATATGTGTATATATATAAATTATATATGCGTATGTAATAATTATATGCACAAGCGCTTTAGTAGGATGTTCCCATAACGTTTTTTTATCATGCTTATAAAAAAAATGTGAAATAAATAATAATATGTAAAAATAATAAGCTATAAAAAAGGAGAAAGGGAGAGAAAATAAGCAAATAATGTCATGAGAATTATGAATGAAAATAAATAAAACAATAGATAAATAAAAAATTTAGAAATGAAAATATCGAATTATGAATAACACAATAATATGATATAGTAAAAAAGTAATAAAAATTATAGTAAAAAGTATAAAAAAAAATAAGCAATTATAAAAAAATTGCACTAATTTTGTAATAGTCAATAAATGGATATGGGTATGGTAATATTGATTAAGGAAAAAAAAAACATCTTTACAAAATAGAACGCATATAATATAAAAATGTTTATATTTTTTATGTATAGTGAAATACGTGCATACATATATATGAATTATGTATTTTTTTCATATTCTCATAATATATTTTGAAATATACTAAAAATTAAAAAAAAAGCGAAAAAAAATAAATAATATTATATAACCCACAGCGGTAAAAACACTATACTATATAATGCAATATTATAGCATGTATTATTATAACTGGCATATAGGATTATAAATTAATTGTTTCTTATATTGTTATAGGACCATGTATGCATAATATATTATGTGCTCAAAGGAGGCTCTACCTTCATTATTTTTTTTTTTTTTTTAATTAGATAATAATACAACGTATATATAGTAAAAAATATCTTTCCTGGTATATTTTTTTTTTTGAAATATATAAAAAAAATTTTTAAGGTTTATCTTTTTTATATTTAATTTTTAAAAATTGTTTAATAAACAATTTGTATTCTATTCATTTATTTTATTATTTTTTTTAAATAAAATGTCATTTTTTCCATATTATATTATGAATACAAATACATAGAGGTATAGATTAAATGCATACTTATTATATATATGATTAAATACATATATTTTCGTATTTATATATTTATTCGAATCTATTTATATTCATTTTATTGTAAATTAAGATATATTCTATATATGTATTTATGCTATATATTGACCATTACAACATTATTATACATATATGTCTTGGGGATTGACAATTTCGGGAATATTGTATTTTTATATTATATTCTGTTAGACTTAAATTTGTGCTATCGCTTTTTAATTATAAATACAGATCCATTAACATACAAAATGGAATGATATATCAGAAAAAATATTTTAAATGTTTTTTTTTTTTATTTTGGATTATTTTTATTTTTTATTCAACCACAAAAAATAAATAAACAAATAAATAAATATAACATCCCTTATATGTTTAATTTTTTATGTTGTTAAAATGTCGAATTGTAATTATAAACAATTGGCATTATTGTTTGTTTTTCAATATTATTAACAAAGGCATTATTGCTTTTATAAATGTTTTTTTTTTTCATTTCATTTATTTTTTTTTTAATACAATTTTCCTTATACAATTAAGCACCCAAAAAATAAATCCCCAAAATATACTTAAAAATAATAAACGACACAAAAGAATGTTATATACGATGTGTGAAGTATGAGGGTATACAACATCTTATACCTGTTTTAATATATATAAATATATATATATATTCATATCTTGTATTATACTGTGAAACGTCGTTTAAATGCCCTTTCTGCATTTTATTGCCTTTTGTGCCTTTATTTATTTGTTTATTATATAATTTATTCCATGGTTATTTTTTTTATATATATCATAGTTAAAATAAGTATAGATAACGATATTCACAATATACATTTATATAAACATGTCTACTGATATGGTTGTGTACTTATTTAAAAAAATATATTAATAATATATATTTTCTTATATATATACATGTATATTCGTTTTCATAAATATGCATGTAGCATATATATGTATATAAATAATGCCCATGCGTAATTACATGTAAATGTAAGATTCAAATATGCATGGTTGACATTGAAAATATGTATTTTTATATTTGTTTGCGTATAGTAGAGTACAATATATTGTTGTAATTTTTTTTTTTACAAAATTATACAAAAACTATGAATCTATTCTCTAAAACTGGAATAAATACTGATAATATAAATTTATGTGAATCATATTATTCAAAAAATGCGAATAAAAATAACAACGATGATATAATTAGTAGTATGGATTTATCGGATAATAACACGATAAAAAAATATAATAGGTTTGGAAGGGGGTATAAAAATAATATTAGTGATGGTGATATACACTCAGAAAATGGATATTATTCTAATGACAATCTTTATAATTCCGTGAAAAATTTTTATAATAATCTTTCTAACAAAAATAAGGAAGGTATAGAAAATATAGAGAGTAATTATTTCGAATATTTAAATAAAAATGAATACAATGGTGATAATTATGATAACTTCCCAGTAGAAGAATATATAAGTAATATTAAAAAAAAGGACATACCGGGTTTTAAGCAATATTTAAAGAAATTCATAAACAACTCAATGAATAATGATGAAGAAAGAATTAGAATAAAAAAGGAAAAAATATATGAAAAAATACCCATAACAAATAATGATTACATGGAAAATGAATATTTGAAGAACATTAATGAAAATAATATTAATGATGCTATACTTAAATATAATAGTTTAATTAATTCTTCTAATTTTTTGGAACCTTTTAATGATGGAGAATATCGAAATGACTATGATAATTTTGACTTATTTGGAATTAATAAAACACAGATGCCTTTAAATAATATGGATTTATTTGAAAATGAGAAAGATGGAGAAATATATATAGAGGAAGATTACGAAGAGTTAGAGAGGGAAACAAAACCAAAAAGAGGAAGGCGAAAAAAAAATACAAAACCAACTAAATCAAAAAGTAGAAAAAGTCAAAGCTTTATAGATGATCAAATAGCTGATGAAAGTTGGAAAAAATCCAATAGTAATGAATCTAAATTTATAGAAGATGAAGAATCTATTATGAAAAGAAAAAGTATATTAGAAGATACAAGGGAAAATTATATACACAACGAAGAAAATGAAGATTTGGAATATAACGAAAAAAATTATTACTATAAAAAATATTTAATAAATAATATATTTTCTAATATATCAAAAATTGTATCCAATAATAATAATGAAGAAATATATGAAGAAAATGATGACGGAATAACAAATTTTATTTCGTCAAAAAACATGAATCGCAATAATGAAGAAGTTTTAGAAGTATTCCCTTCTCACCAAAATTTGAACGTTTTACAGAATTTTGAAAATAGTTATAAACAAAATGTAGGCAGCGATAATGCTAGATATAACAAAAAATACTATTCTATCAAAGAAGAAAATAATCCAGATAGTAATAGTAGTAATAATGGAAATAATATCCGTGATAATTATAATAACTACACTAACTACAATGATAGATACAATAATACATCGAAAAATCCAATGAGAAAGAATTCCAAAAATTTTTCAGATGATAATAAAAATGAATATAATAATATTAAAAATTATTATGAGTATAAGAAATGTTTTGATAAAATAAACGAAAATCTTTGTGTCGATTCTGATGTTAATAGTACTAAAAAATCGAATTACTTACATGCCCCAAGTATTACTACTTCTATTTCTAAAACCCGAACAAACACAAATAATACCATTAACGATGATTTGAATAACAATATAAGTAACGAATATATTTTAAACGGAAAACATGGTTATAATAAACATGAGAAAATTTTAAGTAGCTATATGTGTGACAAACATATTAATTCAAGTGATATAAATAATTTTCGTAATAATAATCATTATTTAAATATAAGAACAAATAGTAATGAACTGATTAGTAATAAAGAAGATGTAGAAAATTATTATTCAATGATGCAACATATTTCCAAAAAAGGTAATCAGTATGCATCAGATAGTGATGATAATTCCAATAATCTTCCCAAAAATATACAAATAAATTCTTTTTATAACAAATTAAATCATGATAATAATGGTCGTAATACAATTAATAATAAACCAGAACATTTTTACAACTATATGTTTGAAAATAGTTCTAGCAATACTAATAATTTTGATAATATAAATTCTGATACCAATATAAACGGCACAATTAAAGATAGTAACATGGATAGTACCATCGAAAATAATGTAAATAATAATCTCAATAATAAATTTAGTAATAATTATTTTCTAGGAACAAATATGGGTAATAAAAACGGCCAAAATAATACCTGTAATTATCCACACCATGAAATACAATCAGCCGAAAAAAATATAATAAGAAACAGCCAGATTTGTGATACCCACTATAATATTCTTAATAATTACAGTAAAACTCATAATTGTGATATAAATATGAAGCATTCAAATGGGCCGAATGAAAAAGTTTATTCATGCCGTAGAGGTGACGAAGAAATTATCAAAAAAAACAACCCCTCTCTATGTAAAATATGGGAGGAAGAAGAGGAAGAGCCTCAACAAGGCGAGGACGAAATGAACGAAGAGCGTGAAAACGGTACTGATCACTATAATAATATGCATATTTCCAGTAGGCGTAGCAAATGTATACATAACATTAACATGCATAGTAGAAAAGGATCACATATGAATGGAGGAAGTTTACCACTTCCTTTTTTAAAGTATGAAAACATGAATAGTAAAATCATGGGGAATAAATCCATTAGTATCCCCAAGATTCATAATCTGAACAATACACACAAACATCACCACTATATTATAAACAATCAAAACAATGAGAGCATATATCCCAATTATAGCGACAAAAATAATATAAGTTCAAACTTTTCGAACGATGAAAAAAGTTTTGAAAAAAAAAAAAAAAATGAAAATAACATTTTACAAAATATGGGTATGCACATTTTAAAAAACAATGACATTAACATTGAAGATGATAGTGGTGATAATATTAGCAGCAATAATTTTGGGGATAATTACCTTAATGAGGAAAGTGAAAATAATTTAATAAAAAATCGTTTGGATACACACTCAAAGGATAATTATATTGACAAAAAATTACAATTAATATTAGAAGAAAAAAAAACAAATAGGGACATTGAAAATCAATTAATTTCGATGCCAAGTAATAATATATACAATATTAGGAATAAAAAAAACGAGGGGGAATACGATTATTATATGAATAATTCAGATACCGAAAAAATAAATTTTAAAAATACTATTGAAAATTATAATTATTCGAACGAAATCGCTAGAGGAAGGGCACTTGAGTCCATACCTTCCGGGGTCGCATTACCATTACCGAATGGCTGGATAAATAAACAAAAATTAAGTGTAAGTAAAAAGATTGAAATTGTCAAAAAAAATGAAAATAATAACGACCGAAAAGTTATTCGCAATTTATCAAATATTGTCCCCAATAAATACTTTGAATATTTTAACAATTCCTTTTTGCAAAAAAATAATAATTTTTGTTTGCATCATCTAAAGTTGTTTAATTTAAATAAATTGAATGAAAATAAAAAATTAAAAGAACAAAATTTATTAAATATAAATAATAATAATTATAATAGCATTGTAAGTCATATAAACAAAAATATATGTGAAAATAAAAGGAACACACTCGATAATAGACGAAATAATATCAAAAATATTAGTAGTGACGATAATAATGACGAAAGTCAATCCATTAATTTAAAAAAAAAAATTAATAAAATAAATAGCGATAAATATTATAATTTTATTGCCAGTTTTAAAAGACCAGAATATGTGTGTGATAAACATAAAATGATGCTCGAGAATCTTAATAAAAATGCTTTCAATAAGCACGAACTTAATATGCCAACAGAAATAAATCGATACAATCATCCTGATGAGTATATTGTGAATGAAAATAAAATAAATAATTTGGAGTCAGAAGAGAAATTAATGCCAAATATAAGAAATGAAGAATATTTTTATAATTATGATTTAAGTAATGAAGAAGATGAACAAAATGAATATGAAAATGATATTGACAATAGTTATATTGGTGGAATGAGAAAGAGAAATAAAAATGAGCACTTTCAAGATCACAACATTTTTAACAGAACATTTGTATTGCCAAAAAGGAAAATTATACATTCGGATTTAGTTCATCATTTTAATAAAAATAAATTAGAAGAAATGCATGAAGAAAATAGTAAATATTATATGTACAATAAATATAATTTAAATAAAAATAGAGGACGAAAAAAAAGCATTTCTCCAGTTGCAAATAATTATGAATGCAATATCAAAAATGAATATGATGACAACAATATAAAACCAAATTCAGGAAATGAAGACAAAATTGGTAATACTGAGGATAATAATAACGAAAATATTAAAATTGAAAATAACAATAAATATTATGATGATAATTATTATAATACAGATGATAATGAAGAAGAAGAGTATAATGATAGTTCTCTTTGCAATCAAAATGAATTGAAAAAAATATCTCAAATTGAAAATATAATATCTAGAAAGATGAGATCAAAAAAAAATCGTGATCCTAACAATCCTATGAATGAATCATATGATGATGATGAAAGTGAGTTATATAATAATATTGAATTTGATCGAATTAAAATTGATAATATTCTTGCTGGTACAATAAATTTAGAAGATAAAAATGAAAATTTAATTAATAATATACTAGAATTGGAAAGACGAAAATATACAATTAACTGTATTATAGACACATTACGAAAGGACAATAATACTGAAAATATGATAGATAGCAAAAAAGAGTTGAAAAATAGAATTAATCCAAGCATTTATGAATTATATTCAGATAAATATAATTATAATATATATAATACAAAAATGTGTGTAAATTATTTTCTAGATGAAAAATTGCATTCACCTGAAAATAAAGAATTTATACAACAATTCTTTGTTGAAAAAACTACTAAAAATGTTTATTTTGTACAAGTGTTTAAAAATAAAAATAAGGGTCAAAAGAATAATAAAGACAGTCCTCGTATGAGTGCCAAAGTGGGCAATAACAGTGAAATTCATAATAATAATTTTGAAAATAAAAATATGACCATTAACCAAGTTTACAGTGAGGAAAAAACTCCAGTATTGCAGCATTCAAACAAAATATTCGAAGAAAAATACAATAGTTTTGTTAAAAATAAATTAAATGAAAAAAGTTTTAGTACATTTCCATCAAATACATGTTCTGAGGATACAAAAAATCCAAGTGTCGATTTCTCAGAAATGATGGATAAAAATGAAGATGAAGAGAAACAAGACGAGAATTATACAAACTCTGGCATAGAAGATAATCATACTGATCAAGAAAAAGTAAAAGAGGATGATAGAAATGAGGATAAGATAAATGAAAACAATAATACTCCAAGCAAAGCTGAATATTTTAATTACCAATTAGGGCTGCTAATAGACAAATTTTATAAATTTAGCAAAAATAATCGTGAAATGGATAAAAAAGAAACCGAAGAAGATGAAAAAAAGAAGACACCTCGAAATGAAAATGATCAAAATTTCTTCGATGAATATAAAATGTATATTGAACAAAATAAACAAATCGAAAAAAATGAGGTAAACTATCTCGAAATCAAAGATACACAAAAAATTCAAATGAATCGAGATAGGCACAATATTGAAGGAGAAAAGGTCGAAAATAAAAATATATTGAATCAAGAAACAATAGTACGAAATCTTGGAGAACCAAACGAATTTGAAATGATTCAAACTAATAAACAAAAAAAAGATGATGAGAATTATGAGAAAAATAATTTTTCTTTAGAAGGAAAATTAAATATAAATCCAAAAATAGGAGAACTAGATGAACTAGACGAAATAGATGAAATAGAGGATATTAGAGAATATAAAAGGGAACTAAACGACGATAATATAGAAATTGAAAAAAATAAATTACAAGATTTGTCTATACAACCAAATTTATATGGTATAATAAGAAATGAAACAAATTATATGCTTTTTGAGGATGAAGGAGTTGATGATGATGATGATGACGATGATGAAGAAGAAGAAGAGGAGGAAGAAGAAGAAGAATATGATGATGATGAGGAGGAGGAAGAGGAAGACGACGAAGAAGAGGACGAAAATAATACAATAATAGAAGAAATAAACAATATAGAGGAATATAACAAAATTAATGATAACGATCAAACTAAAAAAAATAGTATTGAGCAAGAGCATACTTTGAAAACTGAAAATAATACGGATTATGATAAATACAGTATAAACATAATTGATGATAAGAATATTGTTGAGGAGACAATGAAAAGTGACATTAACAAACAAAATATACCATTTTGTGATAGAAATCATATTTTTTTAAAAAAAGAAGATAATATTACAGAAATAAAAGAAGACAATGGTGAATTCAAAAATAATGCAGATATAAATATTAGTAATTTAGAAGAAGATAAAAGAAAAATGGAAGAATTTGTAAATAGTTTTCAAGAAAATCAAAATAAAATGATGAACGATATAAAAATTAAAACTGAAAATGAATTTGAATATTCTGAAAATAGCAATCTGAGTTATAAAGATAAACATTATTATAATGAATATGCACCCAATTTTGATAAATTTGAAAAAACTCATGAATTAAATACTTACAGAAATGAAACTAGCTTAGTAAATTATAAAAATGAAGAAAATAATGACATAAAAAATACACAAAATAATAATAATACTGAAAATGGTAATTTCAAAGATAATGGGAATATATGTCATAATAATAACTATGTTGATGTTAACCAAAACAATCAAATAAATCATGAAAATAAAAGCACAGAATTGGATATTAAAAACTTACTCAATAGTGATAATAATTTATTTAAAAGCATAAACGGAAAAAATATATTTATAAAAGATATGGTAAATGAAAATAGTCAATATGCACATGATTATTGTGATATTGAAGATAATGTAAAATATAAAATGTTAGATCAATCAAAAAAAGATAAAATAGAGATAATAAAAACTAAAATAAAAAAAAACAAAAAATTAACCAAAGACGATTTCAAATTGTTATCTGAAGTATTACATCATAAATTCTTATTAAATGAAATAAGTGCTATTGGTAATTACAAAGTAAATTGTAAAAATTCCTATGGTATATTGGAGCTCGAAGAATATAAATTACAAAAAGAAACACAAGGTATGACTTGTGATTGTTTATCAATTGGATTAACAACATACGAAAAAGAGTTTTTACATGAGTTTCAACTGTTTATGCCTGATGTAAATATTATGGATGATAAAAATATTTTATATATATTGAGGCATTCAAAAGATGAGAAAAAATGTGTTTTTATGCCCTTTTTAGAGGAAAACAAAACTGCCTTGTAATGTTTTATTTGTGTCATAATAAAAATAAAACGATATAGATATATGGAATTTTCCATCATTGCCTATATTATCGTTATTATTATTTATTACGTTTGTACAATTTGGGAATTATATATAGTTATACTACATCTCAATGATGTTATAAAAAAAGGAATGTCTCGTGTAGCAACTATATATAAAATATACATGTAAATATGCTGATAGAAAATAGCATGAATGATATATAGATAGAAAACTATCTATTGCAAATTAAAGCGTATGAGAAATAACTAAGTTTGAACGTAGCAAACCGTAATCATATAATAAAAAGCCGTTTACTATCCGCTATAAGTCTTAATCAGTATCCGATTAAATAAATAGATATTGAAATATTATACATAAATATTGGGCACGTAGAGAAAAACTAACAGATATATTCCCTGCATATTAACATTATATAGCTATATATCCATATATGCACAAATGCACATATGATGATACCCAAAATTGTCATGAAATACAATGTAACTTTAAATTAAAAAAAGTATACAAAATAAAATTTAAATTATATACACCAATTATTTGTGAACAATTTTCCAAGCCATTTTTTATTTCATTAAAGAATTATATATATATTTATATATATTTCAATTTTCGTTTTTTTTGTGTTTTGTCTCAACATTTCATACTTATCAATATGCTTATTTATATATTTGTATGTATACATATGGTATAAAAACGTTATATGTAATTTTATAGTAAGCAAAAAAGCTTCACAAAAATTCCACATTACGAAATTTATATATGTATACTCCGGTGATATACATAATTGTTTTATTCTATATATTGTTTTTATTTTTTAAGTTATATGACTAATTTTTCGTGGTATATTTTTTTACTATGCATACGTAATAAAATTTGAAGATAATTATACATCATGTATGCATATATTATTATATTTTTTTCTTTGTTGAAATTTATTTTTAAAAAATATAGGTTTTATTGTTTTTTTCATGTATTAAAAAACTTTAAAAAATAAAAAGGAAAAATTTAAACGTCATGATAAAATATTTAATAAATAATAATATTATCATATTTATAAAGAATGTATAGGCGAAGCAAATTAAGTATTTAAAAGTATATGCGTAGTTTCGTTTTGTATGCAGTGAAAATAAATAGGTACAAAATTGAAAACCGATTATTGGAATTATAATATGCATAATATATAAAATATACTTATATATAATATTCAAATAAGCAAATGATATATCCTTTTTTATTGTACAATTTTATTTCATGTGAAATTTCGGAAAATAATACAACGGTTAAAAAATAGAAAACACAAAATATAAAAATCGACAAAAAGATATTATAAAATTAATTATTTATTAAAATGCAGTGATTTTATTGTTTTTAAAACTCATTGTAAAATATTTGTAAAATTATATTTATATATTTTTAATTTGTTAAAATATTTAAAAAAATAATGAATTCCTTTTATATCGAATTCGTTGTTTTTATTTTGAATTCATTCATAAGCACTTACCCGTGCATTTAAGCATATTTGTGTAACCCCATTCATGCAGTGTATAAATATGAAAAATTGCATACTATATATTCATTCATTTCGAACAAATTGTCATTTTTTTTAAACTTCTTGGGTTCATGCTGCTAAAGAGTATATTTCAAGAATAGAAAGAATTATATCTAGCGGTATAGTCTCATTATATATGTTTATATTTCATATATATCAAACATATAGTTTGTTTAGTTTATTTTTTTTTTTTTTTGCGATTCTTTATATTTTGGGATTAGTCCTATTTTGTATGATACATATTAATGTAAAATCTAATGAAACAGTAACTTTTATTGAGTATGTTTTCCTCTCCTTTCGGGTTTTTGATTGTACTGTTTGCGTTTGCTAACTTATTTGTCTGCTATTTAAGCGATGAATTTGAAAGAGTTGAGTATGATCAAAAATTGACAAGAATCAAATATTATGATTCTCCCAAGCATATTGATAAAGACTATTTATATAAGCATGTAGCCAAGCCAATATTTCAAGAATTAATCGTGACCGTAAAAATCGATAAAAATGACCCATCTAACGATGTAATAAGTTTAGCAAAAAAAAATAGTTATATAAAAATAGTAGGAGATTGGGCTAAATATCCAAAAATTAAGGATAATATGATATGTTTGGCATTTGTACAAAAAAAACATGTAAAAGGAAATAAACAACAACTATGTTCAGACGCAGATTTTACATCAAAGGATACTTACAAAGTATGTTATAAAGAAAATAACTATTCTATAAAAAGTTTATTTTTATACTTTGAATTATCTCAAAGTTATTTTAAGAAATTGTTTTCATCATACAATATACCAGTAATAGTTAATATAGATAATACGATAGTTAATTATACTAATAATAATAATGTAAAAGATGAAAAACCAGTTCTAGATTTATTTGTATGTTATAAATCTGATATTGAACCCCCTTACTGTTTAGGAAAAGTTATATTTAATTCTTATCCAAAAGATATAGAAAATGATATGAATGATTATAATACTATTTATACTAAATCATTTTTAACGTCCAATTGGGACTATTCAATTTTTATTCAAGCAGAATATTTAACGAAATATAATAGAGTAGCATTTTTTAGAATACCTCATGAAATTAATAAAGATAATGAAAAAAAAAATAAATGTGCACCATTTTGGAATTATGCTATATTAGGTTCAGGTCCAACATATAAATTAATAAGAGACCCCAAATCTGTAATAACAAAAAGTGGTATACAATACTTTTTTACAAATAATAAGAACAAGCCTCATTATTATATACCATATATTAAAGATAGTGACTTACAAGTTAATGATAGTTATGCGATTTGTTTATATTCTGACGAAAATGATTTTGAAGGAATAGAGCTCGTAAATGTACACTTTTATATTAACATAGCAGATTCTATTATTATAATATTTTTAATTATTTTTATCATTGTGTTTATACCACTTATTTTTTCACTAACCTATTTATGTGCCATCTTAAAAATTAACAATCTTAAGGTAAAAATGCAAAAATTAAAATTATTAAACAGAAAAGATGAAATTGAAGATAGGCTTAAAAAGGAATTAAATTTGAATCAGTACGAATGCGCATAGTTTCGTCTTCCGAAAAAATAGTCAAACGAAAAAAAACAAGACATAAATCCGCGTAGCTATATATTTGATGCATTAATTTTACAATGAATACGATTTATAAGTTGCATGAGAGCTACATGAGCTTATGCACCCGAATAGCAAGGATATATTTTTTATAAAATTATATGATGAATAAGACGATGCTTTCAAGAACCAACACCCCTTATATACACTTATGTATATTATTTTTGTTGTGTATTAACTTGAATTTGATATCTTTCCTTTTTTTTATTTTTGTTTCTTTTTTTATATGTTTTTTTTAATACGCTTTTCAATTTATTAAGAGAGAAGTATCTCTTACTAATAATTTCAAGTTTTATATGTATCATTTTATTTTTTTTTTCATTCTTATAATATATAAGATAATAACATCGAAGCTTTATTTAATTCATGTTTGGTTGTTATTGCATTATTGTCCCATTATTATTGTGGCGTTATTTTAGTTAATTCATATAAATGACGCTAATTAATTATTCGTAATTATTGTTGTATATAATAAAACAAAAGAATTCTAATGTATTATTATTACATTTTTATATTATATTGTTTTGATGTTATTTTTTTACAAAATGTTTTTTTCATACACGCATTCACTAACTTATACACATAAAATAAATGATTTAAAAACTTCATAAAATACAAAAATATATATATATGCACATGCATATATACATATAAGCAAAATATAAAATTAAAAAATTGCTCAGCATTCTATGTAAATAGAATTTTCAGTATTAATATAATCATTTAGTGTTATTTGGTCTATGGATACATTTTGATACTTGTCATATTGCAAATTTATTATTTCTCCAATAATTGATGAGTTTTGATATCCCATATTTTTTAAATCTGATAAAATGGTATTAGCATGTTCTCTTTCTACAATTGCCATTAACCCTCCACTTGTTTGAGGATCAAATAAAATTCCATACTTATCATTTAGTATAGCATCATCTAAATTTATAATATTATTACATAAATAGTGATTTTTTTTATACATAGATGAATATATATTATTTTGTATGCATTCTTGTACTCCCTCTGCAATGTTAATTTTATTCAAATTGATCTTTGCGCCAATAAAATTTATATTTTCGACACCTGTATGTTTACTATCATTACTTTTTTGACTTATTTCATTATTTGATATATTATTACTTACATACTTTGTATAATATTCTCGTCTTGAGCATTTAATCATTTCATTTAAATGCCCTAATATTCCAAAACCGGTGACATCTGTACATGCCTTTGCATTATTTTTTAAAAAATATAAACCAGCTTTTCTATTTGATATTAACATTTCATCAAGGCAATTGTAAATCCATCTAGCTTTTGCTTTTTTAGATATATGTGCAGCCATAATGAACCCAAATCCAAACACCTTTGTTGTAATTATTACATCCCCTTGTTTTACTTCTATACTTCCTTTGGGCAAAAAGTGATATACTTCATTCAATTCATTTACTTTATTAATAGCAGTTTTCCGGTCGATAGAATTGTTACTAGCTTGATTCGTCTTATCTAATACACCTGCGACATTATTTTGTGATTTCCTAGTTTCTTCTTTATCTTTGTCATTTTTTTTTTTTTTTTTTATCTTCCCTGTTACAGCCAACCCAACATAATTTTCAGTTCCAGCACAAGTATGGCCCCCACTTAAGACACATTTTTCTTCTTTTAATTTTTGACAGCAACCGGTTAATATATTTTCTAATCTTTGTTGTAATTTTTTTTCAATATTATCCTTTATTATTAATACAGATAAAGCGCATATACCTGTTCCCCCCATGCTATAAATATCAGATAAACAATGAATAGCAATTACTTCTCCCAATATATATTCATCATCAATAAATGATTTAAAAAAATCTATTGTCTGAACAAGTGCGGGGCTTTCTTCACTTCTTTTTGATTTGCTATGAACAAATATACAGCAATCATCGCAACCTTCTACCCCCAAATATACATTAGGTGATGTATATATATTTAAAGATTTTAAAGAATTTGATAAAACATTTGATGGCACTTTTGATCCACATCCTCCACATGTATTCCTATTTATTATTTTACCTATACTTTCTTTTATGTATAAATCAATTTTTTCACTTTTTTCTATATTAGTTATTTGTTTATTTTCAATTTTGGAGTTTTTAACAATTATTGTCCATTTTCCAGATTCACCTTTATGGGTCTTATTTTCATTTAGATCCTCTTCTACTTTGTTTGAAATTTGATAGGCCGTATTTTTCCTTATTATTAATCTTTTTTCATATTCTTTTTTATAAAAATCGTAAATATATTCAGGCAGCTCATTATTCGTTTTGCTATTCGAATTTTTATTTATGTCACTACAATTGTTTTTATCCTTTTCTTTACATGTATCAAGAAATTTGGAAGTTGAACTCTTTTGGTTATCACAGGATGGTATCTCTCTTTTGAAACTTTCATTTTTCTCAGCTTCTGTCCTTTTAACTTCTTCTATACTAATGTAGTCATTTTTAAACACACTATTATAAATATTTAAATATATAGTCCGACAAACCGTATAATCATTGTAATTATTTATTTGATTTAAAAAATATATATTATTGTCGTCTTTATATTGACAAAATGTGTTAATAGTATCACTATTTAATGGATTATATTTTGAATTATAAAAATAAGATGGATATTTTATGTTTGTTATATTTATGCATTCATTATAATTATACAATACTGTTTCGTTATCATTACAAACGCATTTTATTACATAATTATTGTCAACTTTATTAATACTTTCAACAGAACGTATAATTGCATAATTTTCACAAAAATCAATTTTTATTTCTTTATTATTTATATGTGTGTCTGGTTCTATATATATATATTTTATTTTTACATATGATGTTACATTTTTTATATTTTCAAGAATGGATCGATATAGCATTTTCCCTAAATCATTATTATCGCTTAATAGTAAAATTGAAATACAATTGTCATTTTTTTTATTTGCTTCCACATTTTTTATTTCAGATGGTAATACTATTCCTTGTCCAATATCATCAGCCTTGCCAATAGGAGTTGCAGACCCACCTTCAGTATCAAAATTAAATCCTGAAGCAACCTTATCATACATCAAAAAAATGTCTTCTACATATTTATCATTATATGAGAAAAAATTATAAAATTTTTTAATTGTTATATGCTCAGTAAAATAGGATTTCCATTTATAATAATTGTTTATAAAATTGCTATTATTTGGTTTCGACGATTGAATTAAGGATAAATATATAATGTGTATATAGTAAAAAAATAAATTTATATTTTTATAAGGATATATATTCATATTAGACAAATCCTTATTTAATAAATACGAACTTTTATAATCAAAATCACATAATAAATAATCATAGTTTAAATTATTTCGATCAGAATCAAAATGAATCGTTTTATTCACTGAATCGATATGATCAATTTTTTCGTTAATAAATAATATATTTCTTTCTTTGCAATATTTATATAAATCAAGATAGCTTTCTTTACATGCATTTATATTTTGAATATCCTTGTTTAAAAATATAAAACTATCCTTCGAAATTAATATTATATTTATCCCTTTTAATTCCCTATTCTCCAAAAAAATTTCGATAAACTTTTTACTCCGAATCCCAAATCCAATTACAACAATATCAACAACTGGATCTATTTTTTTACATATCCACATTGTGTATAGCTAGTTAAAGTAGTAATTTTGCTTTGATATGCTATAATATGTATAAATTATTTTGAATATATTTTCTTCAATTAATATCTATTGTTTGTTATTATTTTGTGTTTTATTTTTTTAAGATATTTCCCAAATAAATAAAACAAAAAATAAATGTCAATCGGAGGAAGATATATATTGGAAAAATTTAATACTAAATTGTAGGATGTAAAAATAAATGAAAAGTCACAAAAAATGAAATAACAAAATTAAGTATTTTTTTAAGAACATGCTTTGAGAAAGCAAGAAATTTCATAGTTAAAACATTTTTTTTATTTATAGCTACTTTTTAACATGCCTTTTTTAATCCTTTTCGACACCGTCATTGATAGGAAAATACATCAAACTAATGTAGAATAAAATATGATGTTATGCTATATTTTTTTCGTGAAATTGCTTATATAATAGGCACATACATTTTTTTTTAATTTTCACTATTTCCTTATATAAGCATATCACATACCTTTTATTATCAAGTAGTAATAATTTGTGTGGTATATTAATAGAAGGATTAATTCGAAGGAGAGAAAAAAAATAGTATAAAATGTAAAAATCTATTGCATGTGTATATTAATACGAAAAGTTATTTGTATAAAATTATAAATATATTTAATATAAGAAAATACATATTTGCCTTTTTCGACAAATATAAATAATTACATATATATTACACATTTATTTAGAATTGCTTATTTGGTATAAAATTTTAACGTCATAGAAAAAAAGATCTTTTATATTGTTTTAACAATTATCTTTTATTTTTGAATTACATTTTTGTGATAATATTAGAGATATTATATCGTTTCTATTTATGTATTTAATAAAACCTGAACTCAAATAGTTTAATCTATTTTAGATGATAACTGCTGAAATATTTATTAGCATGTACAAATTGAAAGTAATGCATTAGCATATGTCCAGAATGTGAAACATATGGTTGATGAACTGCAACCCAAAATGTTGTAATAAAAAAGTTAGTTACGAATAATTACACGAATAGAAAAACAAGACGAAAAAATAATTCAGACATATTTGATCGATGCAATATTATATATTTTTTCCTTTAATTTCATATGTATACGAAAATATAATGATCTTTTGTGAGTATTAGGACAGAATAAATGAACAAATATAGTAAATCATCAATATATTTTTTATTTTTATTAAAAAAAATATATATGATAAATATATATTGGATAGCACAAAAATTTTCCATACACCATACTATATATGTAAAAAATAAATAATAAAATAAAATTTTTTCAAATTAAAAAATTAAAATTTTAAAACGTTTTCAGGTATATTAAAATGGGTAAACATGATAAAGAAGTATATAGAAAAAAAAATTAACAAAAAATTTTTTAAAATCATATTTATTTGATAAAAACATTTTATATGATTACCATATAAATATATTTATTTTTCTGCGTTTCTTCTGACTTTATCTACGCGTACACATATATATATTAAAAAATAAAATAATAAAATATGTATAAAATAAAAACTCTACAATATTAAATTATGTTATTTAACATAAAATGATATCGATGAAAAAATATAATTAATTAAAAGAAACAAAATGATTAATTATATATTATACATACATAATAAAAAATAATAATGAAACAAATATCATAAATTAAATAAAAGATTCACAGTGAATGTACATTTACTCTGATATTTTCTAAATACATTTTTAAAAACTGTTTCATCATTTTCCTATTTTTGAAGTTGATAAAACATATTCGTTTTGCTATACTACATAGAGTTATTGTTTCTACAATATCTACAACTGCTATTATTATTATTATTGTTGTATTTTTTCAAGTGCAATATATATGTTTGTGACTATGCGTATACACAGTGTGGTTTTAATATAATTTTCATTTATTTAATTTGTTGGTAAAGCATGTTGCCATTTTTTTTCGTTTTTTTTCCTTATAGAAAATTAAAAATAAATATAAGATTCTGTCTTTATCTTAAATTGCATTATATCAAATAATATATTTCAGTATACTCCCCTATTTTATTTTGTTTTTCCGATTTGTTTACATATACGATATATGCATATATACATTTTTAATTTTCAATAGTTATATTAATTTTATTTTTGTTTTTGTTCTATGATATTTTAATGCTCCGTTAATGCTATTATAATACTATTCTCATGCTGATTTATCAATTATATATATAGCCACATATCAATCATTAATTTTAACTTGAAATATATATTACAATTGTGTGGATCAAGTTTCTATATTTCTCGCTTCCCTCACTTTTTTTCTGCATATACACAACATACATCAAATTCGTTAATACTCAATTGCATACTTTTACACCACAACTAAAATACATAAAAATATCATAGCATTTCTTTTATAAAAAATATATTTTTGGAGTTTGCTAATTTTTTATATTTTATGAAATAAAGATGAATTTATTAGCAATTATTTTAACCAGACACGGAGATGACACTACATTCCTTTGTACAGCAACAGATTTAAATAAGTAAAAAAAAATAATAATATTTATACTTATATAATAATGATGTATTTTTGGTGTTTTTTAGTTAATCATTACTGAAACATATTATTCATGCATTCCTTTGGAATTTATACACAAGCGTTTATATTTATTTCTTATACGAAAAAACATAACATACATACACGTATGCTCGAGCCCGATAATATGTATTGATGCGCATATATATTTATTTCCCCCTTTTTAGCTATTCTTTTATTAAAAAAATGGCATTTAAAGAAGCTGCATTTTTTGTTGCTAGAACAATTCCTTCAAGGGTTAGTAAATACAGACTTATTTATTACTACTTTAATTAGTTCATACTTTAATGTATATATCTTATATACTTTATCATATTTTTTAACCTAACCAGATCGAATATGATGTAAAGGAAATTATAACTCATGAAAACAACATTGTTTTTGCATTTAAATACTCCGATAATATTTGCCCAGTGGTAATAGCAACTGATGATTATCCTGAGAGGTATTTTTAAAATTTTTATAAAAGCATTATCACACTTTACTTTTTATTCCATTGCATATTATGCATTTATTTACTTATTTTTTATTTTTATTTCTCTTTGCTCAAATCAGGGTAGCATTTTACATGATTAACGAAATATACATGGACTTCATACGCACAATACCTAAAAACATATGGAGTGAAGTGAAAGAAGATAATAAAATATCATTTAATTTAAATCATTATTTATCAAAATATAAAGTATGTATTTTTTTAAGAATAAGAATAGTTTCTAAAATATATGTCCAACTTCTTTCGAAGAAATATTGATCTTAACTGTTGTGTGTAAATATGAATTTATTAAATTCGCAAATATTTTCATTTTTTAGGACCCTTTAGCATGTGATGCCATAACTCAAACAAATATGAAAATAAGCGAGAATGTTGTAAGTTAAAAAAAATTATATTAATAGTTACAAATTATATGACCAACATGTGGATATATGTGTTCTTTTAGTTAATGGCATATATAAAAGAGAAATGTGAAAAATAAATTTTCTCATATAATTTTTATTATTAAAATTGGATATATTATAAATTTTGTATTTTTAATTATTAAAGGCAAAAGTAAGAGTAACTATGGATGCGCTTATTAGGAATAGAGAAAATTTAGACGTGCTTGTTGACAAGAGCAAGGATCTTTCGAGTATTTATATATTAATAAATTCAATAATTTATGCAATTGTTTATAAACAATTAGTTTGTGGCCATTTTAATAAATGAATATATGCAATATATAGTATGCCATTTAATTGTTTTACTTTTATAACTATATGTCTATATTTTTCTATCATGCTTCATTCTCATTTTATTTATTTTTTGATAGGTACAACAAAACAATTATTTAAACAAAGCAAAAAACTTAAAAGGAAACAATGCTGTCAGCTTATGTGAGATTTTCCTTACCATGTTTGATTTTTGTTAATATAATTCGATTGTGTATTTTTATTTTTTTTATTATATTTTTTTTATAACACAATTAGGTTTTTATTCAATTTTTTAAAATTTTAATTAAAAATAGCGCTTACATTAATTATAATATTTGAAATAGAAATAATAATGTGCATATTATATATCGCTATTTCCGTTTTCATTACTACTTTTTTGTTATAACATTTTTTTAATGTGTATATAATGGATGAATTATTATTTTAAACCATATACTTCTCAATAAAAAAAATATAAAAAAATAAAAAGACATCAAAATAGATAATGTATTAAAGGTACCATAATTAAAATAAAAGAATGAAAAGTGATAAGCTTAGTAAAATATAGAAATAATTTATAAAAAAATACCTACGAAATGAATTGTACGTAATCATATATAAAAAAACTAATGTGTGCATATTCAGAAGCATAGAATAACAAAATAATTTCATTAAAGAAAGAATAGAACTTCGAGTCGTTCATCCGTAATATATTTATGTATATGAATATGTGTTAATGCTGAATGTCCTATTAGACACTTTATACATAACCCCCCAAAAAAGGCAGTATAATAAATGTAAAATAAAATGAATGTCAATAAAAAGGATGAAATTCCCATATTATATAGCCCAATAGAAAAAAGCTTGTATGGGAAATTAAATAACCCTATAGAGCCATATATATATTTAGAGAATTCTTTATCTTCGAGTGAAAAAAAGAAGAAATTAAATCGTAGAATAAGTTTTAGTAGTTTTTCAAATACTACTTGTAGTGATATATTAAAGCTAAATAATTATTTAGATATAAAAAGCAATATATTATTATTATCATTGAACAATTATTCTTTTAAAGTGGGGTTAGTAAATAAATATGATTACACATTACAAAGTTTAAGATTACCTCAAATGGAAATAATCGAAACATGGAGGGAATTAGGATATATGTACCCTCCATATAAAAACTATGATATTTTAGAAGAGTGTATTTATCATTGTTTTAGTAATATATATAAAATGGATTTAAAAAATCAGGATTTATTTATCCCACTTTCTAGTAAAAATAATATGAAGGATTTTTCAACTATTGGCGATATTTTATTTAATTCATTTCAGGTGAAAAATCTTGCATTTAAAGAACCTTCATTTGTGACTTCTTTAATTATATTAGAAGAATTAAAAAATATAAAAACAGGAATACAAATTTATAGAGAAGAAACAAATAAAGAATGTGACTTTATATGCTATAACGACAATAGTAACAATAATGATATATATGATGAAAATCAAGATGAGGAAATATTAAACAAGGATAATATAGATAACGAAGGAGAGGAAAGTCAGATTGAAAGTAGTTTATACAATTTAGATTCCGATGAAAACCATAATAATAAGAAACGAAAACAAATGTCTAATGAACAAAATCAAAAAAATGGCCCAAAAGATGATATAAAAAATAATGAAAAAGAAAAGTATTCAAATGAATCCTTAATAAAACTAAAAGAATTAGATATTTTTAATTTTACATCTCTTCTTGTAAATATTGGAAGTACAAAAACGACATGCACACCCGTTATTAATGGAATTCCATTACCTGACTTAACTAACATATATTACATAGGAGGGTATGATATAGATAATCAAATTTTTGATGAAATGAAAAAAAATGAAATGCATCAAAAAGAAATCTCAATGAATATAGCAAAAATTGCAAAAGAAAAAAGAGTGTTTACTCCTCAAAATAAAGATGAAGCTGAATATTTATCTATACTTTATAATAAAAATCCTAAAAATTATTTTATAAATTCATATGAATTATATTTTAACAAAATATTTGCATCCGCAGTAAATTCAACAGAAATTTTTTTTTCACAATATTATTTAGATAAATATTTAAAAACAGACTCATATAATAATTTGCATAAATATGACATTAATTTTAATCCAATTATTACACAAACAACTTTGCCTTTAGCTATTTATAATACAATACAAAAATGCCCTATAGATTTCAGAAAAGAGTTATTTAATAATATTTATCTTACAGGCGGTTCGAGTATTATACCCGGATTTAGACAAAGGCTAGAAAATGAGTTATACGAATTTATTAATAGTAAAGAATTTTACAATAAAACAGTAATTAATGTTCATGCTCTGAAAAGGAAACTTTTACAAAAATATTCCATATATGTTGGATCGCACTATTTTTTAGAATTTTTTGATTATTATAAATATAATATAAGTAAACAAGATTACGAGGAATATGGGGAAAGTATCCTCGAAAAATTAAGCTTACAAGGAAAGTTATTGTATTAATTTTTTTTTGCATATAAAAAGTAAATGCAATTGAATTAAACTAGAATTTTTTACTGCCACTATTTTGCATATTCATACAAAGGTATGCAACTATGAGTTTTATTTTCGAAAATCCATAAATTATTCTTCTAAATGCTTATACTAAATTTTATAGTTATCCATTTTTATAAATAAATTATCAATGTAAAGATAATTCCATATAAAACATTTACAAGCAAATTTGCTATTGTTTATACATATTTTATTTATTATATATATAATATATATGCTGATAATTACTAAATGGTTATATAGGAAATGGTGTTCATTTTGGGTGGCGACAATTTGTGGTATTTTTTTCATTGCAATTTTTTTTTTGAAAAAAACTAATGCCTACTATCGCAGTAAAGACGTAAATTAAATTATTGATAATAAAATTTTTTAATAATAGGGTTTGAGTAAAAATTGTTGTTAAAATGTTTAATTCTTTTTGAGTATTTGCTTTTGATAATTTTAATATTTTGAAACAAATATAATAAGATGAAAGCATTTGATATATTTGTTTGAATTATCGTTTTGTTTTTTTTACTATTTATTATTAATATAATTAAATTTAATTTATTTAATTTTTTCATAAGTTCATTTGGTTTTCTTATCAATTTATGAATAAATATTCATAGATATTATTTTGTTTAAGAATAAAATAACCATCCCATGCTAAAAAAACGTGTTTGTACATTTTTTTACGTATAAAACTAATATTCAAATAAAGTAATATGCCATTAAATATGTAAGATTGTATATCCATTCATAAATGAGTTCACGCAATAAAAACACCAGTCGTATTATCCCCTTTTTGATTGGGACATTAGCAAGTTTTGCAGTAAATTATTATTTAAATAATAAAAAAACTGTAGACGAATTTATAAAACAACATGCCGATAAAATATTAACAAAATTTATAAAAAATTACAAGAGAAAACAATCTGAAGATGATAGTATCCCCAATGATTGCCCAGGTATAGATAGTGAAAATGCTGGAAAGTCCCAAGCATGTGATGGTTGCCCAAATAGAAAAATTTGCAATGACCCAGAATTAAAAAAACAAAAAGAAAATGAAAAAAATCAAATATTTAATGAAATTCAAGAAAACTTAAAAAACGTTAAATATAAAATACTTATTTTATCGGGGAAAGGTGGTGTAGGTAAATCGACGATTGCATCCCAATTAGCTTTTGCACTATCACATTTAAATTATGATGTTGGTTTATTAGATATTGACATATGTGGCCCATCTATACCTGTTCTAACAAAAACAATTGATAGTGATGTAAATTATGGTATAAATGGCTGGATCCCAATTTACAAAAATAATTTATCTATTATGTCTGTTGGATATTTATTGCCTAATTTTGATGATCCAGTAATATGGAGAGGCCCCAAAAAAAATGGATTAATTAAACAATTCTTATGTGATGTATATTGGAAAAATTTAGACTTTTTAATTATTGATACGCCACCTGGAACAAGTGATGAACATTTAACTATATGTTCATATTTAAAGGATAATTTAGATGGTTGTTTAATTGTTACTACTCCTCATATTTTGTCAATATATGATGTTAAAAAAGAAATTGAATTTTGTAAAAAAACTAATATTCCTATTTTAGGGGTTATTGAAAATATGTTTCAATCAATATTCGTATCAAATTATACTGTTCAAAATATGTGCTCTGATATGAATGTAGATTATGCTGGCCATGTTACTTTTGATCAAAATCTCATTGATGCTTGCCACCAAGGGATAGGATGTTGTGACATAGATAAAAATAGTACTTCATCTAAAGAAATATTCTCAATATGCAAATTTTTAGCTCAAAAAATATACGCAAAATATTCAGATCAAATAGACCACATTGAGCCTCAGCAATTGACTACCGATCAAACTCCTATTGATAATACTGATCAAAATGATAACAACAATTTGATTCAAGAAGAAAGTGAGAATAATCAATTGAACGACCCACAGAATATCATGACAGAAAATATAGATTTATCCAAAACTCAAGTACTCGAGAAAATTATACGTGATGTTGTTTCAATCGTTGATGAAAAATAAGGATAATATGAAATATTACATTAAATTATGTTATACTATATTCGTTTTCATTTTTTTTTAATTTAAATTTGTTTTTTTTTAAATCGCATTAAATTTTGAAAAATAATGCTAATTATATTAATTTAGTATATTGTTTATAAAAAAATGTCATTTCATAGTATTTTTTTTGTACAAAAAAGTTTTAATTATAAACCATTTTTTAATATATTGAGACATGAAAAAAAAATCGAGCTTTAGATGGCTCATACATGTCATCATGTGTGTGCACAAGCTTACACATGATGCTCTTATAATGCAATGACTGTTTTTGTACTTGAAATTTTGAATATATCCCGATTTATGAAACTTAGCATATTTCTACTTCCCCAAGTAAAACATATTGGGAATTTTATTTTTTGGTTACATGCGCCATTTTTGATTTGTAATACCTAAAAAAAGGGGGAAATGAATATTAGTAATAGAGGTTTATAATAATAGAAAAATTGGAATGTATGTACCTTTTTGTCTATTATATATATATATGACCACGAATTTAAATTAAAAAAATATTAAAGATTGGTATATTTTTTGTTTTTTTCTTACTTTCTGCTTTCGACATAAAAGGAATTTGGGTGATTTCCTACCCCATCTCCAGGAGAGTTTGGGTGAGTTTCCGTAAAAAATTTAACACAAGCTAATTGATATTCGTTATTTTTTTTATATGGCATTATAGCTTTAATTTGATCATCATTTAATCCAAAGAAAAAAAGGAGGCTTTTTAAATGGGGCTCATCAAAATTTTTAAAAGGGCAACCATGTGTATCCCCACTGGATGGAATAGGAAAATTATTAATTATTTTTGAACAATTATATGGAGTAAAATCTGTTTTTTTTCCTTCTTTTCCATACATATAACGTATAGTATATCTATGTTCTTTATCAAATTTATCTGGTTGCATCCATATTGATCTATTAGTTTGAATATTTTCGTCGAGTGTCATTCCTGCTCCTTTAAGAAATAGCCATAACTGTTGTCGTCCCCAATGTTTTAAATGCTTGTCTTTTATATAATTAACAAATATTCGACGCATGCATGGAGGAAAGGATTGTTTATATATGTTATACAAATTTTGGGGCATCAACCTTGTATCTTCTGTATGCTCATAATTTTGTCTAAAATCTTTTGCTACATAAGCTTTTGGTAATGCTGCCAAAAAGGATGATATTCTACTATCATTTTGTACATCTAGAAGTAATTTTTCATTTTGCTCTAAATATTTAAAAGATTCTTGAATGTTTATTTTAAATTGAGTAATTAATATTGCATCTAAATATATATCTGGGACATATGCAATCCCTTTTTCAACACATACTTTATGGTCTTTAACTAAAAAATATGCATCTGGGAAAAATGGAACTTTAAATAATTTTTCTATAGTCTCTCTATTTTGAATAAACGCTGTATATTTATTCCATTTATCATTATTACTATTGTCCGTAGTAGCATTACCAATATAAGCCACTGAAGGCTTTGGAATAAAATCATAATTTAAATTTTCCCTTTTTAATAAATAGATTAATCCTCTTTCGCTTTCACCTAAATGATCTTGATTAAGAACATTTATATTTTTTAGTTCATTTAATCTAAATGTAAACAATTTTAATTCTTGTTTTAAAAACCATTTTTGTTTTTCTTTATCTTTTGAAAATGCTATTCTTAATATATAATGAGATAATAAATCGGTCATTATAATATTTTCCATTTCTTCTTTACTATAGTTTTTCATAGATTGAATGCCAAATTTATATTCATATATTTTTTGTCTGATTTGCTTAGTTTTATTCTCCATTGAATTATTTTTATCTAGTTTTTTATAGCTGTCACCACTAATGTTACTACTATCATGGTGATCTTTCTCTTCTCCAATTGTATACGTATCGAAAAATTGTAACAGAGCTAGCCGTTTTGCTCCGATTTCTTGAAAATTGCTTAAACTGCAATGGCCAAATATAGGAGGATATTTATATAAACTTATAGGCATATTAAAAGGATATATACAAGAATAATAATCAAAAAATGTTTTCTTCTTATCCTCATTTATTTCATAATTTTTAATTGTAATATTTTGGAGTTTCTTTTCGTTTAGTTTCTCTTTGCTGGCTATCGAGCCATTTATTGATCGCTTTCGTATTATCATTTTGTATTTTTTGAGTTTTGTAATGTTATTTATAGTGTGATTTCCACTTCGGATTGCCGTTGATATTTTAAATATACTTACGGTTAGTACATCAAATGATGCTTTAAAGCTAAATTTTCACATACACACATGCATATGCATTTATATGTGTATCTATTTTACAAAATATGATATATGTTATTATTGTAATGATTTTTTAAAGGAATATTTCTACGCTTCATCCTTTAAAGTATTAAAAGAGCAATGCTTTAAAATAAAAATAATTGAGCATCCATCTAATTCAAAAAAAGAGAAAATATGCAATATGCTTATTACACATTTTGATGGGTTTAGAACTTCTTTTAGTATTTTTATAAAAGAAAATGGGAAAATTTGAACAAGTTATTTATTTTAATAAAATTTCATATAATTAACATTTTTTATCCAAACAAAAAAATTTGGACTTATATCTAAAATATGAGAATAAAAAGAAGTTATTGCAAAATCTTATGCTCCGAATAATTATAATATTCTTTTTGTTTCTCCTTCGCGCGCTTTTTATTGTATAATATTAAAAGAAAAATAATAAATAAATGTGTTATTTTTTCACACACGTATTTGATATTTAACTATATACTTAATATATAATATTTATAATTAAAGGTGTTATTTTATATTACTTATAATTAAATTTGCCATTTATCTTTAAAAATGTATAACTGTTTTTTTAAGCATTCTTATCAGGTCTTTCTCATAAGCAGGAATGCATTCTTTATGTGCCTTTTTAATATAAAAATATAGCTCTATATAATTAAAGTTTATCTTCAAAAAATATAAGAAAGAAATATAATATGCTTTAAAAGTGAAAAGAGAAAATATTGGAAAATACAAATAAGAGAGCATTTTATATTTTATTAAGCTTTTCATTATTTTTATTTTATGGGCATGATTTTATAATATATCATAAAAATACAAATTTTTTTTTAAAATATTGTTTTTTAAAATGTCTATAAAGACCTATAATATTATATTATGGAAACATTTTGAGAATATGAATTTATTTAAAATACGTTGTAAACAGATAAAAATATATATATCATAAAATCAATATTATATATATTATGTGTGTGTGTGTGTTTATACCATTACTTATATTTATAAAACAATTTTTTAAGTGGCTTGCGTTTTATTTTTTAATTTCATTCCAATTAAAGAATAAAATGCATACTATGGTTGTTTCAAAATAATTGGGATATATATTGTTACAAATGGAAAAAAGGGGGAAAAATTAAAGGAACACCCAAACCTATTGTCACTACTTTTCTCATAGTCGGTTTTTTTATATTTATGAAGGTATAATCATATATATAAGATATGTACGTATACACACTTGTATCTATATACTTATACAATAAATCTGTATAGCATTAAACAAAAAGAGAATGGGATAATAACCTAGAATGACTAATTTCATACTTTCTTATTTTTTAATATGAATGAACTATTCCAAAATGATGGCAAATCTTCATTAATATTTTCCTCATATTTATTGTTTTAAATTTTATATAACTTTTAACACACACAAAGGATAAAATTGTGTGAAAATAAGTCCAAGAGGGCTAACATAATTACAAACATAATAAAAATTCAATAATATATATGTAACAAGGGTAATAATTGGAATACACATATACAGCATATATATAATAATACTTTTTTCTATTTTCAAGTGTATATAATAAAAACGAATAATTCACACAATATTTCTGTTCATATATATGTATATTTATGTGAAATAAAAAAATGTTATTTTATTTATTTTTTTTCTCACTAAATATTTATTATCCAACTTAATTAAATGTTAATTTTATATTAACTTTCCGCTAAGCTTTTAACACATTTTCAAAAATTCGAGATTTGATATCTAATATACCTAATATACGTATATTACTATAATGCTAATTATATGGAATACAACTATATTATATAAAACCGGTTTATGTAATTTATGAATGAAATATAAAATGAATAAAAGTTCTAAAACAGAGGATGCAAATAACTCTTCTTGTTTAAATCAACCAAATAAAAAAGAAAAAGTAAGGAAAACCATTTAAAAAAGCACAATAAATCAACAGTAAAACATATTATTTCCTCCAGTGAATAGCCTCGTGCTTATCCATCTAGTATATGATATATATATGTGTGTGAATGCTTTTTATTTTTTTGGAAGAAATTAAAAAAATGGAGGAAAATATTATATGAAGACCAGGACTATGAAGACAATTATGTACATAAGGATTTCCTAAGTCATCTTCTAACAAATTGTAAATAAGACACTAAAAAATCAAATAATAGGCAACGAAAATAATAATAAACAACGCATTTTGAATTATGAGATTTATACATGTATGAATATTATATTAATAACCCCTTATTTAGTATTTCTATTCTTTTATCGTTTTTTTATTAGCTCGAACAAAATACAAATATTCAGATATTGTGCATAGCATGTTATGCATAAATCATCAAATTATGATTGTACTTTTTCACCTACTATCCTATTATTCCATAAATAATAACATTATATCAGATAGGTATAATTTTTTCAAACAAATTCAGTGCATATAGACAGTAAAATGATACAATCTAATAATGAAACTTTTAATTTTTTTGCATAATAGATTTATATACACAATTAATATAATAATTATAATATTAAAGGAAGTATTAGTTTATGAAGTCCATAAATCTCTTAATGGTACCCCTCAAAAAGGGAAAACGACACAACCATAACACAATAATACCGCGAGTCTTAATTATTTATTTGCTAAAAAACAAAAATATATTCCATTATTTTTATAGATACCTTTAAAAATATATTAGACACTACAATCATTATTGGAATTATATGGGTGAGTATGCATATATAATGCTTTTGCAATACCTACATCCTTATATTTTATACATTAATATTGTGTAAGTATTAATATGTATGTACGAATAAACTCATATTATATATATTTTATCCTTATCATTTTAAAAGATATTGTCCCCGGTCATGATTAGTTTAACACAAACACATAGCGATGACACTGTTTACCTTGTATCTTTATGCAGTAAAAACCATTATATTATTCCAATAGATATTGTGATTGTTTTACAAATGATTAATATGATAGATATATAAAATATACACATACACACGCATATATATATGTTTTTATGTAAATTTTATAGTACTCCTACCAATCCACTTTATGTTTCATAAATATGGTTTCATGTATGAGTAAGGATTTTCTTATATTACATATTTTAACTGGTTACATAATCTTTAAGAAATATTATAAGACGTTTTTATTTAAGTGTGTTATATACATATTTTTATTACTTATTTAAATATCTTCTCTTTTTTATTCCAAATCTTAGGAAAAATGAAAATATAGATATATTTGATTCAACTTCCTTAAGTTGTATTGTTGTCGAAAGTGTAATTTTAGGATCTCGCTTACCATCAATAACCCAGGTAGAATTTTCATATTATATACATCGCTATTTCATGCTTACATATCATATTATTTTATTAATAGAATATTGTATTTTTAAAATTTTTAATTTAGGTTTTTTCCTTTCTACTTTGTTCCTCAATGTAAATTTCATCCAAATACATTAAGCTAATAATGCACATATATATTGTATGCATTATGACAATTTTAAAAAATATATAGAAAAATTAAAGATTATATTTTGTTTTAAATTTTATGTGCTCAGACTCTTTTTCTATACACCATTCATAGTCCAGACAATAGTTGTGAGTAATTGAAAAGAGTACAAATTTAGAAAATAAATTAATAATAGAATTATAATAAGAAAAAACATAAATTATAATTATGGAATCAAATTACACTTATATTTTTATATTTTTCACTCCTTTAAGCAGCTAAAGAATATTAATTATTATAACTATGTCTTATTCCCAATTATTTTTATAATTCTATCCATATGCATAAGATGCATATCAGTTCCCCTATTCTATGTTAATTTATTTGGGTAAGCTCTATATGCAATATGTTAATACCTTTAAATAATTTATTCTTATAGGTGTTTTATTCACATATTATATGTCTTTGTTTTTTTTTCTCATTTATTTAAATATATATATATATATATCACACACATTTAATGATTAAATATAATGAACTGTAATATTCAGTACCCACACTAGCATATATAAACACTTTTTATATGCCAACTTCAAAACATATCATAAGTTTCCAATATATTTTGATAATAATATCCAATTTATTTTTTTTCTTTAGGCACGCTTTCATGCTATTTGTTATCCCTGCCCTTTTTGTAAACAAACATAATTCAAAAACGTAAGAAAAATGATAAAATAAAAACAAACTAACATTGGTTGAAACAACTGAAGTTGTTTCATATATAAATGCATGAATATGTTTGTATATGCATGTCTATTATTATTTTTCCGTTTCATTTTAATACTTTTTATGGATTAATATTTTTAGGGTACTAGAAGGACCCTGGGATATATCTGGTGTTCCTTTTGTACAAAAATCTACGGATTAATAATAATTAAAATATTATATTAATTTTTCCGACATTTGTTTTTTATGTTCTTTATTATTTTATTTTTTTTTAACTTGATGCACATTTTTCGATTGCATAAAACTATGAAAATTGTTACGAATGCTAAGCAATGTGTATAACTTAAATCGCTTATTGTTTTTTATTTGATTATTATTTAATAAAACTTTCTTTGTAATTTATATTTAACTTTTAAATGTACTTGTAAAAATGTAAATATTTAGGATCATTGTGATAGGAAATGTTCTATTGCTTTAATATAAAATAATGCAACAAAACAAAATGGAGCATTGTTCAACTTTCGATACATATTAGTATAAAGTGTCTATAGTTATTAAGCATTAAGGAAAGGAATACATACATTTATATTTATGTGCATGTTATATAAATGGTGTATATGTAAAGATATAATTATAATTTCATTCTGAAAACTATTTTACATTGAAACAAAAAAGAAAATTTCACTTCATCCAACCCCAAAATTTATATATTAAGAATATATAATAATTAACCAAATGATTTCCTCTCTATATAAACACACTTATTATTGATTTATATTTTTTGTTTCTTTTTTTTTAGTTTTAATGGCATTTTATATGCATATACGTTATTTTATTAGAACTTTCGTAATAATTGGGACCCTTTAAAAAAATTATAGTATTTAATGTTTATAAATTATGATACTTTCATTCATTTTTGGTTACACAATAGTAATATATATATATAAGTATATACAACATCGATCTACCTAAATAGTGGTGTAAAGCTTTCATATAAAAACCTTTTTTATGCAAGGTGAAATTTTTAGTAATTTCATGAGAGTTATAGAAGATAAAAATGAAAATTATTATATACGTATATATTATATTTTGAATAATGCAATAATTACAAAGTTCCATAACTATTCATTATATATATTTATGTGTGTGTGCATGCGCGTGTGTGTGTAAATCTTCTTTCCAACGTAAAGTGTATAAGTTTATATTAAATATTCAAATTGCTATTATAAATAAAATTGTTATTATTCAATATTTTCATGTTTATTTTTTGGGAAAATGGAAAAAAAAAGAAAAAAGTAGAAAACATGAAAAAAAAAAATTACAAATTAATTTCTTTCGTCTCCTTATAATATATAAAATAAATTACCTTTTCAAAAAAGATAATATTTTTCTTATTTTTATTAATAATGGTGGAAAATATTAACAAAATTTACAATGCAACGATTAACCAATATGCTTTTATGAAAAATATGGGCGCATGTGTTAAATAAGGGTTGTAATGTATTACACATAAAAAATAATTCCAACATGAGGTTGTGAAAAATTAAACTTATAAATATTCACACAAATATCCATATATATATTGCACATTACATAAATAAGCACATAGAACGAGAAACAACATAAAATGCTGTTAAAAAAATGATAAAAGTATTTTTATCGGATTAAAAAATAATGAATGGGTTTCTTAACAAAATCAAAGTTATTAATAAAAAAAAATTAATGAACCGATCTCAAATTATAAAAATAAATTAAAAATTATAAAATTGGAAAATTTCCAAATCATTTCATTCTTAGTTTCTTTTAATATTAGGTGACGCTTAATTAATTATTTAAAAAAAAATATATATGTGTATAATATCGGAATTAAACTAAATAATATGCAACATCATAGCATAGAACAAATCTAAAATTAAGACTTCAGTGTGATATTGCCATAAATAATTATTTTTTGAAAAAAAATGAAACCATAAAATGTTGTAAAAAAAGGAAAGCTAAAAGTTAGTAATAATTTTTTTTATGTAAAAAAAGGGTGGATATATTTATAAAAAAATAAAAACGTACATAAATAAACAAATTAAAAAAAAAAAAAATAAAAAAGAGAAAAATCATAAAACATCATTGTACTAGTATTAGTGCAAATTAAATATTAAAAATATGTAGTATTTTTTCATAAAAAATGGATATAACTTGTAATGAATATAATAAAAATGTCGATTTGGTAAATAATGAGGATGGTGATAATAAAATTGAAAAAATGAATATACAGAGCCTACTTTCCAGCGGCAAGATGCTTGAAAATAAAAAAATGTTTTGTAATGGGAATCAAAAATGCTCAAACTTTTGTAATTACTTTAACTGTTCTCAAATGCCATGTAATTTCGAATCTGATAACGTCGAAATTTCCGAATTTGTTGTTAATCCATGTCATTTTTGCACACTTGATAATCATCTACTTTGTTCAAAAGACAAATTAAAACATGATGAATACAATAATGAAGGCTCTACTAGATTAAGTCACAGCCTCGAAAGAAATGATAGTGATGGCTCATTGGAAAATATTTACGATAGAAAGGAGGAACATAGTATTTATGGCGAAGAACAAGGCAATACTTCAAGCGATGAAATAAATAATGTAAATTGCAATAATTATTTATCAGGTTTTATGAATATAACTAGTTTTTATGATAATGCAATTAAATGTTATGAAAAATCTAATGAAATTTCCAAATATATGTCTATTTCGCACAGTGGATCAAATAATAATATAAGCGAAAAGGAATTGAGTATAACAAAAAAAAATGTGTGTGCAAATAACAAAATATGTGACGATAATTTGAATCAAAATAACATGAACGAAATTGAAAGATTAAGTTCCAAAAAAAATAGCCTTTTAGCTTGGGCCTTTTCTCAACCTTTAAATTGCCCAAATAAAGGATCCTTGGAACAAGGTAGTGCTATTTCAATTGATAAGGATATAGTACTTTTACAACTCGAACATTTTTCTAAAAAGGTTGATGACGATATTTTTGATGAAAAACTTTTTAGAGCACAGAAATTAATTGATCATGTAAAAAAATATGTAGAATATTATATAAACTATTTTAAAAAAATTAACGATGAAGATATGGTTGCAAAACTAACAGAATATTATGAACAAAATTGTACAGATCAAAATACTAAATATAATATCAACAAATTAAAAGTTAATATCCTTTACCATTTTTTAAAATTTTTCCAATTAAATGAAATTCATACAGTATTGAATGATTATTCTTATTATTTTTCGATTGATCCTATATACAATTTATCTACTGGTTGTATAGCAAATAGTCATAATGAAAATATTAATATGGATATTCCTGATAATAACATAATTTCGACAGTTGCAAAACAATCTGTACAATCTTTTGCTAACTCAGACTTTGATGGTTTATTATGCGATTCATCCATAAATACTCATGGAGATGAAAATTGTGAGCATGCATCTAACATTAACTTTTCAGGTAGTAATAAAGATAAAACAGTAAATGATATTCTAAAAAGTGTGGACTGTTCAAATGATGTAAATAAACAAAATAATAGTGTTAATGAAAAATTATCTCAAATTAATGAGGAAAATGAATATGATGGCAATTATAATAATATTTATGGTAATAATGCATTTGGCTTAAATGATAGCAAAACACAGGATAATCACGATAATAAAAAAAATAACAGTATTATTATAGATACACATTATCATCAATATTATAATGCAACAAGCATTATGAATAGTAGAAAATTTTCAATAAATAAACAGGATTCAGTTCAAGAAAAAGAAGCAGGTAGTAAAAAAGGTAATCGAAATATGGTTAATATAATACAGAAATATTCACGAAAATTTAAAAATTTTAAAAAAGTTAAACAAAATAAAGAAGGATGGATAAAAGATAACGATAAATATTTAGATTTATGGCATAGAGTTGATAGTGAAAGTAATATATCGATCCACATTAGAGGAAAACTGCCATATGACGTTACCACAATATTATCCATATTAAATGAAATGGAATTAAGTACCAATTGGGCTCCTTTTTTATCAGGAGCAACGAAAATTCATTCGCTTTCAAATTCCAGTGCTATTATTTCACAGTTATACGAATATCCTGTAATAGGAAAAAAACATTCTTTAACGTATTACTTAGGTAAGACCATTATTCCAAAATGTATATACATAAAATTCATATAAATATATATACTCATATTCATAATATCATTTTTTTTGTTTAGGAGCGAATTCCTTGGAAGAACTCGGATGTATAATACTATGTTCTAAAGCTCCCCCAGAATTAGACGCAGATATTTCATTTTATGATGACTTATGCAAAAAATTAAACATAAATAAAAATGGTGAAATATTAAAAGTTACAGAAATTCCTGTCAGATTCAGAAAAAACAAAAAAGAAGTAACATTTTTTTCCTTTAATTTGCCACAGCCACCTTCTAAATCAGAAAGACAAAGATCTGCAGATTTGTGCTTTTTAATATATCCATTAAACGATGGAAAATCTACCATTCTTGAATTGTTTGTGCATTGTGAAAATGAATTTAAATACATCCCAATTAAGATGATTACCTTTTTCATAAAAAAAATTGTAAAAAATATGTATGCAAATATTGTCAAGGCTTGTAAAAATTATAATATTATGTATTCAGAAATTCGAGCCACAAATTCAGAATTCTATGAATGGCTAGACAAACAATTTAAAAAATACCTTAAAAATAAATATACAAAATTAATAGACTCTATAAGCTTAGTAAGTTATAATGGGCATGAAAATAATGATGCTATTTAACCATAGTTTTACGAGACGATAAAAATTCCATTCCTCGTCTCTTGTTTCCTATATAAGTGTAGAGTAAAGATAAGCCATTTATAGAATAAATTCGAAGGCGTAGTATAATATTTACAGCATTCATAAAATGAAAATAAAAATTCAATATTTATTCTCGTTTCTCCGCTTTTTAGTGATAACTAATTCGTTTTTACTATCAAATTCAAATACGTTTCCAACAGATTTATTCATGTATTAATTTTAAATTCATTTTAAAACAATATATGTAGGAAAAAAACCTCATTTCTCAATTTATTTATTTCATTTATATTTTATTTTGTTATGTCCAATTTTCCGTTTTTGAATTCGAATCCTATATTCATAGAAAATTAATTTTTTTGAAACATAATATTTTTTATTGTTGTATTATAAAGTGTATTTATCAAAATATCAAAGGGGTACACATATGCATATTTGTATATATACATATATATGTTTTGTGTATATACATAGTATTATGATGAATTTTTTTTTGTATCTAATGTAAATTTAACTTGTTCAAGCTTTACGATTTTTAATGGCCTTATTTTCCTGTTTAGTAATTAGCTTGATTTTTTATATTCATTTTATTATGTTGGATAAATATGCCATTTTTCAATTTAATTCATTTTTTTTATGTGAAATTAATTAACATATACATTTTATGATAACTTCCCCTATGATAATTCGTTGAGTTAATAAAAAGTATTCAATATCTAGAATAAATCGGAATATATAATTTGTGAAAAAAATTAATCAAAAAAATGTTTAGCAAGTTTAAAATGGAATACCATAAAAGTGTTTGGGCTTCCTTTTAACATATTCATTTGTTTTTCGACATAACCCTACCTAATATTACCATGTCTTTATCATTGCTTTTTTTTAAACCCAAATTATTATCTCATCTTTATTGCGGTTCTTTGTATTGATATTTTTAAATATCCCAAATTTTCATGAATATATTAAGTCAATCAAAATGTATGATATTTTACTATCCTACAATATTTCCGATTTTTACGAAGCATTAACTACCTTAAATAACACATATATATACAGAAGGTTACACATTTTTCCCCTTTATGAAAATCGGCAATTCACACATATTTACTCCTATTATACTAAATGTTAAAAATATAATATATATTTTTTTTATATTAAAGAAATGTTTTTTTTTCATTTTATTTAATGTGTCATCAATTTAATTAAAAAAAAAATTGACTTGGTGAATTATCAAGATATTTTTCTGTTTGAAATTTGGAAAAAAATATGCCTTGCATTGATATCAAATAATATGCATATAACGAAAAGTGTATACACATATTGTGCATTTTAAATACAAATATGCTTAAAAATTTTTGAACTTAAATTAAAAATACAATTTTATTCAACTTGCATAGCTATACATTTATACTATCATTTTAATTTGTTATATTATTTCTAGCGTTTTTATTTTTGGATACAATTTTTTGTTTAAACGCTAGCCAAATAAATAAAAAAAATATATATAAAGTTGACATGCACGCCCACTTAAGTTAAATAGTGGTATTAGATTAATTTTCTTTCGAATGTGTGTGTAAATAATATAACACAAAGTTATAAGATATAAACAAAAATACCAACACTTAAAGTTTGGTCTTTAACAAAGTAAAATCCATATATAGAGTGTATTATATTCTCAAGGACAATATAAGTTGCCAGAAATAAACAAAATAAAAAGGAAAAATATAAAGCAAACAATCCGCAAAAGACTACCAAGAAACAAAAAAAACTCCTTTTCAGAATAGAAATGCTTTAAAATCATTATATTTATGAATATTATTAATAAAAATATTAAAAAATATGACAGAAAAAATATGCCATAAATTTATAAACGAAAATATTAAAACACTATGCAATGAAACATTCGAAAGTGAAAAAAAACATGAAAAGGAAAGTGAAAGTCCTAGTAAAAGCATAAGTCTTAATTGCTCATCAAGGTGTGAAGAATTATGTACTAATATAAATAGCAGATTACAAAAAATAAAAGATATTGTACACCTTAGATCTGGGAAACCAAATGTCATTTTAATTGAAACATTAAATTATATTAAAGAGCATATAAAAGAAATAGAAAAATATATTCAAATGCTTAATAAAGTTATTTATGAAGAAAATAAGGCATATGATTATGTTCAAAATATATTTAATATATTGGACAAACAAAATGAAAACATTCAAAAAATATATAATATATGTAGTCAAAATATTGTAATTACAAAAAATAATAATGAGCTTATTTTCCAAAAGCCAGAAAGTTGTTCTTCTCTTTCGGAAAATTTTATTAATAATCTACTAAGTGTATGCAAAGAGGAAAATGAAAATAAAAATAATGATTGTGAAAATAAAAATGTAGAACATAACGAAATAAAAGATTTCAGCACAAATGAATTTAATAATGAAAGCTTCATAAATTAAGAATATCAAATTGTGATAAATACATAAAAAGGTTAAAAATATAAATTATTAATACATACAATTTAAAGATAAAATAAAAGGTTGTAACGTTCCAAATCGACGATTATATTAATTATGATTAGTGTTGCCAATATTAAGACAAACACAAATGCTTTTATTTTTGTTATTGTTTTTCCGTTTTTTTTAATTTCATTAATTTTATATGAAAAAACAACATATCATATAATTTGTCTTATTCTTTGCAAATAATATTTAATTGTAACACGCGTTACAAATAATAAACAGTTACATATTAAATGTTTTTTTATTTTTCAATTTTTTTTTTTTTCACAAAAAACTATCAATAATTCCATCAACATCATTAATAACAAAAATGCTAAAACAAAAGACGATACACATTTTTAGAATGTATATGTATAAGTATATAGAAATATAAATATACTATAACTTTTATTTTATGAATAAAAGGTTGTTGAAAAAAAGCATATTTTAAAACACCCTAACAATAGGACAATTTTAAACAATTGTTTACTTTTAGTGCTGCATATAAGGATATATTAAAAGCATGTTAGAATCATAAAAAATATTATGATATCTTGTTCCCCTATTTAAATCATGTTAATATAATAAACCAAAAGTTGTCAGTCATTATTTCATCGTGCCCTTTAAATGCACACATGCACATATATATATTATGTACATATTTGGGTATATAGACAGTTCTCATTTATTTCGTATTATTTCTTAACCATATGCTTACACCTATCATGGTTAAATAATAATATTTTGCCAAAATTGTATGAAATAATAAATATTAATAATTTTTATCTGATATATTTCCCCCCCCTCTCTTACCATTCTTATCAAAAATATCGCATCCATAAACAAAGAATAGTATGTATTATACATATGTATGCATTTTTATAAGGTATTAATTTATTTTCTTTTTTTAGAACTGTATATATATTATATAACAGTAAAATATATAGACAAATATGCTGGTGAAATATACCAGTATCATTATAATAAGCTGGCTATTTGATGCATTTACTTCCAGGAAAAAATGTGAAATAATCAAATTGAAGAATCCATTTAAAAAAGCATATGCAAAAAATAAACAATATGAATTCTTTTCAAAAAGGGTATTATCTGATTTGATTAAGAATAACCAATTTATTGAAAATAAATATGAAAGTGAAAAAACGTTAAATTATCCTAAAAAAATAAAACATGGAAAAAAAATTACTACAAAGAGTGAAAATGTGCATGAGGATACAAAGAGAGCTAAATATCAGGTTACTATGTTTAAATTTGCAAGAAAGTTGAATTTCTTATTATATACAAATTATATAGAGTTATATAGCTCGTTACAGATTTTACTGGCACAATACTGTTATCCACGAATAGCTAGATGTAATAGTAAACCAGGAGGATGCTGGTGCTATAAAGGTTCGAAATCGTTTATTAATATTAATAACTATGCATGCCTAGACAATTGTGGAAATTTTGTAATGTGCAAAAGTCCTATACAATTAAAACTTCATGAGCAAATACCTCAAAATTTTATATCAAATAATAAAATAATAACTTGTATTGTTTCAAGTATTCAAAAAAAATTAAATAATTTGTGTGGTAAAAATAAATTGTTCAGAATTAATGCATCTATATATTATTGTATACCAAATAATGCTATAGATATTAATGTAATTGGCAAATATTGTATAAGTGATATTACAACTGTAATAGAATGCCACGGATTTATAAATTCTAGTTATTTATCTTTTATAGAAGAGTTTAAAATCATTGATAAAGAAAAATTTGACGATACAATGAATAATACATGCGATGAGGGTATTATAGAAAACGGTGCAAACTATTTAGGTTGTCAGAATCGTTCTATTTCGGGAAAAATATGCTTGCCATGGAATACGATAAATACAATACAAATAAATGAACAAAAAGATATAAAACATAATTTCTGTCGAAATTTTGAAGATAAAAAAACCATATACTGCTTCGTTCGTTTTAAAGATTTTATTTATAGAGAATTTTGTAAAGTTAAAGAAAGTATATTAACTGTCAACAATATTACTTATTCACACCAGGAGGATTTTGTTTTTGATCTAACAATGAAAAATGTTTCTGATTTTGATATACGAATTTCTGATTATAGTTGCACTAATCCATTAAATTATAATAATCGTTTTAATTTTAGTGCTGAAAAAAAATATGAACTCTATAAATATCATGAAATTGATAACGAAATAGCTTTGACAATTGTATTTCTAAAACCATATCGCTATACAATAAGTTATTTACGTAATAATGATATTTTATATATTTGTGCATGCTCTAAAGATTATTATGAATCAGAAGTCTTAAGCTGTAATAATAAAAAATATTATACACAAATTGGAATAATAAATTTTGTGAACAAATTTACTAATACACGCTCTAATGTTTTATACCTAAATGAAAGGAACCCAATATTCATTGATATGTATAATGAGGCGATAAAAAATAAAGAGTTATATATCTTTAATGCAGATTACTCATATCAATGTGATAGACTATCAGCTTTAGAAAACAAAACACATATGCTTTCGGAAAATATATTAAATATAAGTATGAACCATATGGCCCAAAAAATTAATCCCCCTTTAGATCCAAACAAAAAAAAATCCTACATTTACGAATATGGCAACATAGCTTATGATTTAAAAAGTTTGATAACTAACTTTAATGAGAAAAAATACAAGCAAAAACCTATCGGCGAAATTGACAAATATGGCATACTCCTAAATACACACATTGAAAATAATAAAGAATATATCAACCGAAAAATAAATGAGATGCTTAAAGACATAACCATTCAGCAGATTAAAAATTTACAAAAGGGTAGTAATATAATATGCATTAAGCACAATAAAAATCAGGAGATATATTTTTCCTATATAGGGAAAATAATATATACTGGTTTATATAATTCAAGAGATAAATACATTTTAATAAATAAAAATAGTAATAACAATGATAATTTTATTTATGAAAATATAATATACATCAAAGATTCTTTGTACCCAATTTATAATAATTTATTTTCAATCAGCCCCAATCCCTGCTCACAGTCCAGTGAGCATTTAAATAATGCAAAGATTATCCCATTAACCTACGAAAAGCACGTTAGTAGATTTAAAAATATGATTAATCCTCTTTTTTCTTACAACAATTACAATCATAATAAACATCAATTATATTTTTTTGAAAAAAAAAATGATTTTTTTTTTTTTACATTTAAAAACATGTTAAATAAAAAAAAGGATTCAGTCAATTATTTATGTCAACAAATTAGTGATACTCAAGAATTTAAAACGAATTGTCTATTCATATATTCCTCTTTTCATTTGGTTTATTATATAGAATTTGCACACCCCTTTTATATATATACTATACCAACAAGTATACACAATAATTATATACGAAATGATAAAGATTTTGATGTTCTAAATACATTTTTTAATTTTAGAAATGTAGATTTTGTAAGTCATAAAACTAAAATACTATCTTTATGGTCTCATCAAAATGACAACTTTGCATCTTTATGGTTGATTTCCTCGCAAAGTTTGACGCCATTTTTTTTGACTAAATATGATATACATTCCCCAAAATATTCTTTTATATTTCTAAAAAATCAAAAGGATGGGTCTACTTCTGATGTTAAGAATGGTGACACTTTTGGCAATATAGATTCTACATCTAATACAAAAACGGTAAACATCACACCTACTTTGAATCCTAAATTAAATTCTCCAAAAATCGAAAGAAAGTCAGATATCGTGGCAAATATATATACATTCAGCAAAGATACCTTAATGATTAATAAATATGAAACAATAGATTTTTTCATCCTTAAAAGTGTAAAAAGCATCCTTTATGTAAAAATGGCTGACGTATCTGATATTATCACATTTACCTTTAATAATGAACATTTTTTTTTATTATTGTTTAAAAATAATAGTATCTCTATATTAAATAGCAATTTAGATAATATACAGGTCTCCAAAAACAATTTTAATATACACGTATACGGAGTACCTATTAAAATAAAATGTGATAAAGGTGATAAAAAATTAACATGTTTTGTTTTATATAAATATCATAAAATTCTTTGGATTGACCTTTTATTTAGTTCTAATAATTTAGTAACAAAAAGCAACAATATAAATAATCCAAGTCTAACCAGCTTAAAGGATACACATAAACAAAGAACAGGATCGAACAATTTTCTTGAAAATCAAATTAAAAGCCAAATTTACAATATTGAAGTAAAGTATATATATAGATATGATGAAGAAAATACAGAAATATTATCTGATGTTTCTAACGATATGGTTATTACCGGAAAGTTAAATGACTATGTCATTTATATTTCTAATAAAGATTCCAATAAAATACACATATATTTTACAAATCGTTATAAAGAAAATATTAGTTATTATAAATATATAAAAAATGAGCATATATATAATTATAATATTATATCCTTATTTACTTATAATTTTCACGATACAACTTTTATTAATTCATATATAACTAAATCACCATATGAAACAAATGCAATAACTTCTTTTGCTCATGAAAATTTAATTGTTACAAAAATTAAATATAATTACAAACCCTGGTATATTTACAATGAAAAAATAACGATGGTACCCATAATTGAAGGTGATAAAGTTCAAATCAAATATTTTAGCATACATTATAAAAAAAATAAATCGAGGAAGGATGCATTGTTTATTGATAAAGGAAAAGGTGTCATCGGAATAATTCTTAGCGAAGATGGTAATGAAAGTATTAATATACAAAAAGACATCGTCAATATGATAGTTGTTATGCATGGGCTATTTCATACTTATAGAACTGAAATAGAGTTTAATATTGTATGTGAAGATGGGCATTATCATAAACATAATAAATGCCATCCCTGTGAAAAAGGATATTACAACAATTTAGATGAGATAAAAAAAAATAACGGAAATTATAGCAAATGTATAGCTTGCGGAAAGAATCGAACTACTTTAGCTGAAAAAGAAAAATTTGAAACAAATTGTCTATGTGATTTAGGATATGAATATATAAAAGATCCTAATAACCCACGTAATTTTATATGCTCACCATGCTCTTATGGAGAATACAAAGATACTATCTCAAATGAACTGTGTAAAGGAACTATATGCATAGAAAATGCTTCACATTTTGTATTAGATAAAAAAGGTATCCAGCCAAGTCAATGTTTTTGTAACGGAGGCTATTATTTACATCATGATAAAAAAGATAATGAAAAATGTATAAAATGCTTAAATAATCATTATTGCCCTAGAAATGACAACAATTATAAAAAATGTCCAATACATAATGTAACACTACAAAATAACAGAACTGATTTTGAGTCTTTAGATAGCTGTTTATGTAAAGAAGGATACGAACCGATTGATATGAACAAAATAAAAAATACCACATCAAGAGATTATCATTATTATAATATTTTTATAACAAAATATCCAGATCTATTAAAAATAGTTAATAACAATAATATATGTATGGAATGTAATTTAGGATTTTATAAAAATAAAGCGTCTTCTGATAAATGCATTAAATGCCCAGGGAATTCAACAACTACAACATTTGGTTCTGAATATATAGAAAATTGCAATTCGTGTCATAAAGGTTATTACAAAGATCAAAAAAAACATTGCTCTGAATGCTTACCAAATCATTTTTGCGTTGGTAAATCAGTAAAAAATGATAAACATAATATATCGCAATATGCTGGTGATGCTGTTATTTGTCCAAATTATTCTGTAACCTTACAACCATATGAAGATAACTTTTCATTTAAAGACTGTTTATGCATAAAAGGATATGAAAAAAATTTTCAGGATTTTTATAATATAAGTAATCATTGTAAAAAAGCCCCTTTAAATTTTTATAAAGATACAACATCAAATGATTTAGCTATTCCTTGTCCTGCTAATAGTATAACATTGCAAACTGGAGCGACCTCAATACATAACTGTATATGTGATAAGGGTTTTTTTTACGATAAAATGTCATATTCATGCGTAGAATGTCCATATGGGTATTATTGTTCTGAAAAGGATATGACAACGAAATTAAATCCCCCAATAAAATGCCCAAAAAATTATACCACAATTTATAAGGGTTCATATGATATATCCAATTGTGTGTGCGAATCAGGCTATACTGTGAAAACTGTAATGGCGAATCATTACACTGTGAATGGTAAGCATCAAAAAATGTGGGGAATTCAAACAAACAAATAATATATAGATAAAAGAGAAACAGATTTACATGATTTGACTTAAAAAATGCCACTTCATGCTTCATATAAATATTTTGTGTATAAATAAAATTTTTTCTATCATTGCAGGTGTCATAAAATCCTACGAAAATGCAAAAAATAAAATTAAACTTCAAACAAAAAACACAACTTCAGTGTGCATTAAATGCCCACAATCAAGTTATAAAACCAATATATCAAATGAGCAATGCAACGAGTGCCCTAAAAACTCGACGACATTAAAAGACTTCAACAACGCTGATATATTTTTTTGCTTATGTACTATGGGATATTATACAGATAAAAAAGAGTGTAAACCTTGTTGGTTTAATAAATTATATTGTGAAGGGGAAAAAATATATCAAATAGAAACGATTATATATGATGAAATTATTAATCTTATTAAAAAATATATCGGACTTTTAAATGAACTATCCGCCAAAAAAAGTTTTATAAATACAATTATTAATGAATATATTAATAAAGGCTTAATTTCAGATATTTCTCATATTAGTATGATGGAAAAGAATAGCGAAATTTGGGGAAACACTATTCAAAGCATAAGAAAAGCAAAACCTGATAGAGAAATAAAGCCACGTCATATATACAATCGTTTAGGGATTATAGCAACCAAAGAAAGACAATTGAAAACGCCAAAAACGCGCAATAAAATCAAGAAAATTGAAGTGGCTAAAAGTATAGGAAACAAAATTATTGCAAATATTAGTCCCCAGTTGACACTATTAAGTGAAGGAAACCAAAACAATGATACCGACGAAAATATACTAGCTAACCTTTTTTATAAAAGCTCAACAAACTTAATATATATAAAACATCAGAAATTAATAAATTGCCAACAAAATACAGTAATCCCATTGGGGGTTGATTCATCTCAAAATTTTGATGATTGTAAATGTAAAAAAGGTTATTATTTAGAAGATAAAAATGTTTTGAAGAATATAAAAATATGTAAACCATGCCCAGAAGGCACATTTAAAAATTTTGTTGGCGATGTTAAAAACTGTATTTCATGCCCTTCTAAGTCTACAAGTATTAAAGGCTCAATATATCCTAATCATTGCTTTTGTAAAGAAGGATTTTTTTATAGTAAAGATATGTGTTTAGAATGTTTAGAAGGTGCTACTTGCAATGGCGGATTATATCCGAATGCAATGAAAAAAATAAAATTAGATATAGAAAATGTAAATAAAATAAGACCAGATGATCATGTAAAACCCGAATCTAAAAAAGGATACTATTTAGATGAAAGTATAATAAATATTATAGATGTAAGTGAATGGAGATTTATAAAATGCCCAATAAGTGATTCATGCTTAGGAAAAAATAAATGCCACATTACTATGGATAATTATTTGTGTATTGAATGTAAAAAAGGTTATACCAATAGTTTCACAAAGTCAAAATGCATAAAATGCCCCAACAATATTACAAATATAATATTATTAATTCTTATATATATAATTTTTTGCTTCATTATTATAATTATTTCCTACTTAAATATTTCCTCTGGATTTTATAGAAGATCTATTCATTCTATTATTATAAAGATTGCAGTTAACTATGTTTCTAGTATGCTCATTGTAAATATTTTAGAAGATACATATTTGAATTTGCCATCATATGCTTATGATGTATATAATAAAATGGCCAATATACTAACTAGCGGAAAACAGAAAAAAAAATTATTAAGTATAGATTGCCTATTAAGATATTATTTTAATTTGACATATAATGATTCCTTTTTTTATACAAGTCTATTTTTTTTTCTAATACCTATATTTTTAATGTTAACCTTGACTGCTATACTATATGTAATATTAAAAATTTATACCATTGTTCAAAAAGAGGAGATAAATAATAAATTATATTTATTAGAAACTGCAAAAAATGAAAATCTTCTTTTTTTGGTTAAGTCTTTGGAAACAAATTACAAAAAAGAAAGATTTATCATGATACTACGATATATAAACCTTCCTGATAGCACAATGTCTGATAATATATCAACATTTTTTGAGGATATGATACCAATTTATACTACTTTTTTATTTCTAATTCATGCAAAAACATCTTTGAGAATGCTTCAATTATTTGATTGTAGTTATATCCAATATACAAAAAATTTTTCAAAGTATATACTAAATAGCAGTAGTAGCGTTCAGTGTAATTTTAAAACCCACGATTATTTAAAATTTTTTATATTAGGTATATCTGGAACTGTTTTATGGGCTTTAGGCATACCTTTTTTAGCCTTTTTTATATTATATAACAATAGACACAATTTATTTCATGAAAATATTCGCATAAAATATGGATTTTTACATAATGGATATTTACCTAATAGATGGTATTGGGAAGTTGTTGTTTTTATTCGTAAAATAACTATTCTTTTTGTAACTACTGTTATTGTTTTTCCTTCAGATAAAAACAACATATATAAATTATTAATTATAACTTTTATTGCTATTTTTTCCTTATGTATACATTTTATTTTTCAGCCTTTTGATAAAAGGAAATTTTTTATATTAAACAAACTAGAAAATTTTAGTTTATATATTTGGGTATCTACTATTATGATTATATCCGTTTTAATGCATGTGAATTTAAATGAATTTACTAATTTTTTGGTTTTTTTCTTCATAATTCTTCTTCATGCTATTTTTTTCATAAAATTACTAATCTGTTTATTTTATGAATGCATAAGTAATATTAGACCAACACCAAATATTTCCAAAGTTCCCTTTATTAATTCATGCGTTAAAGTACTAATTCAGATTGTAGAAACAAAAAAAAAACAAGAACCTCAAGTTTGTTATGATAAATGCTCACGTCAACTAGCCGTCATACTTCCGGATAAAATTTCAATGGAAAGGAATCGAGTAAATATTTATGTGATAGTTCAAAATTTTATCAAGAAATTTATAAGAATTAATTTTTCACAGCACTCTGAATTAAATAAATTCGAAAATCGAGCAATATGCACATATGAATCTGAATATAATGAAAAGAGCAAAATGGTAAAGGTGCGAAGTTTTGAAAATATAGAAGAAGAAAATTATGGCAATTGCTACAATGAAATGGTGTCTAGAAGTCAAAAGACAGATTTATCCAACTTTTTACTAAAAAATACTAACCTTTCAATTTATGGAAGAATAAAGAATGAGCATAGAATGTTTGCAATAGAAATATACAATGAGATGCTAGACATATTTTTAAAGCATGTAACTTTTACATATATTCCGGATACCCTTTTTGAGTTTATTTTTAAAATTTCAGTTAATATTGGGAAATTTATTGATGAACTAGACAAAAATGATAAAATATTTGAATCATTAAATCAAGTATTAGATATTAATAATATGATTCAATGGCACCCAAAAAGAAAGGGCAATTGTTATCAAACTGAACAAATAAAAAAAAATAAAATTCGTTTTATAAGAAATTCAACGTCTAGTTATGATCTAGTTAATCGTGAAATGCCTTCATTAGATTATTCATTCACATTCTCTTGCGACGATATTGAAAAAGAACAAATTATAAAAAGAAAAAAAAAGGGAAAACAAAAGACAAAAAATGAACCTAAAAAATTATACAGTAATATAAGAACAACAGAATGGAGCACTCTGTGGAAAAAAAAAACGAATAGCTTCATCAATTTGTGTTTTTTTAAATATTTACATTTTCGTATTCCGTTTTATTTTATTATTTCATAAGATTTTAACAAATTTTATGTTTGATTCAGTTATCCTTAATGTACGCATTTTTCTTTTTTTTATGTAGTTTCAACTGAGGAACGGAAAAAGTTGTTTTCTTTTTTTAGCAATGACTTATTAAAAACCCGAATTCATTTGTCCAAGTTTTATTTCATACTTATAGAACTGAAGATAAAATATTTCCGAAAATTACCATCCTATTTTTACTTATTCAAACTGTATAAGTTATTATTAAAAAAACGTGAAATGAAAAAACTTAAAATGTTAAATAAAAAGTTGGAAAGATATATAATTGTTTCCCACGATAATGAGACAACAATAAATAATCAAGATAATAATGATATCGTAAAAAATATTAAAAAAAATATAAATTTACTATACAAAGAATTTAAAGAACTCTCGAAAATAATGAACCAATTAAAATATGAATATCTTAATATAAAAGAAGATGATAGTAATCAATCCCAATGCAGCCAATTTGAAAACGAATAATTAGGGCGTCGTCTCATTAAGCAATTATTGTTCTTTTGAAATTAATTTAGAAAAAATAATGATATTATCAATTATTTAGGGAATATTTGATCTCAAATATTTTATTCTCATTCTTTTCATTTTATATGTGTCACATAAATGAGATTTAAATTCGTACCAAATTATATACACATACATAGATATCCCATTTTTTACTTTTTCTGTGATATTCACTATTTAAGCAGTTACATATCTAATGAACTCTTTTACGTATTACATTTTATTGTTTCGTATATAGTGGGTTTATTACAAAACAAAAGTTAATATATATTTTTACATTTATTTGTTCATGCGTCTATATATCTTTTTACCTTATGCATGTAAGACTAGCATAAGTAATTTGGCATATCATGGGGAAGGTTCCATGGTTTCATCCCCTAATTTGATAAAGAACAAAATAGTAATAATAACAAAGTGATAAATATACTTTAAAGTCAAACATTAGAATTTCGTTATGTTTATGATAGCAGTAAAATGAAAAAAAATTAAGAGAAAAATAAAAATGTGATAAAAAAATTTGAAATAATACAAATAAATCATGTATATAAATTACAAAAATGAGAAATAAGCAAATTATTCAAATATGATCACAAATATCCACGTATTTAGAAAATGATAATATTTTATATTGTATCGTTTTGGCCCATTTTTATTTTTTTATTTTTTGGCGAACACTTAAAAAGTAGGGATGATTACTCACCACTTCATATTGAGGGTTTAAAAAAGAAGAAATATTTTCGATACAAAAAGGAGGAATATTCTTGTAAGATTTCTTCATATTTGAAGAGTAGGCATTTAAATACATATTAATATAGTTATATTTGCTATTATTATTGTAGAGACATTCCTTTATACATTTATTTATGTTATGAATAAATTGTTTAAAATATGAATCTATATCTATGTCTTTATATTTTGTGTTAAATATATTAAATTTAAAATCTATAAAAGGATTATTAATATCTACTAATTCTGTATATTTTTGAACAAGTTCTTCAGAAAGACTGTAATTTTTTTTGATTTGCTCAATGTTCTTGATTCCTTTTTTAGCCCCTATAATAATTTCATTCTTATCGGTGTATTCAATATTTAATTCCTTTTTTAATAAAGAATTAATAAGTAGATATTTATTTTTTTGAAAATCATTAAAATCAATTTTGCAAACATCTGGACAACAAAAATTCCAATCCTTATATTTCATATCATATGAATTATGTTCAATTTTCTCCACATTTTTATTAGTATAAGAAATGTAAATAAAATATATCATCAAAAAATCCGAATATAAATGCAATATATAATAATATAATGAATAAACAGATATTTTACTAATCTGTTCAGAATTATTTTTTGAAACATTATGTTTTTGTAAAGTATTTAATAATTCTTTGTAACACATAGATAAAGCATAGTATGTAAAGGCATATTCTTGACCTGAATTTAAATTTATATAAATACTTAAACAGTTATAATCAATTAATATATTATTAACAAGTGAATTAAAATAATTTTCTATACTGTCCACTTCTTTTTTCATATTGTATAATGTAAAATAACAAATTGTTATTCTCATTAAGGTGTATAATATATGTATATCTTTATGAAAGTTCATTAACTTTGTATGCTCTCTAGAGCCTAACAAAAAGGAATAATTTAATATTTTTGATACAATTATTTGAGCATAATCAAAAAATAAATTAAATATTTTACACATTATCAAAAATTTTAGTCGGTTTTTTGTTACACTATTCATATCTACACCCTTATCATATATATTATTATTAATTGAAATTGTATTGTCTTTATTCAAATTATCAACTTTAATATTATCCTTATTTTCACTTATCTCATATGAATTTTCTGATGGCCCCATTTCAAGGTTGTCAATAAACTCGTCGAGTAAAATTAGTAACTCTATAGAGGATATATCTTTTTCCATATAATTTATTAAATAAGGAAAATAATATCGTAATTTAAGTTCAAATATTTTTAACCATTTTGCATTAAATACTTCTTTTAAATATTTTTTATATTTATCACAACCTTTATAATTCAGCGCTTTGTCTATTTTTAGCATTTCTTCAATTCTCATAAAAAATATTTCATGGATATTAACAAAATTTATAAATAGAATTATCAATGATGGTGAAAATCCAAAAAATTGTAAATCATTAAAAATTATATTTTTTACATAAAAATTTGCATTGGTTATCTTTTTTGGATGACTAGTTTCCTCTATAGTTTCTAATATTGCGTATGTGTCACTAAAATATACATTTAGAAAAAAATTAACAAATATATTATCTTTAATATTATTTTCTAATTCTTTATTCATATTTTTATAATATGGATATTTACTTTCTTCTTTTATATATTTATTTAAAAACATCGTATAATATTTTTTAATAACATCAGGATCGTGAATATCAAACATTTCTCCGTTTTCTTCGTGTTCGTTTTCTACACACGGTTCTTTGCAAATTTCAGAAGAAACTTTAGATAATTTGACTACATCATTCTTAATATTTCCTTCATTTTTTTTCTCTTCATCTTTCATGAGATTGTTCCATTCTCCATATGATACACCCCCTTCAGTTAATCCCATTTCGTCATTAACTTCTCTCTTTTCAAAAATATCATCATTCTTACATTTATTTAGATTTTCATCCTTGTTCATATTTTCAATTGACTTATTCATTTCCTGTGGATTTCCACCTTTATTTATTTGGCGGATTAATAAATTATATTCCACTCCATCAAAACGGGTCTTTGACATGTTCATAATTTGATATAAAACAATTCTTGCTATCGATTTTGTTAAAATATCATTGCTGTTTGAATAATATTTTATATAATGAATAATATTAACAATATCTAAAAAAATAGACTTAGGATTTATGTACTCGAAATTTTTTACTATATACTCTATATTAGTATTTATATGCTCATAAAAGTCATAAACCCCTTTCACACATATGTTTGTATCATTCTTTGAGATATTGTTTAATTTATTCATTAAAAAAAAGTTATTAAAATATTTTGGAATAATATTTTTATTATCATCAAAAATATTATTTAAAAAATTTGCGTCTTTATTTATATCATGTATGCATTTTAAGATTTGGGTACAATCATCTTTTACTGTTTCAAAATTTGTATCAGATGTTTCAAATGCTATTTTGCTTAGTATAGAAACAAAATATACAATAAATTTAACCCTTTTTAAAATCATATAAATTAATTTCTCATTTTCATCTATTGATGTATTTCCTTTCTTTGAATTTTTCCCTTTTTTAGATAATTTCGCGTTTTTTATTTCTTCAAATTTTATCAGAAATTTGTTAAAACATCGTTTTATAAGAACTATATTTTTCAAAATGTATGAACGTTTTTTTCGGCACATATAAATTAATGTCTCACTTATTTTGAACATACCACTTTTATAATCATCACTATGTATTAATTCATTGTCTGCTAAAATTTTATCAATTATTTCAGTACTAGAACAGTAACAAATTAAAAAAAGTTGAAAAAAAATAAATATGTTATCCTTTATATAATTTTCTTTACATATTGATTTATATTTTTCATCCCCCCAATTTTCATTATCATTTCTATTATTGCCAATTTTATTTTTATTATCGGTTTCATCTATATTTCCTTCACCATCCTTTGGTAGCGTTGGTGATTTCTTTTCGTTCTCCATAAACATTATAAAATCATTGTTTGAAGTTTTAAAAATATCAATATATATTTTATCAGCACAGAATTTGTTAATCCATTCCCAATAATGTTTTTCAAAAAAATAGGAATCATTATTACAAGGAATTATATTTGAGTTATGTAAATAGTAGCAATTTAGGACCGATAAAAAAGGATGGCTTCCCTTAAGAAGCTTTATTTGTTGTAATAATAAAGAGTCCATTATTATTATAATATGATTTAAGTCTAATTTTTTTGTTAAATATCCTTTTTTTTCACATTCTTCTATCGTTATTCTTTTTTCAGGGTTTACTCCTGTATCTAATTTTTCATTTCCTATTTCTCGAGAGCACATATGCTTTTCACATACAAAATTTTCTACTTTAATTTCTTCATTTTCTTCCAAGCCTAAATATAAAAGAATAAAAATGATGCATTTTATTAGGTATCACTATTATATATGTGTGTATGATAGTTTATATATCCATAAAATTGTTCGCATATATACACAAAAACGACATGCAGTTTCTCATTTTGTTTTCTTTTTCTTTCAATATGTTCACTTTACTGTCAAGAGGAAAACATACCTTCTACATTACTATAAATAAGATTAGAACAATCTATATATTCTTTTTCTTCTCCCATAATTTGTTATATATATTTTTTCATGTCAATTATAGCCAATATATTGAAAAAGGAAACAAAAATATTACTAGGAATTATCTATATGCTTACATATAAAATTACAATTACAATCACATTATTTAGTAAGCATATTTTGATGCTCAAATAATTCAAACATAATTAAAATTATATATGACGCAATTAATGTTTCAAATTCCTTTTCTCTTCTTAGCACATGCCATTTTTTGATTTAAAAAAAAAATTATAAATACAATTAAAGAAACCGAATTTTTATTCGGGGTAAAATATTTTTATTGGAAAATGCTTCATTTTGTTTTTTTTTCAATCATGTTTTAGTTACCATTTTCTTAGCATCATTTTTTATATTTTTATTTTTGTAAAGAATATCCATGAACAAATAACTGACCATACATTATGTTCTATAGGAAGAGGGAATACATTAAATTATTACACAAATGTATATATTTATTTTTTTTAAAACACATAAATTCATATTGAAATATAGACTATAACACAATATAAGTTTTGTCATTTTGTAGTTATAGAAAAATTGGCCAAGCCTTGCAAAAAGAATAGTCACCATTTTTATAGTGACATTTGTAACACAGAAAATTATGATATAATAAAATTTTCTTTGGTTTTTACAAATTTTAATTAATAACGATGTAAAAATGGAGGGAAGCGAAGGTATTATCCTCCGAAGTCTATATAGCATGTAACTCATTATATATGTATAATATGTTGGGGTAATTAGATGAGGGGGCTTCTTTTTATATTACTTCCTAATATTTGTTTCTTAAATTATTAAAAATTATGCTTAAAAAGGGTATGGATGGAGATACACATATTTCTTTTTTCGAATATATATTAACTATATCTTTGCTTCTTTAGACATTTGAGCAGCCTAAAAAAGAAAATAAATCTGTATTTATAATATATTACTACATAAAATATGCATGCAAATTATATGTAAAAATATAATTATGCTTTTTTGAATATACCTCATTATTTTTTTTTATGTTATTGTCCTCAGCTTTGGGGGCATTGAATATTTGATTGATGTTCTTATATCGAGTTTCCTTAGAAATATCCTTACATTTTTCTTTATTAACTTCTTTAGAAGGTTCTGTTTTTCCAATAGCATTTTTTACAAGATGTGACGATTTTTCATTCACCAATTGCTTTTGTTTTAAAGTTTTGCTATATTTCTAAAAAAATGGAATATCATATATAGAAAAGAACATACATTTAGGCATATTTATGGATGTATCCATAAAATTGCGGCAAATCGAGCAAACACACCAATTAATGTCTGCTGTTTTGAATTGTTATTATTTTTTTTATTCCTTACATTTTTTATTTCGTTAATATTTTTTGTCATTTCCATTTTCCTTGGAAAAGTTAAAATTTGAATATTTATTTAGTTCATAGACTTACATGTATTCCTTTTTTTCATTCAATTTTAAAAATAAATAAACACATGCAAATACATATACACGTTCACCATTGTATTAAGAATTATTATGTTACTTTTTGTGTTCCATATTTATATTTAATTTCACTTTTTGGATATTTTCTGATACATTATTTATTTGACTATTAATAGAGCCATCAATTCTTTTGTAATATTTTAACTGTTCATCCATTTTTACATTTTCTTTTTTTATAATTTCTAGTTCTAAAATATATTTTTAAAAGGGTTTATGCTCATATATTTCAGGGTTATCTTGTGTATAGTTATATAAAAGAAACATTTATAATACACATACATATATAATACATTATGAATATTACCTTGCTTGAGGACTAGCAAATCATCTTGGTGTTTTTTAATTCTATCCTTTTCCGAAGTTTTTAGTTTCTCTTTATAAATTAATATTTCATGAACTTTTATTAAATCTTTTAATTCGAGTACTAACCCTCCAATATTATTTGAAAACGATTTCAAATGGTCATATCTTTTTTCTATAGATAAACTACACGAAGCCATATTTTCCATTTTTTAGATATTCCTTAAATATTACGATATAACATATAATTTATTGTATTTTATTATAAAGAACAAAAAATATTTTATAAAAATATAAAAAAATAGACAAAATCGATAATAATAAAATACGACAATTTGAAATAACCATACCCCTATGCATGCATATTGTTACAATTACAAAAACATGGTTCATATATAGACATATTCACATGTATATAAATATAAAGATCTAAGACTAGGATAAATAAAGACATCGAATTAAAATTTGTTTTATTCACTATTTCCCGCATACCGTATATGCTCTGTAAATACATACATATATTATTATGTTTTTTTAATTAATAAAATTGTGTCTTTTAAAAAGTTATGTTTTATTATATATAGAATTTTTTTCTTTTAAATATATTTTTTTGCAAAGACAATGAAAGAAATATTTACCTCCTTGGTTAATAACAAAAATATTGTCTGTATTGTTTGCTTTAATTCACCTATATTACACCTTTTATTTTTTTTTTTTGAGCTAATTATAGCGAACAAATGTATTTCATTATAAGACGATATTAATAAGAAAATAAAAAATATAATTTTTATTTGAATGATTATCATACTAATTTTAATAAGATATATTCACATTTTTAATATGATTTCATTTTACGTTTTTATAGTTATTAAAAATATTTCCATTTAAATATATATTAACAGCTATTCATATAAGAGAATAAACCTACACATTAATCTCTAATAATAATTTTATAATATATACAACTAGCCATTAAAAAATGTCTGACACAATTGACACACAAAGAATGACAAGGTAAAATCTATATTTTAAAAATTATTTTAAGCATACACAAGTTTATTATCCATATATTAGCCTTTTTAGTGTGTTAGAATTTTTAATATTACTTTTTTTCAAATGTTTATTTATATGTATTAATATATTAAAATTTTCATTAGGTCGATATAAAAGAAAAATTTATTTCCAACGAAATATATAATGAAACAAAAAAAAATAAACACGTTTAATTAAAAAAAGTAATAATTTCCCACTTATTTGTTAATAAAAATAAATATTATAAATTTAATTTAAGATACACAATGTGTATACATATTGGCCTTTCTCATAATTTTTCGAATTTTATTTACAAAAAAAATTAAAATAAATAGAACTTATTTGAATAATCAATATTTTGCTTTCCTCTCACAAATACAATTAAGTGTAATTTTTTTATGGATTCTTAAAACGATTTTATGCCACTTTAAATAAGCAATACACAGCACGAAGAAAAAAAAATATTAGAGCAATGATATTCATCAATTATATTTCTATTAAAGGGAAATAAAAAAATATATATATTCTTTATTAATAATAACTTTATTTTGGAGTATTAATATATATGTAAATATAAGTAAATTTTCTTTACAAACTGTAGATACGATATATTATTAAAGCGAAAAATGTGATTTTGTAATAAGGGGAATATATATTTATACGTGTTTACATATACGAACATATTTTGAAATGATTTAGTTTATAACTTCAAAAAAAAACAAAAAAGGCAGAAGAAATAAAGAAATAACATAACCAAGAGTATTTTATTTTATGACAAACTAAGAAGTGGGGAACACACATAACTTATATACATGTGTATTAAGTAGACCTTAATGGCAAATGCAGTTTATTATCACTAAACAATAAACTATGTGGTATTAAAAAGTTATAAATATATTGAGAGAAGATATATCTCAAATAAATAAAGCAATAATAAAATAGTTTAACATTGATAAATTGTTTGAATGTACAAAATAAGCACATCAATTATGATATAATTTTAGCAAAATATAAGTATATTTTTTTAATAAATTATATTATTTGTATCATATATAATATGCACATGCTTTCAGTTAGCCAAAACTTGTTTTGTATGATAATAATGTGAATTTTTTAATTATCCACTATTTTGACCCCTGTGTCCTTTATTTTTGTTTTATATGGCATTCCCTTTCCCTTCTATTATGTTTCTTTCTTTTTTTTTCGTATATGTATATTGAAAAGAAGAGAACGTCATTATATTATATTGCTTTGCTATTTTTTTTAATATTTAAAATCAATTTGAATGAATGTAATTCCAAATTTTGTAATTCATCAATAGGGGTTGCAAAGCATTTAAATTATGAAGGCAGGAATGAACAAGCATGTAATAATGACATAGTAAAAAGAGGGTATATAAAATCTATTTGTAAACCTCCAACCAATAATAATAATAGAATAAGAAACCGAAAGTTGAATAATGCTTTAACAATAGAAACTTATGCAAATGAACCCAGAAAAAATGGACAATCTAAGAAGAGCAAATATCATTTCCTCTCAAATCAGCATAACATCGTTAAAAATGACAACAACATAGGTTATAAAAATTGGAAAATGAAAAAAATATCGAGGTTAAATTATTCAGATAATAATATAAATGTTACACCAATTTCTGGGGGGGAAAATGACACAAATTTAATTAGAAAAAAATGGCAATTAAGGAAAAAAAATACAAATATACCTATATATTTAATGGCAAATGCGGATGCTACCGTAATGGATATAAATGTATCACCTGATATTTCTTCTCATATAGAAACAGATAGAACCAGACAAATTTGCATAAAACCTGTAGAAAACAATACACCAAATAAATTAAAAAGCAATGATGATGATCAAAAAATACAAACAAATAAAAATGAAAAAAACAAAAAAAAACAAAATTCCACAAAAAGAGTTTTGTCCGAAGAGTCTAAAAAAAGCATGAAGGAGAAACTTCGATCAATTATGATTAAAAAATGGAAAGATGCTGATTTTCGGAAAAAAATGATAAAATCCTTTAAGAAAAGAGGTGCTCACCATAATAAAAAAATATCAGACAGCATAAAAAATAAATGGAAAAATGATAAAGATTACAAGTTAAAAACATTAGAAGGGCAACGAAAATATTTTATAAAAAAATGTAAAAATAATAACGCTGTTTCAAGCAAAACACGAGAAAAAATATCAAGATCTATGAAACTCTATTGGCAAAGTAAAAATAAATATAGAGCATCACAACCTAATAATTTACAATCTATAGTCAAAAAAAAAAAACAAAAAAAAGTTTGGGAAAATATATATTCAATTATTTTGAATAAAAATGTAAATGATTTTAATAATTATCAAACATTTCACCACAATCTGTCGATTAATTTACAAGCCGCTCTTGGCTAATTGAAGCAGGTCAAATCCGCTTTATACTGTTTTTTGTGCATTATATTTTTTCTTTTTTTGAATGTGTGTATGCCCATAATCGTTTATCCATTCATTTATTCAATTGCCCTTTAATTATTTAATATATATTTTTTAATAAAAATGGGCTTATATTTTTTTTTATTAATATTGATATTATTTTATTTTTTTTAAATAGTTATTTATTTTTATATTTCGTAAATAAAAAAATAACACATTAAAAATTTTTTTTTTCTATCTATGCAATTTAAATAATGTTACAAAAACAAAATGGCTATATAATGCCTTTCATTATCACTTTTATGTAAACTATTAATACTATGCTATACTTAGAAAAATGTTAGGAAATTTATCAAAAGTTATAATCTTTAAATCTTCGAAACTACTATCATATAAGCATTTATATATGCGTGGCATATAGTAAATATGTGTTTTATAATTTTTATATGATTTAGTATACATAATATATGTACTATACATGTATGTATAATTTGGGGATTGTTTGACTCGTTTTAATGATTTACAATCTGGGATTTAGAAGGATATTACGCATTTCTATATTTATAATATTCTTATTTAATTTTACATATGTATGCAATATTAAATATAATGTAATAAACAAAAAAAATGTATCCTTGGTCAGTGATACACTAAGTTGTCGAGAAAGGGGACAAAAATGGTGGTTACGAAAAACGTCCGCCTTTTTAAAAAGGAATAGTTTTAGTAGAATAATAAAATGGCATAACAAAATACAGAATAATATAGGCCATTCACAAAGGCCAATTTATTCATTAAATTATATTCCAAGTTTTAATCCCCTATTGTTATTAAAAAAATGGGAAGGACTTATAAAAAAAAAAAAAATTAATCACAATTTTTATGAGAAAAAGCATAATAAAACACCAAGGAATAAAAATTCAACCTGTCACATATCAGAAAAGGAAGATGTAAATGATTATACTAAAGAGAACAACAGCAATATTTATAAGGATAACGAACATAGTAAAAAACAATACAATGATAATAAAGATGGCGATATCCTCAACAAAGACATTATGCCAATTGAAAATTCAGATTTAAATAATGAAATGCTACATAAATCTAACATTGAACAGAAAAATGTTCGTAATTTTTGTATCCTAGCACATATTGATAGTGGCAAATCGACTTTGGCTGACCGATTTTTAGAATTAACAAATACAATTAAAAAAAAAAAAATGCAAGATCAATTTTTAGATATGATGGCACTTGAAAGGGAAAGAGGGATAACTATTAAATTAAAGGCTGTTCGTATGAATTATAAAAATTATATTTTTAATTTAATTGACACACCTGGACATTTTGATTTTTATCATGAAGTTAAAAGATCACTAAATGTTTGCGAAGGTGCAATTTTACTAATAGATGGAGGTAAAGGTATTCAAGCACAAACTCTTAATATATTTTTAGAAATAAAAAAACACAATATCAAAATAATTCCAGTAATAAATAAAATTGATTTAAATACATGTATATATGATAAAATATGTGAAGATTTGGTAAACAAATTTGATTTTAAAAAAGAAGAAATTTTAAAAATATCCGCAAAATATGGAAATAATGTAGAAAATGTGTTTCAAAGAATCATAACGGATATACCTCACCCTCCTATACAATCAAACACATTTTTCAGAGGTATTGTTTTTGATTCTTTTTATGATCAATATAAAGGAGTAATATTGATCGTTAAAGTGTTAAATGGGTTTCTAAAAAAAAAACAAAAAATTTATTTTATAAATAGTAAAAAAACATATATTATACAAGAAGTGGGTTATTTAACCCCTAATATGAAACCAACTGATATAATATACCAGGGAGATATTGCATATATTTCTTCAAACATTAGAAATTTTGATGATATTGAAATTAGTGAGACTATAATCAATCATGATGTAGTTCAAATAAATGAACAGCAAAAAAAAATACATATAAATATTAAAAAAAGCGATTTTTATAGCACACTCACAAATACTGACCAACACATTTCTAATACCATTAATAATGATGTTGATAATCATGTTAACATAAATTTTGAAAATAAAGAAAATGAAAACTTAATAAATGTAAAAGAAGTTCAATGTAATACAGAATATGATTTACATAATTTGGACAAAAAGGAGGTGGGTATCGGCACAGGGACAATAAAAGAAGTGAACCAAATCGAAAGTACAGATACTGATACAGATAAAATACATGAAAAAAATGAAGAATTCGAAGAAATAAATATAAAAGATATTGCAGCGGATAAAATAGATATTGCTTATCCATCTGTCTATTGTAACATATATAGTGTGAATGATAAAAAATGCAAAGAACTGGAAGTCGCATTAAATAAATTGAAGCTAAATGATACATCCTTTTCATTTAAAACGGATATATGTGAAACATTAGGGAAGGGTTTTAAATGCGGGTTTAATGGATTATTACATTTAAATATAATCCAAGAAAGAATCAAAAGAGAATATAATGTAGAAACTATTATTACAGCCCCTTCAGTAAATTATTTAGTAAAGGTAAAGGAAAAATATATAGATAAAAGGTTAAAAGCTAAGTTAATAGAAAAAAATTTTGATATAAATAGTATTAATATAGATGATGGAAATTCTGAATCTACGAAAAAAGAAGCAAGTGAAACTAAAACACCAAGTGGAATGTTTTTTATGACCAGTAATTCAAATGATATACCTCAGAAAAATTATATTGAGCATATATATGAACCTTATGTTAAAACAAATATTATTACTCCTGAGGAATATCAAAAGCACATAATGAATGAGTGTTTTAAAAGAAGAGGAATTTTTATAAAAAAGGAACATATTAATGATCAAATAATTTTTACTTTTGATATGCCATTATCAGAAATTTTGATTAATTTTTTAGATGAAATAAAATCATCAACTAAAGGTTTTGGATCAATGAGTTATGAAAATTATATTATATATAAACAAAGTGATTTATACAAAGTTCATATATATATAAACAATAAATGTATTGAATCCTTGACATTTATTGCACATAAATTAAACTATCAAGAAAAATCTAAAGCCATTGTCTCAAAATTAAAAAGCCTAATTAATCCTCATCAATTTTTGATTGTTATTCAAGCTGCTATTGGGTCAAATGTTTTTGTTTCTGAAAAAATTAAGCCATTAAAAAAAAATGTGACTGCCAAGTGCTATGGAGGTGATATAACACGACGCAGAAAATTGCTCGAAAAGCAAAATGAAGGTAAAAAAAAAATGTTTACTATAGGTAAGGTAAAGTTGCCTCCCGGTATTTTCACAAAGTTATTTAACATAAAGGATAAGTAACACGACATACATAAGGAAAAAAACCATTCAAAAAAAACGAGAAAGGTAACAAATTAAAGTATTATTACTATTGATAACTCTTGGTTTATCAAGAAAAGACCAAAAAGAAAAAATGGCGAGATGCATGCACTAAAATATGTGTATATATATCATTGTTTTTTTTTTTATTTTAAAATTTTTTTTTGTAACAATTCATTTCTCACTGTATGAATTCTTTTCTTCAAAAAAAAAGACAAACATAAAAACATACTGCATGAGAACATATAAATAGGAAATAAACTATTTATGTCGTATGCATTTATTAATTTTTTATTATCTTTTAAAAGCTTATTATTATTTCCAATATCACTATGATTGCCGCTAGGGTCCTTCTCCTTATGGGCATCTTCTACACATTTGTTCTTATCTGTTCCGATTTTATTAAAAAGGGATAAGTTTGCTGTAATTTTTCTAATATCGATATAACTATATAACATATTTTGTATTTTACAGATTCTCTTTTTTAATTTATTAATTAACTTGTATTCTTCTAAGATCTCATTATTATAAATATATATTAAGGGTTCTGATTGATTATAATTTTGTGGATTATACAGAATGCAAATATCCTTTTCTCTTGATACTTGATCAAAAATATTTTTTGTATAGATATTTGTTTCTATATTTTGATCACCTTTGGGGGTTTTAAATAAATCCATGTATATTTTATATTCTTTATCATTTTCAATCCTTTCATTATTTATGAAAAAGAAATATTTTATATTTAAGTGGAATGATCCACCTTGAAAATGTTTTGAATATTTTAATGTAACATGATCAACACTCCCATTTATTTTTGCCCATTTTTTTTTCGTTCGATTCTCGTACATTAAATAGCAACTTAATGTTAGTCCATATGATCCAACTATAAGGGGTGTGACTGTTTTTATCTTTTCCATTTAATTAAACAATTCACCCCATAGTATATTTAATAATATTCACCAAAATAGTAAAGTTATGTTGCTAAGGTACTTTTTAAAATGACCATATAATATCACGTCGTTTATTATTGCCACTTTATTTCACCACTTGGCTATTTTACTCTTTCAATTTGGTAAATCTTTAAAGTACCCTTCCGCTTTTTAATTATGTAGGTTTTTTTATATTTTATATACAACCGTTTTTCTTATCCAATCATGCATATTAACATATATATATTATTCTCCACGAAATTCCGTAGTTGGGGAAGGGAATTAAAAAGGAGTGTACTATATTATATCAATTATTTTACAGTAAAAATATGGCATCAAAATATATATTTTTTCATCTTATAATTCTCTACAGCCAAAAAAATAATATAATACTTTGCAAGGTCCACCTAGTAGCCATATTTGCCAAAGAAAATATACATTTTATACAAAATCGCAACATTATAATAACATATAATGAAGAAATATTCAAATAAATTGCTTAGTAAAAAATGAGATGAAATCAAATAAAATAAGATAAAATAAATATTTCATTAATTACATTATTTATTTTTATCAAATAAAAAAAAACATTTCTATAGAACTTATTTAAAAAAATATATTCTTTTGGGATATTTTTATCTCGGTCCCGTGTATTATATTAATTTCCGTTTTGAAATTAAAATTTTTTTTTCCCAAAACTAATTTCTTTAATTATTATTAATCATACATTTTTATAATTTATGATTTGTTTAAAAAATTCACAAATAATTGAATTATAAATATAATTATATAAATGCACATACATCTATGTAATATATTAACGGAGCCTATCTAAATTAATCAATTTGATAATTATATACAATTACAAATTAATGCATTTTTGCCGATAAAAATAAAGGATAGCCATAATAAAATTAAAGACATATACAATGATTAATATTAAAAAAAATGCTTAAATATTATTACTTCGAAAAAAATAGATAAAATAGTACCCTAAAGATATGTGGGTGGCATAAAAAAAAATTATAATCACATATATTATATGCGCATATATGTGTGTTTGTATGCAGCGATGCATATCAAATCAAGGTAGAGCATATAAGCCCCTTTTCACAAAATTTTTATTTTTTATACTCTTTATTGGACAGTTACGTTAAGAATTTTAGTGTTTGCTCCTGATTCTGGTGAAAATGGTCTATAATAAGAATAAACAATATAATATTTTCCGGGTTTATGAGCTTTAATTACACTTCGTACTGGTTCTGGGCCTCCAAGGATATGCATTTTGGGTTTCTTAGGTTCTTTAGAATCATTTTCGTTTTGCTCTGATGCATTGTTTCCGTCACCTACATTTTTTGAACTATTATGTTCATTGATTTTAAATTTTTTGGGTTGAGTAACAGAAATTTCTTCTGAAAAGAAGGGTTTTTTAATTAATTTTTTGGGGAATTCTTCAGGATTTATAGCTGGTTCATCCTTGTGTATTCCTAATAATACCCATATATATCCAGTACCAGCATTTCCTTCGAAGTCAATACAGAATGTTTCACCAACAGATAATGATTTGTTAATAGTTTCTTGATTTGTATAATTTGAAAGGTTTCCTAGTTTCATTGAATTATCACATTTTTCATTTCCAGTCAATTCATATTTACTGTCAATTTTATCACTTTCATTCATTGTGTTGTTTTCTTCTAAATTGCTACTAATATTTATATCTTTATTTTTATTTTCTGAATCTGATTCCAATTCTGTTTCAGCCTTTTCTGATTCTTCGATAAATGAGGAATTAGAATTAAGATCGTCAGATGGTTTGTATGAAGTAGTTGGGTATTCGGGATTATCTTCGATATCTTCGTTTTTATCAGAAAATTGATTTGGTGTAAAATTTAAGCTAAAATCGTTGATATCGTCACTATTACTATCTCCAGGTATTATGGCATTACCATTATTTGGTTTGATTTTTTTTCTAATTAATAATATTGATTCTTCTTTACCACTTTCGTTATCATCTGAATTTTCCTTATTAAACGGTATGATTGTGAAATTCGAAGGAGATTTCTCTTTAAATATTTTCTTTGCGATTTTTATCCAACTGGTCTCGTTTACAATATCAAAGGAATATAGGCTGTTATCTGAGCATAAATTGAAAAATATATATAAATATTTTATATAGTAACATAACGATTGATATACATAAATGCATAAAATATGGACACTATTATTAATAGAACTATATATGCACCCGGATTTTAACACTTGCTACCGCAATGAAACTAATTTAGCTTTTGTATATAAATATGAATAGTTAAAATATAAGAGCTATTTTATTCATAATATATAGTTAATAAAGCTATCAATTTTATCGTATATATAAATATATTAAGCAATCAGTCTATAACTTAATGAATTATATGATCTCATGCACATGGGCAATCTGCATATTATGTATGTCCATCGTTGCATTATTCATTGTTTTTTTGTTTATTTTTGTCATATAATATAAGCATAATTTTTAATCAACAAAAAAGATAGTTTCATTTACATGTAGAATATTATGTATATATATTTTTCCTTATTATATTTTATGCATTGTTTGTTATATTTAAAAAAATTATTTTGTTTTAATTATATTACCTTCACAGTGTGATAAAAGGATTAGGGTGGAGCATATATTAAGCACGAAAAAAGTTATACTTTTCATATTGAAAAACTGTTATCTATATTTATATATTTTTCCTTTTTTTTAAGCAAGCTGTTAAATGAGCTAATTGTAAAATAAATAAAAAAAAGTATATATATATATATTATATATAAGGAAAAAATATTAAATATATAAAAGTTAATTTCACATATAAAAATTATAAATAAAACTGCATAAAATTTTAAATATTATATATATATTATTATGTAATGTTATTATATGTATATAATATTTTTCCTTAAACGTGCCTTTAATTTTTTTTCAATTTATTTAAAATTCTTGCTATTAATATATAACCTTCGAATAAATGAAATAGCATTCAAATATAAATGTAAATTTATTTTTGATATATAATGCATATACTGTGTATTATTATATATATTTTTTTACATAACACTATTAATTATATATTTAAAAAAAATTATATATATAATAAATTTTAGTAAAAGCTAAAAAAAAGGTCTGTTACCCAGTTAAACATTATATATTATTCAAATATAATGCCAAAGCCTTTTTATATGATTAATATACATATATATATGCATGCATATGTTGGTTTTGACTTATTTTTATTCGTACAAAATTTAATATTACTTATTACAAGATATATAAAAAAAAATGTTTGAACTTATTTGTTTATATATTAACCAATGCTTGGGGCATTATAACAATTTTTAAATAAACACTAAATATGAATAAAGCAAATGTGTTTCTAGTTTATGTTGTGCATTATGGTGTTAGCAGACATTAATATTCAATACATCATAGCCTATCATATATTATATGCTTTTCGTTGGCAAACAAATTTAAACCACCTTTTTTACCACTTAAATGGCCATTGTGTAAAACTAAGTGAGGCCATTTTTGTAAGGGTTTTTAATTTTTTATAATGAATATGAAAGGAAAAGCTATTATGGGTGTATATTTTTATATGTTTAATGATTTTATGAATATGTCATATAATGTGATAAAATAAAATTAAAATATAAAAATTTTAAAGATGGTAGTTTTCCATAAAAAAAATTAAAGATATAAGTTAAAAAAAAAGCAAACTATATATATAATACATATTATATAGTGTAAAGACGCTTAGGGTGTATACAATTACGATAAACGAAAAGGCATCATTAAAAAATAATGGCCGTAAATGCAAAAAATTGTAAAGTGAAAAAAATAGAAGGAAAACTTTTTTTGTATAGGTGCAAAGCAAATCAATTAATATAGTAGCTTTGCCCATAGACAAGTTTTCTCAAATTAATGCTACTCAACATATTGAAAACATAATTTTTATATCTATAATCTGCATCATTGTCTGTTTCAATTAAAGCTGAAAATTGTCCTCTTTTATCATTTGGTAATATATTTTGATCGTCTCCAATTTCTTGCTGATCTTGTTCATTAAATTGTGTATTATTAGATATATGATCTTTTTGTGCAAATTCATTCTTGGTACTATATTGATTATTATGACTATCATATATATTTTGATCATTTTTATTATCATAACTATTGAACGGTGTTGAATCGAAATTTGTTTCATTGTCTCCTCGTAAAAAAATTGATGGGACATGAATTATTTTCAAAAAATAAAAAAGAGACATAATTCCTATCATAAAATTATAAAATAATTCTTGAAATGTTTTACTATAACAATATGAGGATAATGTATTTTTATTATTATTTTTATTTATCCCGGAACGAGTATTACTACTTATAGTACTAATATTTTTTTCTCCATTCTCATGTCTATCTATATATAGCTTTACATTAATGTATTCAATAAACATATTAAAAATGTTCATATATTTCATATTCATTCCTTGAATTATTTTAAATATAATCACAAGGTCTTCAATTTCACAAATTTTTCCAATATGCTCAAAAGAAAAATATTTTATTTCATCATTTATATTGTCTAGTTTATGATTTTCCTGATTTTCTTTAGAAATCAGTTTATCGTCTTGGACTTCCAAATTATTTCTTCTTCTTCGGACTTTCTCTAATATAGGGAATTGCTTGCTCATTTCTTCATTGAAGTTTCTCAAATTTTTTACTGACTCAACTGGTTTATAATTCAAAGAAAAATCAAAATTAACTGAGTTTATATCCTTTAATTCTAGTTTATTATAATAAAGGACATTTAATAATTTCATTTGCAAATTAGGTTTAAATAGATCATAAAATTCCATTGGATGCTCATGTGTTATACATAGATTTACCAGTGGAAGTAAATATACACATGGTATTAAAAGAAAGTATAAATATTCACAGAAAAACACCAAAATGAATTCAATACATGTTGTATCTATATCTTCATTATTCATATTACTCAAATAGCTTTCTATTACTATACTCATTTTTTCATTATTATCCATAATATCATCAAAATTATTGCCATTATTTTTGGATATATTATTATTTGGATCTTTTTTTTCATAATCCATATTTATATTAATTGGAGTTAAATCTGTATATGGTATTTTTTTATTCGTACCGCCAACACTAGTTTGATGCCAACTTATATGGTTATTCATTATTTCTTCGAATATTTCTTTTTTGGGGGTTCTATTCAATTCACTCTGATTGTTATAATCAGTTCCATTGGGGGGAAACATATTGTTGCTGTTTTCATAACCTGAAAAACGCTTGTTGTATTCATTTTTTTTTTTTACAACAATTGATGCATTTAAAAAAATAATTAAGAAATTTATTTTGTTCAAAAAAAATTCCATGCTTAAAGAGGATGATGAATTTGTTTTATTTTCTTTATAGCTGTCTATATATTCCTCCAACTTAAAAACATAAGAAGCATCTTTTAAAAAGGCGTTAATATCATTTAGAATTTTTTTTAGTATATTTTTTTTAGTTACATAAAGATTTATAAATAAATCACAAATTGTGTTTAAGATTTGTTTTATTTCTTTGTCTATTTCATCACTTGCGGCTTTTAAATCTTCCAAATTTTGTATAATATATCTTTTTTCATATTTTTTAAATAACTCTTTTATACATTTTACTCTTTTTCTTAATGATGCATATATTGGAACATTCTTTAAAATAATATTAATTATAGATAAACATATATTATATTTGTTTTTTTTATAAACAAGATCAATCATTCTTATACAGATCGATTTAACTAGACATTTATGTAAATATAATAGTTCCATTTTTTTCATATCTTCATTAGTGGAAATATTTTTCCCCTCATCATTACTCTTCTTAATATTTTTATTTGTTTTATTTTTACTGGTTCTATCATTAGCAACAGTATTACATGCCTTTGCTTTTGAAACAAGATTCTCTTCATATTTATATATTTTTAAATATTCATTGTTTTCCCATTCTTTTTGTAGCATTTGAAATCCATCGATATTATGCTCTGATTTCATGTGACTAAATAAATTATTTATAACATACTGTTTTATATAATCACAACTGTTCATAAAATCGTTATTTTGTATTCTATTGATTGGTGATAAATTTTCAGATAAATTATGCATACCATAATTTTGATAATAGTAACTTGGAAAATTCCCATTATTTTTTAATTTGTGTTTAATAAGATCTCTGTTTAATAAAAATGAGTATGCTATTTCTTTTCCTTTATTTAATTCATTTTCATTGTGTAAAAAAAATATTTCGTTATTATCTAAATTGCTTGTTTCATTCATAATACCACTGTTATTGTGTCTATTTATTTTATTAATTTCTTTACCTTCAAATTTTTGAGCAATAACATTTTTCATATTTTTTGCTTCGTTACTTTCTTTTTCATGATATATAAAACTAAAATTTTCTATACACATATGAAAAGATTCATGTTTAACCTTTGCTTTTTTATTCATTTGACCATTTACCAAATTAGTATCATCTTCATATTCTAATTTTCCATTTCTTTCTATTCGTTTATTATTACACTTTTTAATATTATTATGTTCATCTGATGAATTTTTTTCATTCTGTTCATTTTCTAAGTTATTCTGAATGTTCATATTATATTTCCCCACTGCGTTATTTTCTTTGGTTGCATTGTTTTTTCCATGAAACTGTTTTGATATGGGAACTAATTTATTATTCAGCATGATCACTGTTGCTTGCTCCGTGATTTTTTTTTTCTCTTCCATATCAATAATATAGAGCATGTTTGATTTCCCCACATTTTTAAAGTAGTTAATATGAATTTTATAAAAATTACTTGCATGTAATAAAAGCGCATATTTTTTATGTATATTAGCTACATCAATACAACTTAAAGATTTAATCAGTTCACTTTTATAAGTAGAAAATGTCTTTTTGCTGTATTCCAACCGTTTTTCATTTTTGGTGTTACATCGCTCGCTATTCCTTTTAGTGGCACACTCTTCATTATTTTCTTCATCAATATCTTTTTCATTAAAATATTCCAATGGTATGTTTAAAAAAGATAAGAGTTTTTTATCAAAAAAATCTCGTATATACATATAAATAATATATTTTAATTTTAAAAAACTAATACTATGATTACAAAAAAATATATAATCAATTAATGTGTTATACTCTTTTAATTTAAAAAGTATATTATTAAAAATTGGATTGAACATTATATTTTCCATTAAACTATAATAATTTATATACATATTGTAAATATTAACATGCAAATGTTTTGTTATAATATTATCTAAATTACTTAAACCTGATAAGATACAACAATTTGTTATAATAACACTTATATTTATATTATTAAGTTCTTTTAAATGAGTTAAATACAATAAAAATGCGCTAAATATAGATGATTTTAATTTTAAATAATTCTTAATAAATATAACTAAAACACCATTTTTTTGATGTCTTTTAATTACTTTATGAAATAATTCATCAACATTACTTTTGTCTATTTGTATGCGCTTATTATTAATACTACTATTTATTCTTTTTACAATCCGAATAATTA